>NW_024884722.1:15568408-15813348 GCF_019232065.1 Centrocercus urophasianus
TGGGGAACTATAGACCTGTTAGCCTGACCTCGGTACCAGGGAAGGTTATGGAGCAAATAATCTTGGATGAGATTGCATGGCATGTGTGCAGTGTCCAGGGGATCAGGCCCAGCCAGCACGGGTTCATGAAAGGCAGGTCATGCTTGACCAACCTCATCTCCTTCTATGACTGGGTGACCAGTCTGGTAGATGAGGGAAGGGCTGCTGATGTAGTCTTCTTAGCCTTTGAGATGGTCCCTCACAGGCTTCTTCTGGGGAAATTGGCTGCGTGGTCTGGACAGGTATAAACTTCTTTGGATAAGGAACTGGCTACAGGGCTGTGTCCAGTGGGTCGTGGTGAATGGAGTGAAGTTCAGCTGGTGACCCGTTTCAAGTGGTGTTCCCAGGGGTCGGTACTGGGGCCCATCTTGTTTAATATCTTTACTGATGACCTAGATGAGGGGATTGAGCGTACCCTCAGTAAGTTTGCAGATGACACCAAGTTGGGAGGTGGTGTCGATCTGATTGAGGGTAGGGAGGCCCTTCAGAGGGATTTAGACAGGCTGGACCACTGGGCTGAGGTTCAACAAGGCCAAGTGCCAGGTTCTGCACTTTGGGCACAACAAACCCATGCAGCGTTATAGGCTTGGGGATAAGTGGCTGGATGAGTGTGAAGAAGAGAAGGACCTGGGTGTGTTGGTTGATGCTCAGCTGAACACGAGCTGACAGTGTGCCCAAGGCCGAGAGGGCCAACGGCATCCTGGCCTGCATTAGAAATAGTGTGGCCAGCAGGAGCAGGGAGGTAGTAGTCCCCCTGTACTCAGCACTGGTGATGCTGCACCTTGAGTATTGTGTTCAGTTTTGGGCCCCTCGCTACAGGAAAGATGTTGAGGTCCTGGAGCGTGTCCAGAGAAGGGTAACGAAACTGGTGAGGGGTCTGGAGCACAAGTCTTACGAGGAGCGGCTGAGGGAGCTGGGATTGTTCAGTCTGGAGAAGAGGAAGCTCAGGGGAGACCTCATTGCACTCTACAACTTCCTGAAGGGAGGTTGTAGTGAAGAGGGATTTGGCCTCTTCTCCCAGGCAAATAGCAGGACACGGGGTAATGGCGGCAAGTTGTATCAGAGGAGGTTTAGATTAGACGTAAGGAAGAACTTTTTCTCTCAGAGAGTGGTCAGGCACTGGAATGGCTGCCCAGAGAGGTGGTGGAGTCGCCATCCCTGGCAGTGTTCAAGAGGCGTCTGGATGACGTGCTGCATGATATGGTTTAGTGCTTGTGGTGGCAATGGTGATGAGGGGACAGTTGGACTAGATGATCTTATAGGTCATTTCCAACCTTGTGATTCTATGAGATTCTATAACTGTAATCCCTGACACTATCTTTGTTATTTAACAAACCTGGCTTGATTACAATCAGTACAAATATATCCATTCAGCAAACATACCTTCAGCTGCAGTCTAGCATCATGAAGAATACATTGAGTCTGCTTTACAGAAAGAGTAAAATACTCTTGTTGCTTTCCTAAGAAATTTCTGATGCCAGCCACACAGACAGGTATGACTGCCTAGGAATTAAAACTACCAAGTTTCAATATATTGTGTTAATCACAACATTATTCTTCATTTGAATATTCATTTGACATGGATTTAAACCAAGCACCTAATCTCTGAGGTGAGGGATTTTATTTTGCATGAAATAGTTATATTGAGCACTAAGCCTACACATCATCTCATACTGCTGTTGCTACTAGATCCTGAAAATGATTAAACAAGTTATCAGCTGTTACTTTTAAAACAGGATCAGTAAGGAATTGAAAGGTAAGTCTCCAATCTCAAAGTGGAAGCATGTGAAACATTTTACAAGAAAAAAAAGTTGAAAGATTAAAGTTGGATTGGGCAGAATTTCATACGTCATTGAATATCCAAGTTGTGTATTTATATATATGATTTTATACACTCACAAAATAGGAATGAAACAGAACATTGCTTTGATTAAATTTTTGCTTTCAGTTTTAGGCAGGAGTAATGACTACTTAAGATGACAAAGCTTCAGTCCCGTCAACCCATCTTTCTTTTTCTTATTAACAAACATCTCATGAATGAATGTGAACATTGCTATTTACACAGCCCAATCCCACACAATGCTGACATGACTTCCTTGAACAAATTATTTTTGTGTCCCTATGATGTAATTAAATGTACTTCCACCAGTGTTGTGATGAAGAAGTCTTTGGGCAGTATACATCTAGCACTGATAGGCTGCTTTACAGCTACATATTCATTATTAAAAAGGAAATAAAAATGCACAGTTAGGCTCATTTCCAAAGCAGCAGTTAAACAGTAGCAGGAAAAGGAATACTGCCTCACTGTATATTTGCAATTAATTGAAAATACTTTTGGTGACAAATAAAGGAATGCTATTACAGATTCAAGCACACACATTATGGTCTGCAGCTAGGTTATAGGCAACATTTTCATCACTGCAGCATAGCTAGAAGCGTACTTGTAGTCTAGAATGCCTAATCTTATTCTAGAAGTACCACAGTCTCCCAACAGCTAGGAGGGAAGAGGCGAAGCACAAGATACTACCAGTGTCCACATTGTGCATTAGTAACTCTGAGCAAACAAGTATTGCTCCTTTTAGCTCCTGTAAGATTCCCTACACTACACTATCTAATAAAAAAAGTGTTCCGGAAGGATGTGGACACATTTAAGAACTGAGGTGATCCTCTGCTCTATTACAGCTCTTAGTTTGGAAGCCACAGAGATTGCATTTGAATCTTGCAGATATCATGTTATCTTTGAGCATATAGTTAGGTTGTGATGAACATTGCACATGCAAAAACATTCATTTGAATACACCACATTTCCATCCCTTTTTCTAGATCCCTCCTTGCACCCTCCAAGAACAAGATATTTACATATTAAGTACCTCCTTCCCTGCCTTCTACAATACCTCAATACTTCATAAGTACTCAAGTGAACTCCTGTTCACAATGCCCCATTTTGCTAATGACAGGTGAGAGCAGACATAAGAATAAGATTTTCACACAAGATTCAGACATTGTTCTGGAAAGAAAAATGCTTACATGAGGAATGCTGGACTGCTTACATCCCTACAGACTCCATGTCAACAAAAATAACAGGCACCTGTTCACTCTACTCCTAAATGAGCACTGTTGGTAAACCTACACAACACTTAAAAGATTCCAGCAAAAAAAAATAAAAATAAAAATAAATCAGTTTCACTTGATATAACTGCCAAACATGATTTTTCAGAACTCATTTCTTTATGAAAGAAATGTGTTATGTTAGACATGAGTAGGTGGAAACAAAACATCTAAGCAAAACATCTACAAAACTCCTGCAGGAAAAAAAAAAATCTGTTTGGCAAAAGTTGAGCATTAAATACTTTCCCAGTTATTGTGCAGTGTGCACAACTGTACATAGTTTGTTTTCTACACTTACTGATTTAAGTACAAATTTGCGTCCAAGAAAAACAAATCTTATTTTTTAATTCATTCAAGTATTGAGCAACTTCAGTGGGGCAGACCACTTAAATTTAAGAGAATTCAGCCACAGTATTAAACATTGTAAAGATTATTATGAATCTATTTCACTATTATCTCCTTCATTCTAGATATTAATGGAAAATGCAGTGTTTAAATTCCTGTATTAAACGATTATGGAGATTTTTTTGAAAAAGTGAGTATAAGGCAGCTCTTCACAAATTTTTTAAACTAAAAATGGGTAGGCTGAGATTAGATGTAAGGAAGACACTCTTTACGTGAAGGTGGGGAGGCACTGGCACAAATTGCCCACAGAATGCCCCTTACTTGACGGCACTTAAGGCCAGATCAGATGGGATCCTGGGCCCAGACACAGGGGGACACATCCCTGCCCACTGAAGGAGCTGGAACTGGATAGTTCTTAAGGCCCCTTCCAATCCAAACTATTCTGTGATTTCTTGCAAAATAAATAAAAGACATTCACTTAAGTCGGGCTTTCTTCTTTAAGAAACTCTTAAGGAAAGCTGATTTTGGACCACTCTGCACCCCAGCTAGTTTGCTTCTATTAGTTGGTAAAACAACACATTTTTTGTGTGTTTATTTTCTATGAGTACAAAATACAAACGGAGAAGGGTTTAATATAGAACAAATGGGGAACAGTGTTTTTACAGCAAACCTGCACACAAGTAACAAACCTCTGGCGTTTGAAACTAGTTGAAATCAGTACTTAGCAACACTGAGAACATAACTTGAATTTCAGTGCAAAAATGGGTGTTTTCATGTAACAGCAGCTAGGATAGAGGCCTAGAAAACATACATTGCAACCTTCCAGTCAACTCTGTTGCACACAGAAAGCTTTGGAAATTGTACCACTAAGTCCATCTACATAAGATACAGAATAACCAAATTATTTCTCTGGAATTTGGTGACTGAAAACAACAGCAACTTCTACTAGACAGTTTTCCTGTCTTTCTGGACAATTTTCATTTATAACTTTTTTTTTCTAATCCATAAAAAACTTTAACCTTTAGATAAATCATGAAAAATACCACAGTATTTTATCTTGTACAACAGAGTAAGAACGATGCTAGTCTGAACCCATTTAAACTTAAGTTTTCTAGTAAAAAATAATTGTTGTCTGGCCAGCACTGACTCAGTGGAACTATTTTACATGCTCCATATTAAGTAAGGTTTGTCTTCCAGGGAAGTGATCTGAATTCCAAGGAAAATATTTAGAATTTCATACCAGACTCATATTCTATATTCTGCTCTGCAGTCCTCCTGTGACTTTTTTAGTTTACTCAAATTTCTTCTTATTCTGAAATCTATCTTCTACCTTGAGTTCTGGTTTGTTCCTTGTACTTGTGAGATGAACAAGAACAGGCAAAATAAAACAAACAAACAAACAAAAAGACTAAATGCTGGATATGAAACCCTGCAACTCAGAAACATAGATGTTAGAGAAAATTACAAGGTTAAGACATCAAACCCAAAAGATTGCAATTGTTTACACTAAGAACAATCTCAGCCCTGCCCTCCCCCCTGAAAATATTTAGCACCTTCTTGGAGAAAAGCATTTTTGATAGACACTTAAGTCATTAAGCTCAGTGGTCTCTGGCAGGCAATTATCTGGTACACACTGCAATGCAGTTCGCTTCTGCAAGGACCTTCTATCTATACTAATCCTTCAGATTAGTATCCTGCAAACACCTGATCAACTGACTTCCCTCTAGAGAAGGAACACAGCTTACCCATCTCCAGCACCTGTGCATGGTCCAGAGAATAATACAAGCTGCTGAAACAACTAATCCATAATAGAGATCTCACCCTTTGTTAGCAGCACTTGAAAAAGTTTTGGGGCTCTGGCTCTGTTCTGGGTATACTGGACTGACTGCTTTTGGTACATGGCGAAAAAGGACAGCAAGTTCGCAGTCAGCAGTTAGATATCTCTGCACTGTTTAGCTCTACAGCTCATATGGAATCACTGCATCCATGTATTTGGTATATCTCCAGGGATTAATGCATGCAGAGCTGGTGACTTCCAAGTGAATGTTGCACATATTATCATCATAAAATGAGCACTGATGGAGTACCAGGCTTTTTAGCCGCTGCTTAAAAATGTGCAGCCCACAGTATACATGGACAAAAGTGATCAATTAAAAGAAGAATTGCTCTTGTTCAGCAGCTAAATTAACATATTTGAGAACAGTGATACAGACTTGTCTGAATACTCACAATCACTGATGCCAAAATATTACCACTCATTTTTAGAGCAGTGCAGCACTGAGCTGCTTGACTTTCCCCAATTACAGAATGCCCCTGCAGCATAGGTTCCCAACACATCTTCTAGCACACAATGCTCAGCTATGCTTATGCTATTCTTAGCTTTCTTAGGAAAGCACAGGAATCAACATTTATCTGTCAGTTGCTACTTCTGGGGAGCGATTAGGCTTATCTCCTAAGGTAAATCTCACTCCCTCCAATAAGCACTACCAGTGCCATCCCACTCAGTGAGGTATAGAGGAAAGGCTCTGCCCTGTCCAGCTTTAAGCACTGTGGGTTTTTAGCACAGTTACATTAGTTCTTCCCTACATTCTGCCTGTCTCTTCCATATCACGTTCAGACCTCATCCATGAGATCACTGTTGCAGCTCTCAAAAAAAAAAAAAAAAAACACAAAAAACTTGTTTCTTTAATAAAGTATTTTATTTACTCTTGCTTGAGTGACAAGAAAGGCTGAATGCTGAGTCCCAACACAGTGAGATCTGCCTGTGCTGTAAGCTGGCTGGAAACTGCTGTGGTGTTACCATGGCACTGAGCCACAGTTAGCACTACCTTGGTGCTGCTGACCACAGGCAAGGATGGATCTCCCCTGCTCCTCCAAGCTCAACAGCAGGAGCTTGGAACTGCTAAAATCCCACTGATGCACCTTAACACAGATATACTCTGAGGAATAAAATAGAAACTGTGTACCTTCAAACGGCGTACCCAATTACTTTGTGGAAAAAATGGTATCTGTATGACTAGCACCTCTCCCTGAACTTACTTGCCTACTACATGCCTTTGTCTAAACAGACAATCTTTGGACAAAGCAATCTCCTGCATGTCTCCACGAAAGCAAACCCAGCTGAGTCCCATGGCTAGATGGAGTCTTCTGAGATTGATATAATTTCAGAAGAAAAAAAAAAGCAGACTCCAATAGAGTTCCAAAATAAAATCTGTTCCAATAGTCACTGAGCATGCAAGATGGGCAGAAACTAGTGATCCATGGTAGCATTTTTATTTTCTAAGCAGGGTATCTTCATCTTTCTGCCTCAGACTGAGCACATTGTATATTCTTCTGCAGACAAATCCAACTGATAAATCTCGAATTCATTCCATAAACACTTTACACCAGTACCACGAACAACAGAATGCCGCAGAGATAACTTTTCAGAAAGCAGAATTTACAAGTACTGTAACAGATAAACCATGGTCACGTCAATAGCCTAAGCTATGAAGCATCCTAATTTTAGCCCTTCAGTCTTAAAATAGTTATATTAGAACTGCCCAATTTTTACATTTGGCAGCCTGCCGTGCTCAAATTCCACTGCAGTTGGTACAACTCCACATCGTTGGTTAGCAGCAGCTTGACTTCTGCACCCACCAAGCACACCTCACATGTGTGCATAAAGAGGATCAACACAAAACAGCAAGGCTTCAAGGAAAGAGATGCTCTTTCCTGTTGTTCTCTCTACTATTTGCTGATAGAAGAGGATAAAATGAGGCTTAAGAAATTTGCTCCCTCTTGGTCTTGGTTCCCTATCCAATTACTCAACTGACACCCTCACATTTCCCTGTATCTAGATCCCCAGGTAGTTACCAGCTTCCTCCACTCTCTGATATTTGCAAACAGATACCACTTGCTTTTTTTTCCTTTTTTTTTTTTTAACCCCACTGCAGATCTGTTACCCCTTCCTCCTTCATGATGGCTGTACGTCAGCACACAGCCAGTTTCTTCCTTTTCAACATTTGCATCAAAGTACATATTGGGATTCAAGGACAAACAATGATGGGGAAAGCTCCACTCCTACTTGGCTGCAGGTGCCTTTGGAAGATACAGCTGCCAAACTCTTCCCAGAATATACATAAACTCAGTCTATTTTTTTTTTTAAAAAAAAGCTCATACTTTGACCAAACGCTGTTCTATTTTCACAGGCACACACACACAAAAATCGTATTACAAGGGCCATACCTAAGCCAAATTTTAGGTGCTGGCTTAATGAAAAGATCACAAAAAAACATTTAACTGGGCAAAATGACAACTTTCCCCCAATCTTACTCTTGCAATCATTTAAAAATTCACAGTTTTATAAGCAATTGAAGGCAAGATCTGTGAAAGCTTAACCATACCCAAGCTGTAGTAAAAAGACAAATCAACACAATGGGAAAGGCATTACAACAAAGGCATGATGACAGAAGGACTGGCGCAAAAGAAAGGCACTATAAAGGAAGGGAAAAAGATTACTCACCCATACCAAAATGTAGAAAGATTCCAGGTTCCCAGGGAAAACTTCACCAAGGAGGGACCCCCAGAAAAGAGATCTTTTCTTAGTAGCAACCAGCCCTTACACGGGGTCTAGGAGAAGTGCAACCAGGCTCCACCCCTTCTGGACACACAGCTGAATTGTCTTCACCTGTGCTCCCAGAGCTGACCAGGTTGTTTCCCCAGGTGCTCAATCAGTGGTTCAGGCCGTCACTCAATAGTTACCATACAGTGATATATCAAAAGCCTTACGATAGAAAGCTGAAAAATACTGGTTTGATTAAGCAGCCCTTCAAAATCACTTTGTAAGCAGGGAAATTCTACAGCCAGAATCAACCAAGAGCACTTAGTCAAAATACCATTTATATCACATAAAGGCTCTTTTGTCTCTGCAGAAACCACTGATGATTCTTCAAAGAAGTAAATAACAATTTTATAAAACTGTGAAAGAAAGAAAACTCCTTAACTTCATTCAATCCACACATTTAAGAGCTGATCTTCCACAAAAAAAACTGTGTTTTCATTATGAAAATAATCAAAACCCTGGTTCCTTACATGCTCCATTCTTTTTCTAGAGGGAGGAGACAAATATAATTACACTTCCTTTAATTAGGGTGGCATTTCTCTAAGAATGATTGAAGTCATCAAGACTTCTCTTATCTCAAGATCAACTGCTTTTCTGTGGTAGAGAGAATTTATCTGTCTGTCAGATCTGATCAGCAGCAACTAGCATTGAAATATGTCTTCAGAATATTTAATGTTTGGATTCTGTTACTGCAATGTGCTTTGTTAGTGCACAAAGATTCCAACAGATATAACACAATGCAAAAAGTCATCTAAAAATTGCACGTGAGAATCATAAACAGATAATCCAAACACATTTCACATCCCAAGGGAAAGTGATAGCTTCTCTGAACACAGACTGTAATAATCTAATAAACAAGCCATCAAATCCAAAGCAAATTAATCAGGCAATGATATTTTACCAGAGCTGTTAAAAAGAGGAACCAGAACTAGAAAGCACAATGGGAAATCTGCTACTGAAAGGAACTCCAGTGTCTCTACACACAGCTTTACATACAGCTCCAGACTGAGGAAATTAATAGTTGTTCTAGGTCATGTAATCAGTATTACATTGTATTATTATGTCAGAAACTGCTAAGCAGACTGAGTGCTAACATTTGGAGAACTTCTTTTATGACTCAAGCCTTGCTATTGATCAAGGCCAGCAAGCGCTGTCATTGTAGTGACAAAGCTACAAGAGAAATGATGACCTTACAAATACTTTCAATCTGCAGGTATTTCCTTTATGCATCACAAATTCAGAAACTGTGAAAAAATGCAGTGATTAGAAGAAAGCCAAGACTGGAAACTGGGACTACTGCATGTCTCGCTCCAATTTATAGGAGGGAGAGGAGGTTCTTTTATTATCGATATACCCGGCGTGAGATTAAGAAGCAACGGTTCAAATGTTGGTCCGACCAGTTTATTACAAATCTTAATCAGGGGAAATGGGGAAGGGGAGGACGGACACTATTATGAATTAGGATAATGGGGGAAGGGAAGGAGGGCGATAGGAAAGATAGAAAAGAAGAGGCAAGGAGTCTTTATAGGAAGCAAGAGGGACATAGTCACCGCCATGGATCCAGCGTGGTTCATAGTTCGGTCTTTGATCTTCAGTAGCGGTGGGTCGTCAGGCAGAGTTGTCCTGTTGCCAACGACGACGACGAAACACAACGGTGATGATGGCCCCTTTTCAATGGTTTCAAAGTGGTGAAGTCAGCTGTCTTTGGAGTGACAGCTCAAATCCAAAGTGGTCGAGTCAGCTCTCCTTTGAGTGGCAGCTTCTGGCTCTGGGATCTCAGCAAAAACTCCTTTGTTCCCATCTTCCGGGCCTCGCCAGCAGATAAGAGGGAGCAGGGGTGCCCATCTGCATCCTGTTTCTCACAGAACACGATGGTATCGTTCCCCAATTTTCCCACACCTAGCTGGAGCTGTTTTGTCACAGGCCAGATCTTCCGCCAGTAAACAGTCCTGAGCATTCTCATCCGCTCTTCTACAGAGCAAGCAGCTCTGGGGGAAGGGGCTTTCAAACTTTCCCAAAGCGATATCCATTGTCACACGGTTAGCACCTATTAGTTGCCTCCTCAACAAATCTTTCAGAGTCTTATCACAAGAAAAACCTCAGGAAGCAAGCTTTGAGCCAAAAAACAGAGAAGGATTCTCACACTGCATAACAGCATCTTTTTCACAGGTTAGGACACTCAGCAGGAACTTCAAAATAGCTGGGGCACAATACACATCACAGCCTATGTTCCTGACTTGCTGTTTTTTTACTTCCGTGATTTATCCTTTTATATGACTGAAAACAAAAATTAAATGTCTGTAGACAGATGGAAACATAAAAATTAATGCAACTGTGCCCTCCTATATTCATCCTGTCTCTATGAGTACATACTAAAATACATTGATTTCTTATACGATGGCATAAACTTTAAAAAATGCAGATGTTAATGCATATGAAAATGTTCTATTTTATAATTCTAAAAGAAATCTTGGATATTCTGCTTCTGAAAATTAGTTTGTCAAATGCAGCCACTGTCTGATAACAAAGTCAAAAAATCATCAACGATCCTACAACTATAAGATCACAGATCTTGCAAATCGACCTGGGTATTTTTATTTTTATTTTTTTTGTTTGGTAATATGGAATTCTTCATTGCTGGCTGAAATTGCTACAGAACAATGACACTGGTTCTGAAAATGTAATCAATGGACAGCCATGCTTCCAAGGATCACTGTAAAGAGAAATGAATGTAAATGTATGAGTTAACCCCACACTGTAAACCCATATATTCCCTATACTCTGATGCAGTGCAATGTGAAATCACTCATGTAATTACAAGTTGAAGATAAATTGGCTCTCCATCATCTACTTATCACTTTGTATCTCATGGAAGAAGTCAGCTGTAGCAAACTCACCTATCTATAAGTTCAGCATGAGTAACCTCTAACTCCACACCTTTGCAAAGGGAAGCTCAAGTATGTGATTCCAAGTCCACAGCTGAACCAACTTCTACTTGTGGCACTGTGGGGTGTTTTGGCTACAAAGGAAAATCTTATTTTTAAAGAAGGTCTAGAAGATGGTATAAAAAAATTGCATAAATAAATTACAATCAATCTGTGCCTTACAGAAGATCATCACTAGAACTGTTTTAATTCCCATCACATTTAAGAATTCCTATGAGATTTTTCCTGCTGAACAGTGTTAAAACAATACTGAAGTTTTATTTCTGCTAGAGCTTGTTTTTGCTTTTGGTGGCATTCATGGGCTCCCTCACATGAGCTTCACAATTTAGATTTGTTATTCTCTTTCATTTGAACTGTTGTCTACTCAGTCTTATTTTACTCCTAGTGGTGGTCATTGACAAATGTTCTAGGAAAGCTGTAAAATTTTTAAAAAACTGTTGGTTAGTTCATTTTTTCAGTGCACTGGGATAGAAATACAATAGAGATTCAGGCAAAAACATCTAAAGCAGACGGTATTCTTATTATTTCCATAGAGACTGGAAGCCAAATCAACCAGGACACCAAAATGCTGAAATTTTTACCAACGCAGCAGGAATGACAAAGTGTTCCCCAAAGGTCACAGTACAAAAACTAAGCTGCAACAGGAGAACCAAACAAATGCACAGGGCAGAGTTGGGGAGATGGGACTGAGGAAAAGGATGCAAGCAATTCTATGGCAATTACAGACTATGACCCTCCCTGCTGGTATCAGATTTTACTCTCTGATTCAGCTGTCTGCTATCCATACCAAGCCACAGATTTTTCCAAGAAGTAGGTAATTGCCAGAAAGTTGCCAGAAACAATGCATCTTTGTCAGAAAATAATTTTGTAAAGCTGCCATCAATAATATGCATAGAATGAATCATACCAATGAATCAGGATAAGAATACAGTTTCACCATTTAAGTCCCACCACTGTTTCTCGGTGCATCAACAGCAGTGACTTACTGCTCAGAAAGAGTTCTTATTGATAAGAATTTGCCTTGAGTAGAAATGCTAAGACTGTGATGTGGCTCTCCTCTTCCTGGAAGAGCCAGCACTGACACATGAGGGGGTCATCAAAAACACCCCATTTGCAGTATTGGATAGTGCAGAAACACACACATGAAGAACAAGGGACTTCAGCAGTCCCTGCTCAGTGCCCTCATGGCACACTCTTTACAACAGCCAGAGCAACCCCAGCCACCAGAGTAGGCTCAGTGTGACCCACAGCACACTGCAACCAACTGCAGCCTGATGCTTCCTCCCATCAGCAGGAGTACCTCAATGAAGTGAAGATCCTCCCAAAAAGTTTTCTTCTCATCTTTAAATTGTTCTGGGACAGAAAAGCTTTTTTTTGTTAGGTCTTTTATGAAAATAAGATGGTTACTAGCACTACAGCAAACTGGCAGTCTGTTTTTTAATTTCAGCCAAACCTAAAAACATACAAAATAATGACAAACAGAGGAAGAAAATTCTTCCCAACAGGAAATAAATGACTGATGAGCAGAAGCAAATGACTGGTTTGGCCAGATGTTAGGAAATTTGCTGAGACATAGATGAATTCAGCTATTAATATGGGACAAATGGTTTCAGTTTTAGGTAACCAGCCAGATTTATGCATTTCACATGCAAGAACTAACAGTGGCAGCTGTTGAGACCAGAGCAGTCAAGTAACACCACGTATCCTTCATTCCAGAAGTGCCACACATTAGGCAGATGACCATTTTTATTTTATAAACAACAATTAAGATGAAGTGGGTATCAGTGTTGTTTTCCACATGCACCCATGCAGCTTTCATGCAGTCTGGCCACTGCCTGCACCGCACCTGCTCTGCTCACTGCCAGCCTCAGCCTCTGTCAAACTGTACTCTTCATGCACTACACTTACTAGAAAACAAACAAACAAACACACAAACAAACAAAAAACGAGAAAAACCTGGTAATCAGAGAAATCAGCTTCCCTCTGGGAAGTATCAAGGCACTGTTGATCAACATGCAAGAATGGAGCAGCTACAACTCCAGTAATATAGTAATACAAAGAGATACAGCCTTGTGGGAGGATCAACTTTTTTTTTTTTAAACTTAGTAATTTTCTTGTTTTTTGAAAACTGTGTTTGAACCTACCAATAGAAAGTAAACCTTTTAACCATAACAAATGTTTCAAATTGAGGATTTGGGGAGCAAATGTACACTTGGTACCAAGTTTTCACTAGAAAGTTGAAGAAAAGATTCTATTTTTCAACACCAGCAGTGTGTCATGGAATCACAGACTCACAAATGGTTGGGGCTGGAAGGACCTTTAAGATCATCTTGTTCCAACCCCCTGCTGTGGGCAGGGACACCTGCCTCTAGACCAGGTTGCTCAGAGCTCCACCCAGCCTGGCCTTGAATACTTCCATGGAGGAGACATTCACAACTTTGCTGAACAACTTGTTCCAGCATCTCTGTCTCACCACCCTCACTGAAATTCTTTACTAACATCCTAACATCCAGTCCAAATCTATCCTCTTCCAGTTGAAAGCCTTTTCCTACACTGTAGTTATTAAAACCACATCCTACACTAGTTCAAAACTTTGCATGAGAAGCTGCATCTATCTAAAGAAAACCTTTAAAGCTTAAACTGCAGAGAGGAAAGCACCCAATTCATTTAGGGTTTTTTTTTTGTTTTGTTTTTGTTTTGTTTTGTTTTTGAATTGCATTTGAACAGTAACCATTCATCTCCAGCTGAGAGAGCCAGAAGAACCCATGAAAGTCCTGCAGCATCAGCCTATCAGCACACATAATCTGCAAACCAGGTGCATCACTAACCATTTTCTGAGCAAAGTGTCATTCATTTCAAATAAAGACTGTGTATCCCAACACAAGAAAACTTTGCATCCCAGGATGCAAAGTTCAGATGCTCCCCTTCGAGCTGCACTGCCTTCCGCTGTTCCCAAAGTTGCTGCTTCTCAGCCTTAACAGTGGCACCATGCAGAAGCAACCCTCAAGCAATCTGTTTTACCTCAATTAATTTGCACACTCTGTGGGCTCACAAGTGAGCTCTGGAATTGAACTCAACATGCTATAGACACTGTATGTTTGTACCTCCTTTGTAAGAAATCAGATAAAAAAGGTTGACTGCTGACTGACTACTGATTTAAATGCTGAAATAGAATGCCATTGGCTCCCGTCTGTTGGTTTGGCCACCCCAGAGACCAGCAGTGCATCCAGCCACGCACAGCCCTAATGTGGGTAAGCATAGAGCCTTCTGGCTGCAGGGAAGCTGTGAGCCACGCCACGGGTGCTGAAGTAACAGTTCTCCTACACTCAGCTGCTCCAACTCTGGAATGAATGAATGTTACAACGCTGCTCGTCAAGGGCCAATGCACTCAGATCAAACCAAACCAGCAACATGCCCTTTCTCCCAACAGCAACAAATACCAACCCTTTCCATGGCTGATTCATTTCCCTGTTCCTGTTCGGAGAACAGCTGGTGGTACAGAACACACAGCTAAGTAAAGGATCCCTGATGCCCAAGGCAACAGACAGGCCTAGCAGAAAGATGCTCAGTGATTCTCACACGCTTTTATACTTTGAAACCACCTGTTTGTGAAGCTCCTCCTCCGCTCTGCAACCCATGCTTTCACTTCTGTGCCTGAGCAGGTATACCCAGAGAGCAAAGAGGAGTGAATCTCACAAAATCCAAGCACTGCCTCTGTGCAAGGAGAGATAAACATGTCAAAGAAAGAAGGAAATGGAAATTCAGCTCTGGAATCAAGTCAGGGTTGAAAGAAAAACTATACAGAGAGCTAGCTTTAATCCCATTTGAACAGCAACAGGCAGGAGGATCAGGAAAAGGACTCCATCTGAGTGCAACTCAAATGTGTTTGTTAAACAAATGGGTTTCATTTGTTTTCCAAATACCTATTTATGTATTTACTCTAATGCAGACTAAGTATTTTTGCTTAACAAAACTAAACAAATCCCAGACTGAAAGGATCTGGCTTCTGTCTCTGATTTTAGGCAATGGACACCGTGCGATACCGTTTAAGGTGCTTGGTTTGGTGGTGGTGGGCTTCGGTTTGTTTGTTTCTTTAAATCTGAATTGAACTTCATCATCCACTTCGACTAGTACAGCTCCTCAAAGCCCCTCAGCAGCATCCTTAGTGGACTCAGTACGGAGTGAGGGCCGCCCGGCGCAGCCGAAGCGGGGCGCTCGGTGCCCCCGGAGCGCGGCACAGCCCCGCGGGTCTCGCACGGCCCGGGGACCCCGCGCCCACCGGCCCCGCGCGGCTCTGCCCCCGTCCGCGGCGACCGCGCGTCCCCCCCCGCGCGTGTTCACGAGATGATTCACCCGCGTTTATTCCATGGAAGCGATGATTCATTCAGTCGGCTCCGGATCGCGCTAGCGCACCGCACGCGCACAGCAAGGATGGAAAAACCAAGTTCTTAAACTTTGCGATGCTCCGGCGTTTATTTCTTTTACATCGGAGCGGGAGGAACGACGGAACCCTCCTGGCGGAGCCCCGCGCCGCCGCACGTGGGGTGGGGGCGGAGGGCCGGGCCGGGCCCGGTACCTGAGGGGCACGGCCCCTTCGCGCGGGGCCCGGCGGCTCCGCTCCCTCCGCGGTGACATCTTACATAACGCGGAGCTCCGCACCGCCGCCGCGCGTCACCCGGGGAAGGCGCCCCGCACGACGGCCGCTCCGGATCCCCGCGCGCCGCAACGACCCCGGCTGCAGCGCCGTCCCCTCAGGAGCCCCGCGCCGCCCCGCGCTCGGAGAAAGTTACTCGGCGGCCGCGGCGCGAGCTCTGCGTCACGTCCCACAACTACTTATGACACGGGATCCCGCCGCGCCGCGCAGCCCCGCCCGCCGGGCCCTTACCTTCCCCTGCGCGGCACCGCGGGTGCGTGCGGAGCGGGGAGCGGTGCGTGCGGCGGCGCGGGCGGCGCCGGCGGAGGGCGGGCGGGGGCGGGGAGGGCGCTTGTGGCGGTTGGGCGACGGGAGCGCGCGCCTCGCCGGAGCTGTCGGGCGGCGGGGGAGGCTGCGGGGCGGCGCGGGGAGCGGGCGGGGGGCGGAGGAGTTTCCCGGGGTTGTTTACGCATCGCCGCCCCGCTCGGTGCACGCACATCGCTCTCTGATTGGACACAAACTGGGGCGCGGCCCGGCTGGGCGCGGCCGCACCGGCGGCGCGCGGAGCCACTCGGGCAGCCCTCGCCGGGCACGGCTACGGACACAGCTACGGGTCCCGCCACCACCGCCGCCCCCGCCCCCAACGCCGCCCGGCGCGGCTCTGCGCACGCGCGGCGCTCTTTTTTTGGGGGGGGGGGGGCTGGAGGAGGGAGGGACGAACGGGACGGTGGCGCATGCGCTCCTGTGGCCGCGTCTGTGTGCGAGGGCGGCGGGCGCCGCTCTGTTGGTGTCATCCGCTACCGCTGCGTGCGCGCCCGGGTGAGTGCGGGCGGAGGTGTGTGTGTGCTGAGCGTCGCTCCGGCGGCGACGGCTTCTCTCCGTCCCAAGCAGTGGGTGCGGGGCGGCCTCGTTGTCCCGGCAGGTGCCTTCGCCCGGGATGCGGAGTGTGGCGTGTGTGTGTGCCTCGAGCCGGGGCACTCTCCGCTGAGGCGCAGCTCCGGGCTGCGGCTGCCCGGGGCAAAACCGCTGGATGTTATCTCCTCAGCTAGCTCTTTCCGCTGAACGGGCTGTAACTCGTTTTACCCATGGTAATTCCCTGTGAAATGCTTACTTTAACAGAGAGTATGTAAGAACTCTGTGACATTACTCTTGCTCGTTCATTCTAATTAAGCAGCCCCTTCCGTTACATCCCAGGGTCGACAGTAGCAATAAACAAAGTGTCAAAACAGAATATATGCCATGATTGCTCTTTGCTACAGGAATGCCCACCATGCACTGCAGGAGTTCCCCCGACTCATCTGTAAGCGAGTAACCTCCATCAACTTTCCCTGAAACGTAGCGATACAGCAGTCGGCTTCTGCGTGCTGCGACAGAACCAACGCCGTGCCACCTCCCGTGTGAGGTCTGGGCTGCAGCCCCCCGCACTCAGCAGTGGTCACACTGCTGATGGTCAGTGGCTGCAAGGCACCTGCCTGCAAGTCTGACCTGTGCTCCTCAAGGCAGAACAGTGAGTGAGCAGTTCTGAAGGATTTACTGTAATCTATTCATGATCCTTTCCAAATAGTATTCCATTATAAACAAAACAAAAAACAAACAAAAAAAACAACACAACCAAAACATTATCTAGGAAAGAGTTCTCTTAAGCCTGCTTACTGACAGTTCCAAGAGATTGAACACCTCTTTTGTGAGGATTCACTTTTACTGAGAGAGCTGAGGCCGTGCAGCCTAGGAAAGAGAAGGCTCCGGGGGGATCTGAGAGTGGCCTTTCAGTATCTTACAGGGGGCTGCAAGAAGGAAAGGAACAGATTCTTTAGCAGGGTTTGTTGTGACAGGACAAGGGGAAATGGTTTCAAACTAAATAAGGTGGGATTTAGATTGGATATACAGAAGAAGTTGCTTACGCTAAGGGTGGTGAGTCGCTAGAACAGTTTTCCCAAACAGGCGGTGGATGCCCCACCACTGGAGACATCCAAGGTCAGGCTGGAGAAGGCTCTAAGCAACATGATCTTGCTGTAGGTGTCCCTGTTCATTGCAGGGGAGTTGGACTAGATGGCCTTTTATGGTCCCTTCCATCTCAAAGATTTTATGATTTGTTTTCCTTCCCTTCAAGCCTGAAAACACTTTCCAGGTTGTCTCCACTTAAGATGGTTTAGTGTCATCTGACTGGGTCACAACAACACATTTATTTAGACACCAATGTGCACTGTCAGGAACTGGGTATTTTAAGGATTTGCTGGCCACACCAGTGTTCATCTTAACTGTCAGGTCAGCTGTTGGTTATAATTGGATTTATGATAATCAGCCAGATTTTTATCAGAACTGGGCATTCAGCTCCTCTGAGTTTGTACTCAGTGGGTGTCACAAAACGCACAGTGTTTTTAGGGAATTAGGAAAAACTTCACTGAAAATAAACCGAGCTGTTCATACTTTAAGCAATTGCATCAGGTACACAGAAAACTGAGATAGCTCTGAGTTGCTTTACCTGAATCCTACCCTTCAAATTTTTATTTTGTTGTTGTTGTTTAGTTTCTTCTAACTATAAGCTCTTACTTGCAAAAGAGAACCACAGAATCATTTGAATTAGAAGGGACTTTTAAAGGTCATCTAGAATTAAGTCTTGAAGTATGAAAGAACAGTTCCAGGGAGATACAGTACTTCTCATTGCAGCTGTTTATCTGAAAATAGGACAAAGAACAAATGCCTTCTCAGTCCCTCCTGTATTTGAACACACTCGAGCTCTGTCACAGTGATTTTACTAGAAAATTAATCCTTCATTAAAACACCTGAGATCCCTGTTTCTGGGAGCTGTGACAAGAGAGGTTCAAGTTGGATATCAAGGAAAGGTTCTGCACAGATTCTTCACTGGTCAGCCACTGCAACAGGCTCTCCATGGCAGAGGTCATGGTCTCAAGGTGCTGGAGTTCAAGATGTGGGTTGAAACTGCTCTCAGTTATATGGTCTGATTTTTGGGTGGTCCTGTGTGGAGCCAGGTGTTGAACTCAATGATCCTTGTAGGTCCCTTCCAACACAGGATATTCTATGATTCTATGACAGCACTGAACAGTAACAACTACAGGGCCATCTGCCAGTGGCAAACAATCAATGCCTACACTGGAGTCATGGAAGAAACCCTATCACAAGATACAGCCATCCAAACTATTGTCAAAGTAGAAGTTGTAGCTACTGGTGTTGGTCTGGACGTGGCAGGACAAAGCTCAGAGCATATCTGATGTCTGTAATAAGACAGCAAGGAAGGCATGCAAAAAAATCAATACAAGCACTTCAGTATTAAGGTTCATCTCTCTGAACATTCTGTCTACCTAAATGATGGTTATGGGTTTCCCCTTTCAAGGTCATCTTCACAACCGTTACAACAGATTTAAACATAAGTACATGCATGTAATACCTCTGAAGTAATACCTCCTATTTACTTCAATGGAAGCTATAACTGATATAAAGAACACAATAACCCTATTTGATGGAGCAAATTCTCAGCTACAAAATGCTATTTTTCAACATTATCACCACTGTTAGCTATGCATTTTTGCCAGCCATGACCAAGAGCTTGCATGCCACGTTCATAAACATCTGTACTAGCAGAGGTGACCCACAGTTGCAATTGCTAAAACTTACCACACACTGCCTCACTGTGCTCACATCCACTGTTTGGGCTCCACAAACATTCAGAAAGCATCACTGAATATCAGTGGGTGTTATTTTTTTCCATATGGGGGAATTCAGTGAGACATTTTTGCTTCGTACGCACTTCGATGTCATCTGCCACTGTGTCAGACTGCCCCTCTGTAGCCATCAGTCACACAAGAATAAAATGTAATGGAATAATGGTGGGAAGATTCAACCCCTACCGCCATACCACCACCATCTGCCTCTGACATCATGGGCTAACATAATAAAATAACAGGACTTACTTTTGGAGCAGCCCTCATACGTATCTATAATATAATATATATTTGTACATATATATTGATATAATTGTAAATGTATATGAAAGCTTGTTTTTCCACACATTTGCCTTGTTCCTTGGAGACACCCAAGGGCAGCAGACTAATAGAAAAAAACTCAAGAGCTGGCACCTCTCACTCTGTTTGTTGTAATGCAGGGTCTAAACTGTCTAAGCAGCTGTGAAAACCTCAACTATAAGTACCAGTTTTATTGTATGTTTTAGATGATACTGAATTTTTAATGCAGTAAACTTTCCCAGTAAATTTTGCATATGGCAGAAGAGGTTTTATCTGGTTCAAGACTCAGTTTCGCAATTATATTTCTTTCACTTCTTCTGCTGATTTTATTTCTAGCAGAGCATGGAGCCTTAAAATACCCCGTGGAGCTCTGTGCTTGATACTGGGCTTTTTAACATGTAGGTGTTTCCTCAAAGTGATGACTTCTGTGGCCTATCATTTAGTTGTGTTCAGAACACAGTCCCATCTCTGTCTCCTCTTCTGACGCATCTTTGGAGAACTACTACAATTTTGGTTTTCAACTGTAAAATCTGTGATTGAGAAATACTTTCAAAAAGTAAACCAAGGAAAAATCAAAACATTTAACTTGGTTCTCTCGCTGCTACATTTAGAGTTGTATGATAACTTATGAGCCAGTTGCAGATTCTGCCTGCCCAAGGAGCACACATAATTTCCACTGAAGGTCAAGCCATAACCTTTAGATATATGTTTATCCTTCAGGTCCCTGGCAGTCAGTTTCAGGCTTCATCTACATAAATATCACCAGATGCCCTGCCTACCTCCTCAGGAACAATGCCAGGACCCGCTTTTCCATTTCCAAAGCTCATACAGAAACTGCAACTCACAAGTTTAAAATACCTAGCATTAATTACACAGCTTTCTTATGAGCTAGGACTCCTTGCCAGAGTGACTGATGAGTCCTCTCTCCTTTCACTCTGAATGTGACTACTGAGCCCACTTGTTCAGCTGAGTACCAGGGCACTCACCACTTCTGTTCAAAAACAGATCATCATCACTCCAAACATCTGGCAGGAGAAGCTGCCAGATGATGTCTCTGTTCTGTCAACTGAGGTAGCTGCCTAATTACAAAGTTGGTACAGAGCGTACCGCATGAAAACATAGGAGCTTACTTTCTCTTCAGGACAGAGCCATAGAGATCAGTGGATAAACAGCCTGTTAATATTATTTATCAGTGCATTGTAAATGTGTAAATGAATGACAAACATCTTTTAGGTGCCAGCCACCATCTGGCAGTACAGACAAACATCTCCAGTGCTGGAACACAGTACAACACAGCTACAGCAACACTAGGGCCAGAGCCCAAACTGGCACTGTGCAATCCTGCAAGGAGGGCAGCGGTCTCCATTAGCCTGCTGTGCTTCTTCAAGACAATCCATTTTCAGTCACCTCTTCCAGAAACTTTCTCTATGTCCTCCCATTTCTCTTTCTTTTTTTTTTTTTTTTTAATTTGTTTGCTTTAAATTGTTGGACCATGCTCCACAGCTCATTATTATTGTGGAACACTTTGGTATTAACGTCAGGGAAAGGTATTTCCCAGCAGTAATTTGAATTTCATTTTATGCAATATGAACCAAGGTATAGCTGCATAAGAGACTGTTACAGCATGCCATTTTGTAGTACCTGTGAATGACTATGGGCAATCTTCCTTCAGCACTGAGAAAGGTACAGTTGTTTTGTGCTGGGAAGTAGAGCTCATAGAGAATTACTACAGAGCATTTTAATAGATGGAACTGCAAACATTCTTTTTGAGAGGGTTGGCAGGGCTTCAGCACAGAAACACATTGGACAAGACTTATTCCTGCGCTCAATAATCACAGCAGCTATTTCCAAGCTGTTTTCTCCTGTCAGTGATGCTACCCTTCTAAAGAGATTCAGGGCAGAGACCAGGCCAGGCAGACATTATTATGCTGCTGAAAGGAGGATGACAGAGCAAGGTCTCCAGAAATACATTTTGTTTACCAATGAGGACACATCCGATCTCCCCTGGTAACTCATTGTTCACAAAACAACTCCCAAGTATACCGTGAGAAGCAGTAGTTAGTAGTAGCTGTTAACACACCTAAACTGGATTTGGATTATGTACATACAGTTCCGTAGGATAATACCAAAATATGTATATGGTTATTTCCCAAATCAAGCCTTTTGTTTGTTTGTTTTGTTTTACTTTATTATATTGATTTGAGTTTACAAGGAAAGTAAGATTGGATTTTTTTAGTGTTACAATCCCTATAAATCTGTTTGGTTTTATTTCTAGAGTTTCTACTAAAACAGCTGCATAGGTGGCCTTGCTGACAATGTGAACAGTAAGATAAATTGCATTCACTCAAGTTCCTGCGTTACACCAAATTTTAAACTAGAATTAAAAAATCCTTAAAGTCACAAGTGTTTCCTCTGCTGTGTTTTGCCATGATCCTCACTAGAGCATCTGACCACTTTTGTAATAAAAGGACAAATGCGTTTAAAAGTTTTATTTATATGTCACCTAGAATGTAGGAATAAAGATTTTTATTTAAAAGGTAAAGAAGGCAGTTGTGCTTATGCAGTATTTATTTTCAGTTTAGCCCAAGGACCTTGCTGAAAACAAACATGATGTAAGGAGGTTATCTATTTAGGATGGGCCAATGGAGGTATCCACTTAGCCAGCTAGAGCTGTGTATACTGTGAGTTTACTTTATGACAGTATCAGCAGTACAAGGAGGAATTGTATGGCAACTGCAGCCCACAAATAAAATATCCTCCTCGAATTTCTTTAAAAAGCAGCAGTTGCTAAGAATTCTTCCCCCAGGATAGAGCACAGATGGATTTAAAAGCTCTTCTATGAGAAGCAGGTTTTCTAATCATTAAGGATCAACATGTTCCCTAGAAAATACTTAGGATGACACAGCATACATGATATTGCAGGAAAAACTTATTTCTTAGCACATACTAAAATGCAACAAAACAGCATTTTTTCTGTCCCATGTCATGAACATGCTTTATGTGCACGTATTATGTTTACCCAATGGCATCATCTCTTGGACACAGGAACATTCCTCAAAACCTTTAACCCAGACAACATAAAACCAATAGTTTTTAATCCCAAATGATTCTCAAAGCCGTTATAAAAGCATATCTGAGCTTTCCAAACTGTTACTTTTGAAAGCTCAGGTTGATATTAGGCAATATATGTATTTTGAAAATGAGTCAGTGAAAGATTTGCTTATCAGGCAGTAGTGTACTGGTGTATTTTCTTGGCAAACACAGAAAAGACTTTCACCCAAGAGATAAGGATGAAGAACTTGACAGACTACTCCTTGTACTTCTAATCAGAATGGTTACCAGGGTATTTTGGTTTATGAAATGCATAAAAATTCTCCCACTATGTGAAAATTTTCACACATTAAGACACGAAGAGTCTACAGCTGCAAATCCACGCAGAAAAACCATGGCACTTCCATAATTTGATCTGTCATATTCAAAACCAGGTGCTGCAGTTCCATAATGGTACACTGAGCATTATTTATTGTTATCTCATTTTATTTAATGAGATGCCTTGTCTCATTACAATCAGGTTCTGCTATTTACAGATGAATTTATAGCAAACTGAAAATGTCACATGTCCAATGGTTATTTCTCCTGAGCTCACTATGCTCAGTATCCGTATCTCAGCAGCTGGGCCACAGCTCCATGGCAGGCAGTGAGAGTAACCACAGGTGGCTGTTATTTGTTCAGTGCAGGCAAGACAACACCTTGGACTGCTATATTGAATTCTTCACAAAATTATGCTGTCCTTTAATTAATTTTCAATTTCGTATGTAAAAAGCTGGCTTACGTAGGGCTGCTGGGCAACCAGTTCTCAGGTAACTTTCAGCATCAAATCTAGCTGGAATTGTCACCAAATTCAAATGTTGTTAGGGGAGGGCAGCCAGAATATGGATGAACTCTGATTATAGGTCATTTCCTTTAGAAACCAAACTGTTTGCTATAATGCCAGTTTAAGTCTCAAGCTATATTTTCAGTGAACTTATGATAGATGCAATGGGTCTTCTATTTACATTTGAAGTTTTAAATGGGAGCTGTAAGCAACCAAGTTTACAGATGTCCTTAGTGACAAATCAGTCACTGGGAGCAGGTGGACATCTAAACTTAACGTTGAATTTATTTTCACACAGACAAAACTGTAAATAGGCAGAATCCACAAGATAAGTTGATGAAACTGAAAAACTTTACAGCCCCAAATTTTATGTAATGGAAATTTCAAGATCTCATGTAAATCCCTGCCAAATTCAGCATCCATATGCGCTGCTCTGATGTTGATTTGAATTTTGAATTTAACATGTTACTTTTCTGCTGGCTTATAGCATGTTTGATAAAGATATGCATAATTGGAGAAAAGATGAAATGAGGAAAAGATGAAATGAGAAAGAACATGAGCAGAACATGAGGAAAAATGAGAGAAAGAAGAATGTCAGATACTGGCATAGGCAGAGGTTGCAGCAGCACCAGCACCACCGCACACCCTGGGAGCTGGGGGCAGTGTGAGGGTGCTCCATGCTCTAAGGGGATTTCATTCACAAGCTCTGGAGAGGGAAGTCAAGTTAATAAATACACAAATGGCACTTTTTCCATCTGATTGCTTGCAAGACCATGCAAATGAAAGCTGGCAATAATGCTAAATGTCTCTCCAGGCTGGATGATTGTGCAATTATTGCCACTTCCTTCCTCTATGTTTAGTTTGTATTTTTTTGCTACATTTGGTTCAGCTCAACATGTACTTAATTACTGGCAAAAGTCGCTTACTTTAAACAGAGATTGTGGAGAACCATTATGAAGAACTTTGAAGACCAACCAGAGGAAAAGAGGAGCATTCATAACCTCTTATAGACATTGATGGAAGATTAAACATAAACATGGGCACACAAACCAGGCACTGAAGTGCACAGTGAGAAGAAGATAAGTTGTTCACCTCAGTTGATAGTCTCATACCCCTCTTGTGAGGCTGTAAATCAAAGATGTTTTGGAAAGACAAGGAGAAAGTGCACCACTGAAGTACAAATCCACAAGTTCTCACATTATGATGGGTTTCTTCCTTTACATTCTCTCCATTTTCCTAAAATAGAAGGAAAGTAATTTCATAACTTTGATAAATTTTAAAAGCCCTCATGCATATGAACTAAAAAAAAGGTCTGGTTCCTGACTCATTTTATTTCCTATCTGAATACTAATTTTCACAGCCCTGTTGTTCCCACCAAACAAAATAGGCCTTTAGGCTTTACCCCTCCTTTATCCAGCGGGTTCCATGGTGGTTCTGCTCACTCTCCAACTAAAAAAACAGCTTCTTGGCCAGAGGGGACTGGGTGATGCAGCTCATACCTGTGTAGCACTTAGCCAATCTACAAGCTGATGGAGAAAGCTGGTAGCTAAGGATGTTAGTTCTGAGATTGTCAGTCCACTACTAAACTTCTCCCAGCTGCCAAAGAGACAATAAATGAGGACTTTTTTTATTTCTCTGATACTTCATTTTTTTTTCCTATTAGCAGTCCACTCCATGTAGCTAAAAACTTTAAGATTTTTAGTACATTTAGTACAGATTTTTAGTAGATCTAGACAGTTTCAGTAAGTTCCAGCATATTTCTTCCTTATCCCTCGATTCCTAAATAAGTATCAGTGCAGCACACACCACTTCTGACCTACACTTCTTTTCAATTCTTGCAGCAGCTCCCAGTTTTGACATCTTTACTGTCTACAAGGAAGGTGCCTTAGCTGCTTCGTACTCTGTTCTCCATTCAGCAGAACATGGAACAAATGCTCAGTGCCAGCCTGTTATACACCAGTTTAGTAGCCCAGAAAACAAAAAGGCTACTGATAGAAGCCTTTGAAAATTCAGCATTTTGTATTTAAAGTTATTCAGCTTTGCAGTAACGCGATAGCTCATTCTGCAGCTGGATTTCCAGAGACATGTGGCTCTGTGTGTAAAGCAGTATTACTGAATTGTTAAGACACTTCAGGAATTCCAGTACAGAGCCCTTTGTAAGCTCCTGAGAAGTTTCTTCTATGTATTGCAACAGGAGCAGCTAATGATACAAGTACCCCACTAACTTTGACAGAGCCCCTCATGAACCACGGCCTCTCCAAGAAGGCAAACATTTTTGAAGATGTAAAATCACAGCAATGTAAATTGATAATGACACGTTTCTCTGGTAACCATGTATTTCTGTGCAACAATAAATCTTAAATGCTGTTTAGATATACTGTCACTGTTGGTGTTACAGCTGGAAAGATTACAGTGGTGAAAATGGGAAAAGAAACAAACAGGGAAGAAAAGCTCACCTGTATCCAAAGATCTAGGTTCACAGGAAAGACGCCAGAGGAGGCATCTCCAGAAAGAGATCCTTCCACAGTGGCAGTCAACCCTTAAATGGGGTCTAGGAGGGGGTGCAGCCAGGCTTCTGATCACACAGGTGAATTGCCTTCGCCTGTGCTCCCGTCACTGACTCAGTCCTTTCCTCAGGTGATCAATCAGTGGTTCAGGCTGTGACTCAACAGTTCCCATACAGACACTTCACTACCAGATGGCTGACTACCAACAAAGCTGTGCTTCTGTGTTAAGAAAAGAGCTGTTTGTATTAGAAAGGGAAAGGAGAAACCTTCAAAACTCATGTGCGGACTTGGTGATACATTGTCCCAATTTACTTCTGTCTCCGCAGTCATTTTCTTTTCTAGGACTCCAAGTCACTCCATTTTTTTTCAGATTTCCCTCGCCCAGGCCCATGCTTTACTATTAGTTATTTACTGCCTGCATTTATGTCATGCAGCACCTTGGAGGCCTTACACCCTTCCTCTCTAGGAAATCTGTCTTCTCCTGCATGACCAATGCCAAGAGCAGCAGGAGCTCCATTCCTGCCCTTGGGATACCTTGTGCAGCTACATGCTCTGCCCACTGTGTGAAAGAATTCCATTTTTCCCTGGGGCTGAAGATGGCAGTGCAAACCTGTTCCTATTCTGTACACTTAGAATGCCTTCATGGATTTTTGCCCATTGCAGGAAGGCTGCATTCCCAGCAGACAAGGCTGAAGGCTGCAGAACAAAACAACCTTCCTGCTGAGAGCATCCCAGGGCTGGGGAGATGCCAATGCTTCCCACTGTTCCCTCTCCTATTGCACTTACAATTCCCATTGAGAGTCAGCTCCTCCAAGCCAGCCAGGAAACACTCCTTAACAAAACAGAAGGTAACAGGCTGCAGGAACCACCAGCATCCTCTTCCACATAGTGCTCAATTTAATATGAACATTTGAGGGGTCCAGCATCATTCTCTGCCTGTATTCAACACCTGTGAAAGGTTTTAAGCAGCTTTTAGACAACTCTTATCAGGATATTCCTTTTCCAATTGCACATAAATGACATCTGAAGACAACTTATGTGTCTGGTCAGTCCTGTCTTCTAAGAATAAATCAACAAGGTGCAAGTTAATTTCCAGTGACACATAATGTCACTGTGATGCAAATATCTTTTCAGGCAGTATGGTTTCCTTACTATCAAAAAATAGAAAGCTGTCCTCATGGAGAAGGATGGAAGTGATGCAACAGCAGTGAAGCAGTAATACTTCTACTACTGCAATAAAGGCAAGAAGCCGTCATACTGCAGCTTGTTACTAGGTGCTGGCTGCCACCTGCAGCTGCTAGGAAAGCTAACAGTGCACTGTTGAGAAGCTGTTCATTGGTGTGGATTTCTTTCCTTTACCTGTGGCACCCTGGCAGCACTGCTAGGAGAGGGTAAGCTATGAGGACAGCTGACTGCCAATTAGTGCTGTTCTTCACAATTATCAGCTCTAAAGCACTGTAAGTCATTAATCAATGTTTTAAGAACAGTTGTCTCATCTTTGACTGTGGCATGAAAATACATTCAACATCTTAGGAAAATAAAACCCAGTAGCTCAAAATAAAACAACCAGTGGGTCCCTGCAGTTAGTTTCCTTCAGAGCTATCAGTGCGCTGGCCAGCTGAGCAATGATTCCACCAGCAACTAAGTGCCAAAATGATGATTTCATTCCGTTTCATTTATGCAAAAACAAGGCAGCAAATTACCCCTGTCAAGAGAAAGCTGATGCACAGAGGGCAGCGAGGGAGTCTGTGTTTTTACCTTTGTTCATCCAGGAAGCACAGGGGGAGGTTTGCAGAGCACACTGCGGTCTGTCAAAAACCCTCGCTTAGCGTTTGAGTCACCACCACGCTGTGACCTGGAACGCCCACAACTTTGTTGTTGTTGATTGAACTCCAGGAGAGGTGAAAAAGCTGTGTGCCACCGCAAGGGAGGAGGGACGGAGGAGCTCGCAGGCCGCTTTCCAAACAGATTTCCCAGAAATGGAGCAATTAATGAGGTCTCCAGAAGTGCTTTTTGTACACTTCTATTTGTTATGTCATAGTGTCAGCTGAAAGCTTAATGAATCATGAAATGCAGCATTTTTATGATTATTTCTTTGCATCTAATCCAGATATTTCAAAATACACAGCGTATTAGCAACACTCATGCAGCATTTGGATTTAGCTTCCCCTTGACCAAGGTCATATACACAAACAGTTGTGAAGAAGATAGCTAGGGGAGCCTGCTTTGTTTGGATGCTGTCTGGGAGATGAGCTCGCTGCTAGCAGGCTGGGTGTGAACTGCAAGTTGTACTTGGGTACATGTAGCATAGCTCCTTGATGAAAGATGAAAAGAGGCTTTCCCAAAGTAGGGCTGCAAGCTCTCCTGTAACTGGTTCTTGAGTTTCATGGATTTGTATCAATATAAATTTTTTGAGACTGCTGCTGCTCTCAAGCTCAGTTAGCATTGGAAGTAACTTAATAATCTGCCACAGCAGAACAGATGAGTACATGACCACAGGATTGCACAGGTCTTGTTCTCTTAGAAAACCAGAACAAAAATTCCCAGACCAATGAAAGGAAACTCCAGGGAAAGAAAAGAGCAATTTATGCAATGTATTGACAACAGCTATAACGCACTGCCTACAACTATCCACAGCAAGCAAATCCACACACACTAAGTTCTCAAGACAAATATTGTTCACAGATTAAAAACATCTTAATGACTCATTTACCACAACTGTTTCACTTTCTCATACAACACTGTCAGTGGAATGAGCTTCCAGAGGACATGCTTTATCATCATCATATCAATAAGGTAATACAATGCATTAAGAGATGTTATCCAGTGGATGAGATTTCTCACTCTGGAATCAGAAAGACATCACTAGATGTCCATCTTAGTTCTCCCTCTTGCGAAAAAAAAGAACTGGAAATGAAGCCAAGTAGAGATATTTCCATTGAGATAAATAATAGAATGAGTATTCAGTCTCTTTAGTGACTTGGGTTTTATTTTACACTGTTATTCATTAGAAACAGGACTGAAGCAGACTTTGCTAAAGCGTGCTTGCGGTTCTGCAGAAGCTCTGATCTGAATATGCATGTCTGTAGGACATGTCTCTGTTCAGTTCGCACAGAGGCAATTTCCTGATTCAACAAAGCTGCAGGCTGTGTGATGAGAGTACAGTCCTGGCACAAGAGCAAACTTACCTAATGGACCTGAACTAACAAGAAGCCTTTGGTAAAGAACTTCCATCCAGACATAACAGCTAGAGCAAGTCTTCCACACTAATGGCTCAAGTGAAGAGTGTCCGCACAGAAGATATCATTTTTGTGTTTTTTTAAGCCAGAACTTCTTTCAGTTGGTTTTGCACAGGAATCAGTTGGCTTACTACACAAAGTTGGAATTTTAGGCATAATGTAACATGACACGCATTATGCTGAACACAGTTAACAAACACCAGTAACTGTCTGGACTCACAGGTGGCTTATGACTTCATGATGCTCTTACTGATGTCCTTGTTAATAAAAGATCTCTATATGAATGTATTTCTTCAGATTTAAGATTTTTCCTCTCCCTTCCAAAGGCTACTCATATTTCTCTCGTACGTTAAATTCAGCTTTTTCTTAGTCTCCACTTTTTGCTTTAGGGAAGAGTTCTGGTTTGGAAAGATTTTTTCCTTTCAGTGTCCTTTCTTTCCCCTCTCCATGAGGTGCTGGCAGTATTTCAGAGTCATTATGAGTTAGTGAGCCTGGAGAGCTCAGCAATGGAGCCCAGGCAAGTCAGAGATGATATTCTCTTTGGTAGCTTTGCTATACCAATGACATAAGAATAGCAGCACTCAGGCTACACTGATGCAAGCTGTATGCTGATATGGCTTGCTTTTTTACTAACTTGTTCATATTTTTAAGCAAATACATATTTTTATTGAAATCTCTAAGGAGAGGCCACATCCACAGGGTAACTTAATTTTGTTCTGGGAACATTCATACACAAGTGAATAGAAGACAGGATTGTATGACACAAGTAAGGCACGTCTGTCCTAAATTAGATCTGTGATGCTAGTTATGACATGACAGCAGAACTTATAGTTCCCTTCCAGCTTTACATTCCCTTCCTCATCCTTCCTGTTGCCTTTCCACCTAGCTGTAGTTCTTGTGACCCAATTCACACCACCTTCTCCTCCCACCCTTCCCAGCGTCCGCTGAGTGAGATGTCCTTCACCCTGCATGGGCACCACAGCACTGTGTCTGAGCTCAGTGGGTTGCAGCACAGCTGGAGGGGCTCAGCCCAAGAAGCTGTGCTTCTGCAGCTGCATAAAGGAAGCAGTGCACTGGTAAATACTTACACTGGTAGGCAGATTAGATTTGCTTCTGGGAGAAGAGATTATAGAACAGAGGTAAACAATCTGCAGTGCCAGTCAAAGGAGTGAATTGCAGCATTCTGTTCTCTCCATTCCTTGCCTCTGAATTAGCTGCTAAGAGCTAATATTTATTTCTCTCAAAATTTGCAATATATACTGATTAAATTAGAGCCAAGAATTCAGTGTTTTCCCATTTATGGAGCACTTCACCTTACAAGCAATACAGACCTCCACCAATAAACATACCTAAGAGTTTTGTGTTCCCTGAGGTTGATGTCACAGTTTCCCAACAACCACCCAGGTAAGTGGAAATAGCAAGCTGGGAAGTTTTTACATTCAGAGCAGGGCTAGCAGAGCTCCAACTTCCAGGAACGACGTAAGGGGGTGCTTGCTGTCAAGGTGGCAGCACTGTCACCATAATCCTGCTTTGTGTTTGCACCAGGCAGGCTGTACCAGCTGCCATGGGTTTGTTTTTCTGATGGCCTCTCCCAGGGAAACTAAATCCCCAGCAAGGAGCAGTGACTGCTATAATTGCTGAAAGCAGGAACAAATGTGCATTCAGGAACTATCTAATAATAACCTTTACCCTCCTTGTCCCTATCCTGTCTATTTTCTATGTTTTGAACTGTTACATCAGCTACATGGAAGCCAGAAAGTAATCAGACAAGGCTGAAACCTGAGCAGAACAGATGAAATTATTTCAGTCCCTCCCCACAGCAAGGAGTTCCATGAGTCGGTGGCATTTACATGACGGCTTATAAACAAACTTTCTCATTCAATGGAACACAGACATTTTTCAAGGTGCACACACTGGACTTGCAGAAATTCTGAAAAAGCCAGGTATTAATGCAGACAAGAATCCTGCTGCTTGTAACTTTCTTACCGCATTTGAATTATTATTCTTTCATCTCCCAGTGGCAGTCTGCCAAATGCCTCTATCTCTTGAACTGCTCTTTTGTACGCTTGCTCCAATACAAGCATCAGCATGCATTAATTTTTCTATTTTTGCACAGAGCAGCAGTTCACAATATGACAAATATGATAGCACAAAAACAGAATTTAATCGAGGCTGCTGATGACTGGAATCACATTTTTCCTGGTAGGAAGTTAAAGGATTTTGATGAAATCTTAATAGACTAGAAATCTTTGTTATGTGCAGATTTGGGGATTCAAATGAGCACTCACTGGAATTTACCCTTTTTACTAAATACAAAGTATTTAATCTCTCTACTCAGGATTCATCTTGATTTCTTGATAGAGAAGAATATACTTGAGAAAGGTTTGTCACATTCCTCGGCTCCCCAGCTCACTCCTTTATGATTTTATCTCAAGTTCAAATACAAATAGTTTTTTATCATTATTCCACAATGAAACATTAAGATTTGGCATTTAGATCTCCTTTGAAAAGAGAGGATACAAGTTTATACACTTTTTAAAAATAGAAAAAGCTCTTTCATTTATCCATTAATTGGAACACTTTTTAGTGCAAATGGCTTGCTTCTAGCTAAACATCCCACTCTGGAAAATTTATCCCCCACACTGCTCTTGTTTCTATTTAACTATAAGAAGTCAGAATCCAAATCCTTCATTTCCCAATGTTCCCTTTAATTATACAGCATCAGAGCTCACAGTACAACCTACATCAAGTGTTCTTCTCAATTCTGCCTTCATGACAAGGCATTTCAAAGGGTGTGTGGAGGAGGTTTAAACTGCTTACTGTAAAGGCGCTAAGAGGATGAAAGGCAAGAGACAGCCACCATGTACAAAGATTCCTGCAAAAATCAGTGTTCTTATGTGTTTGAACAATGCGTCCTTGTTTTTCATTCTAAGTGACCACTTGTCGGGTATAAAACTATTTTGGGACAGCAAAACCTACAGTGTTTCAAACAACCAATTTCTTTTAATTCATTGAGTCGCAGCAGGTGAGATGACCATGTTAATTCTTGCTGCTCTTAACAAAAAGCTGGGATTGTCAGGCAGGACTGACAAGTTCCAATTAATGGTGTGGCCAGCTCTGCTTGGGAAGGTCTGTGGGGAATGTAAGTAAGCCTTGTCCAAACTGATGTCCAAATGTGGCCTCAGAGGTTACACAATATACAGTTATATATGTAACATTAAAACAACTGAAAAATAAATACTGTATAAAGGTCTGTCCTTTTATGCCAATGTCAGAGTTCCCATTTGTCTTCTCCTGTCCTTTCAGAGGGAACTTCAGAAAAGGCCACTTGTGGCTGACGGCTAGCATGAGGTAAGCACTCGCACCACCTGCTGTCATTTCTAAAGCACGATTCAAGGAAATTATTCTTACCTCAGCTAAAGCTATAATCACATTTCATCAGAAGGAAAGAGAGCTTTTGGAAGCGCCCTGTGTCCAGAACATGTACCACTGCCATCTACAGGAACATCAAGTTGTGAGTCAGCTACTGAGCCCAGACTTTTCCCTAAGTACACTCACAGTTGTAACATTGCTTCTGACTAAGTCACTAAGTCTGATAGTCACACCATTGCTATTATAGTTTTAAGTCTACTATTTGTGGCCTTGATTTTGAGGTAATACCAGAAGATACAGGTACCAGTTTAGAGATCTTGATGAGAAGGGTATTAGTCAAGAGAGTCATTTTTTCACAAAGCCATTCACTCTCCAGATATCTCAGATCATTTTCCGCTGGGAAGGAGATACCCTCTCTTGAGCAGAGGTAACTGAAGCACTGGAGAGATGAAGTGTTGGCACCACCACTTCGCTCCCCAGTATGACTGCTCTTCCTCACCACAGCTGGTCATGCAGGTGAGCTTGCTGGTGGCCATTCTGTGACTTGAAGCTCCTGATGACTACAGTGGGAGTTAGGCCAATATCAAACACTTTTCAAAAAAAGCATCTGAGATGTATCTCAAATTTATTTTAATACTTTAAAAAAGGCTTCAAAATAAGGCCATTGTGGAGAACACCATATCAGTGTCGAGTCCATGCAGTTTGAAGGATCACACAGAGAGCCTTGAAGCACACTTGGTTCTCTTGCTTTCAACTTACTGAACACATCTCCCATCTTCACTAGCTCCACCAGGGCTTTCTGCCAGCTTCTGTAGTGCAGTTAACCTTCCTGAAATATGAAAACAGAAGAGGAAGAAACCATGTTCTCATCCCCTCATTTCTTACAGAAGCCAGGAAGTGCTGAACTCACTGATCAGTATTGCCTAAGAAGATTTTCATCATTACTGTGTTGAGTAGGAAACAAATTTTCACTCAGACTTGTAGTGGAAATAAAGCTGTAATTACTTTCTGGAGAGCACAGGCAGTCAAGTCAGACTGTGCTACTCCAGGTTCAAAAGAAGAGACTGAATGAGGCTCTTCTTTTGGCTCATCTGTCATTTCTGCTGCCCTAATACGAGTGGTCTACAGAACTCCTTGTGAGAGCATATCAGACTAAAGAGAAATTCTCAAATGTCATTATAAGGCACTTGCAAATGAGTCAAAGTGTTAAGCCTTTGATTTCTGGAACTTCCAAATGCTGGCTCGAATCCCAACTCTAGTACACTGTATGCATAACTAGGACATACACTGAGCAAATCAACAAGAGAAAGCTTCTCCTTCTTAGAGTTCAGGGCAACAAGAGAGCCACTTTGCACTTAACAATTCACTGACTGCATCTGTAATAATTCTCAGACATCTTTTCTCCACTGCATTATCTTTTCTTTTCCAGACCCTGAGAAAACCCTGTCAGTCACCCTCCATGACTCACAGCCTAGGTCAGATGCTCTGACCTGAATCCAGCACCCATAGGTCTCCACATGGATGTTCAGAAATGCTCAGATTTGGGAAGCTCTAAGCATACAGCGTGCATCTGATAAGGTTAATGTTTCATTGTCTTGTTTTTGCTAGTGATTTAAGGAGTTCCCAAAATCAATGAGCAGCACAATCCCAAGGAGTTTTTTTTGCAGCACTGGCCAGGAGGAGCTGAGCAGGGGTATGACAGCTGAAGCATGTTCTCTAGAGAGACCAAGGCGTTAGCAAGTGCTAGAATTGCACATCTCAGGGCCAGTGAAAACACAGTTTGTACATACCTTGAATTCTGAAGATTAAAAAAAATGGAACCATAAGGAACTTGCTAGGTAACATTGATATTCCCTTCTTTTTTGACAGTTTAAGTGTGGGTGAGGAAGAAAGGAAAAGAGTTTTCATCTGGAAATGCTTTTACAATGTGATGTCATCCAAGCATAAAGGATTAAATTCTCTAATGTAGGCTGACATAAATCAATTGCCTTAAAGCACTAGATTTGGCCCAGAGCTGCTTCTGTCTTCTTTTGGTCATCAGATAATATATCACTAGTTACTTTTGGCATCACTAGGACTCCTTCACTTCATTCCCAGAAGACAGAACTGCTATGGAGTTACACGACTGAATAGGCACCTTCCATCTGATTTATGTCTCTGGTCACTGGACACTGTCTCTCTGTTTACCTTGTCAGATTGAGCTGCCATAAAACTCAATAGCAGAGTCAAATTTTAATAATGCAATTAAAATCAAGACAGAAATCTTGCACTTTCAAAATAGGAAACAGTCTAAGGTAATAGCGATATATCTTATGATGTATCTCAACTATGTGTTTTTCTTAATTCTTATTATTCTTTGCTAAATAGAATAAACAGCCCACACTGTATGGACTGTTAAGGCTGTGTTTGATCACTGTGGTAGGAATATACTAGATAGCTGGGGGTTTGTGCATTTCACATCCCAGAAGAACTGGCAATTGACAGACCAAGGATACAGAAATTATCACTTCAATAAAACTATGCAGTTGCTTTTTTAGAGACCACATGGGATAAACAGTCATGGATTTTCAGGAAGAGTGGCAAGGAGTAAAGTACCAATAAGTATATAATCAACTGGGCTGAAAGGAGCGCAATGTAATTTTTCCTATTTTGTGGAGAAAGTGGTTTAGATTCTTCCCTGTGATTTTTTCTGCTTTTTTAGTTGATGAGGCCCACTTAATTTCTTTAATCCACAAAAGAGAAGCTACAGGCTCCTCAAAGGTAAATTGCAATCCATTTTGTGGCTGTTTTCTGGATTAGTAACTACATGTTAAAGGAAAACAAGCTTTCATGAATTTATACATCCTGATTGGTTTGATTTCTAAAGCTCTTGACATTGAAGGTATAAATAATCTAATTAGTCTTTTGTACAACAAACCTTTCCTTTCTTCTAATGAGGATAGTGCGTTTTAATTATGTTACCAAAGCTAGGCCACAAATTAAATAAATCCTGATGTGGTTGGTTGGCAACATTAATGTATCTCCGTTTAGCATTAGCACAATAATGGTTAAGTTGGGGAGGATATGTTCTACAGGTCCTTTGGGATTTCTGCTTTTTCTTTCACAGCCAGAGGCATGAGAACAGGTCTGCTGAGCAGGACAGTGTCCAGACCTCATGCCTTGCGGGATGTTATTACAGACTTGTTTCCAAAGGACATTTCTTGTATCACTCCTTAGTGGCAAAGAACTCAATGAACTTGCATTTCAGGTGCCTTCAAGCTGAATGAGCAAAGGAGATAAGACCAAAGCTGAGGGAAGAAGCTGTGTTTTGAGTTTGATAAGGAACATATGATGCAGAACAGGTTGCCAGGAAGACAGGAGATAGCACCTCCAGTGTGGAGGTGGAGGCAGTTAGAGAGCTCGTCCTCCATCTGGACAGTCACAAGTCCATGAGACCAGATGGGCTTCATCCTAGGGTGCTGAGGGAGTTGGCGGGGGTGATTGCTAAGCCGCTCTCGGCTATCTACCAGCGCTCCTGGTTGACTGGAGAGGTTCCAGAGGATTGGAGGCTTGCTGATGTGACTCCCATCTACAAGAAGGGCCGTAAAGAGGATCCGGGGAACTACAGGCCTGTCAGCCTGACATCAGTGCCAGGGAAGATCATGGAACAAATCCTCCTGGGAGAGATCACACAGCTTGTCCACGGGATCAGGCCCAGCCAGCACGGGTTCATGAAAGACAGGTCGTGTTTGACCAACTTCATCTCCTTCTACGACTGGGTGACCAAACTGGTAGATGAGGGAAAGGCAGTTGATGTAGTCTACCTAGACTTCAGCAAAGCCTTTGACACGGTCTCACACAGTATCCTTCTGCGGAAACTGGCTGCCCATGGCTTGGACAGTTTTACCCTCCGTTGGATAAGGAACTGGCTGGAGGGCCGTGCTCAATGGGTGGTGGTCAAGGGAGTGAAGTCCAGCTGGAGACCTGTTACAAGTGGTGTCCCCCAGGGGTCGGTACTGGGGCCCATCCTGTTTAATGTCTTCATTGATGACTTAGATGAAGGGATTGAGTGTACCCTGAGTAAGTTTGCAGATGACACCAAGTTGGGAGGTTGTGTCGATCTGCCTGAGGGCAGGGAGGCCCTGCAGAGGGATCTAGATAAGCTGGATCGCTGGGCTGAGGTGAACGGGATGAGGTTTAACAAGGCCAAGTGTCGGGTTCTGCACTTTGGCCACAACAACCCCATGCAGCGTTACAGGCTTGGGGATGAGAGGTTGGATGATTGTGAAGAGGAAAGGGACCTGGGGGTGTTGGTTGATGCTCGGCTGAACATGAGCCGACAGTGTGCCCAGGTGGCCAAGAGGGCCAACGGCATCCTGGCCTGCATTAGAAATAGTGTGGCCAGCAGGAGCAGGGAGGTGATCATCCCCCTGTACTCAGCACTGGTGAGGCCGCACCTCGAGTATTGTGTTCAGTTTTGGGCCCCTCACTACAAGAAAGACATTGAGGCCCTGGAGCGTGTCCAGAGAAGGGCAACAAAACTGGTGAGGGGTCTGGAGCACAAGTCTTATGAGGAGCAGCTGAGGGAGCTGGGATTGTTCAGTCTGGAGAAGAGGAGGCTCAGGGGAGACCTCATTGCACTCTACAACTTCCTGAAGGGAGGTTGTGGTGCAAAAGGTTCTGGCCTCTTCTCCCAGGCAAATAGTAGGACCCGAGGAAATGGCCAGAAGTTGTACCAGAGGAGGTTTAGGTTGGATATTAGGAGAAACTTTTTTTCTCAGAGAGTGGTCAGGCACTGGAATGGCTGCCCAGGGAGGTGGTGGAGTCGCCGTCCCTGGTAGTGTTCAAGAGGCGCCTGGATGAGGAGCTACGAGAGATGGTTTAGTAGCTTGTGGCACTGATAGGAACGGGAGGGTGGTTGGACTGGATGATCTTGCAGGTCGTTTCCAACCTTGTGATTCTGTGATTCTGTGTGTGATCAGTGCAACTGGATGTACTGTGTGCAGTAAACTACGAGCTGATGACACACATCAGGCTTTAAGTTACCAGAACAGGGAAGTTAAGGGTTGCTTTCTGAGATACTCAGGATGTTTTGCAACTGTTCTTTAGGGAACCGAGAATTCATCCTCCCTAACACCAATGGTAAGCCTCTGCTAAAGGGGGTTCCATGAAATATGAAGTGCATTTTAAGACTTTGAGAAAAATCTAAGCAGGAAACCAACAAGCAGCACTTCTACTTCGGGGACTTATACAACAAAGTCAATTCAAGAAACTCTCTTTCTGCTTTACCCATATTTTTATAAGTGCTAATGTATTTTGATGTGATAATGTAATTCATAGAATTCCTCACCAAAGTTCTCTGATTTTAACTCTCTTTCTGAAAGGGCAAAGCTAAAAATTAAATATTTTAATGAATCCATTAAGTCAGATACTCCACATATACAATTAAGCATGGAAGGAAGCCTGTAGTTTTCTCACATTATCTTGTTTCACAGTTATTATCAGAATACAAGAAGAAAAATTATTGAATCATTCATTTTACAACTTTGGCAGCAATACCAGTGAATATACAAAGCCTTTCTTTCTAATAAAAGCCAGCTCTGATTAAAGCAAACAACAATTTCCACCACAAAAATCTACATATACATGAACGTTCACACTTCTGTTGTCCTTCTCTTCGAGAAGAGTGCTTTACAAAGCACAGAGAGAGAAGGGGCTGAGACTATTACAGGGTCACAAGATACAAACTGGGGACTGAGGTTGTGCCACAGGATGAAAACATCCACTATTGGGCCCCAATGGGGCATAATGATGGACAAGAAGGAAAAAAAATAGAAGGCAAATATTTTGACATTTAGTTCCCATTTGTTTCGGAAGTTGCTAACTTACAAGGAAATCATTATTATTATTATTTTTAACTAACTAATCAAGAGAATTTCACTTTGAGTCAACCCAACTTTTTTTTTTTTCCATCTAATGATCCCAAAGCCCCAAATTATTTAGGCAGATCTAATTGCAACCTATTCCCTTAGCTTGCAGAGCTTGGAGGAAATTCTTGTTGGTGCTCAAAGGGGAATGGCTCCAAGGCTCAATTATAGGAGAAATAACACCAACTTATGGGAAAATCCTCAATGCACAGTTTAAGAATGTAAATTTCAGTTATCCAAGGTGCAAAATGTATTTCAGCTGCAAGGACCTTCACAAGTCCAAGCATTCCTTCATTGTTATTAACATCTGTATAACTCAGAAAAAAAGGGTAAATGTGTTTGGGTAATTGTTTATCAACAACAGGAGAGCTTTCCAAGTAGAGCTGGCACTTCTCAAAGATGTAATTTCTCTGTAATTGGACGAAACGGGGATACCTTTTCTCCACAACTCAAGTTTTACTGGCACAAATAAAACCTATAAAGGAATTTTATGAAATCCCATTTCATTAGAATACCCTCCCTTCAGAGCTGACATGCTAATTTAATATTTCCTAAAGTTACTGTTCTGTCTGAATTTTCACCTTCTCAACTTACTGAAGTCTGTTTGTAAACGCCATACACTTGTGCAAGTGTGAAGACAAGAATTTTATTAAAATGTAGTTTTGGAACAGGAAAAGCTGCCTGACATAGAAAACAAAGTTGGAAACCCAGAGAATCTCAGTCATTGAGAGTAAGTGGTGTTGTTACTATCACACATCACTGAGGGTATTTAAAAGTAAATTAAGGTGAGATTAGTGGAAATTACTGACTTTCAAAAACAGTGAAGATACTTTTTGACAGTTGATTCAGATACTTTTCCCACCTCGAATTGCAGGGCTAGCAAGGATCTGAAGAAAACTCAATTATTTGACATAGGTGGGACAACTGTTAAACCGGTAATTTTATTGCTGCTTCTGTATCTTTCAAGTATTCTTGCTTCATGTTCTTTGTGTAAGCAGTAAACATAGGTATTGATTACTGCTGAAGAAAATCATACTTTTGGCTATTGGTCCAACAGAATCTAAGTTAGTGTCTGCATGACAATTTTCAGACAAAGAAACCAAAGTCTTTCAGTGGCCACCTCTTCTGTTTCTACTTGTACCACTCATAAAATATTTACCTGTGCTTCAAGTACTGGACTGCATGGAAGAAATTTGGTTTAAAAAAAAAAAAATGGGGAAAAATGCTTGCGAATCTCAGAGAAAACCAAAGCAACCACTGCTGAAATTTCCTGCTTATACCTTCTCCCCATCACTTGGAACATACTTGCGGCCCATGAGCCTCTTTCTGTATTCTCAGCTGTAACAGCTGGTGCTGGGATGAGAGCAGAGGAGGAGAGTTATATCTGCCATGAGTTGAACTCAATCTTCATGGGTCCCCACCAGCTTGGGAAGTTCTGTGATTCTGTGAATCAATTAGAGTTGCTCTTTTCTCCTCTCCCATCTCAAATATAAAAAAAAAAATACACATGACAATACAAGTTGTATTTTATATTGGACACTACCAACCAGTGACTTTCCAGTTGCCACAAAACAAGCAACACTTAACATTATCTTTCAGCAGGAAACTACTTATCATTTCATTTTCAGTATTCACTTTCTACCCAGATTCTGAAATACTTATTTAAAGTCACTGTTTCAGTATATCACTGGTATTAAGTATAGGTGCTAGGATAGCCGCAGAAAAACAAGAGCAATACGTAAATGAATATAAGTAGCAGTGAGCTTAAGACCGTTCACAAAAGCCGATTTGCACCTTTCTTTCAGTTTCAGGGAGGTATCAACACAAGCTGACAGTGCCATGATGTACTCTGAAATGAATTTAAAGCCACGTTATTCTTAGAGAACCAGTGCTGGGAGTTTGGTGGAGTTTCCCCATCCAGCTGGAGCTGATTGATTTATGGCAAGGGGCTGCAGTGAGCTGTTGTGCCTCATGTAGGATGTCCCACCTGCAGTTCCACAGCTGCCCACTGGTACACAGCCCCTGGCTTGTTTGTAAACTTGAGATCTACCTTGTTACTTTGAGCTGCTCAACAAGAAGTTCAAAGCAGAGCATGAGAAAGTCTAGTAGCACAGAGATAGAATGGAACAGAAGCACATACAAAGACACCACTGGGGGACACTAAATGTTTTGGAAGGGCAGCATAAGGGATTTACCCAGCTGTGATCTGAGCATTATTCCTGGGTGACAGTAAGCATGGTCATCAGGTATAAGAGGTTCAAGTGAGAGCAAATTCAACAGCCTGGGACTTGTCATGGAGATGTTAATGGGGAACACAGCAGTGCAAGGACAGATAGCAGAGGGAAAAGCATTTACGGGGAAGCAGGACCCAGGAAGACATCACATGCAGCCAAATACAATTTATTTAGTCTGGCAAAGTATGCATTTGAGGTGGTTTCTTAGTTTATGTTCCTTCTTCTCCACCAGTGCATATGACAAAGATTAAGATAGACAGGTGGGTACAGCTGTAGCAGAAGATGTATTCTACTTTCAGGACTAAGTCAAAAGTTTTATTTTAAGTGTCTCCATCTTCTTTTAATTTCCCACTATACTCAGTTCTTGCCCACCCATCTCTATGAATTTGTAAAGCAAATGTTCCACTTAGGATGCTGATCGCTCATTATCTTTCTGCTCAGGGTTCTAATAGAGGCAGGGCTCAAGACAAAACAGAGTCTCCTTTCAGATTCAGGGCTGAGTCCGTGTAACGTCCTCAGTTGGGATCAACTCTGTTCCCTCCCTAGGAATAGATCCCTGAGTGCACCACCACGCAGATAAGCAAGCATGGCTCTGCAGACGAACTACTTCCTGCACTTGTGCACTTGCTGGGATCTTATATCAACTTTAAAGAACAGATGCCAACAATCATATGTAAGTGATATTAAAATGCTTCACATTTTTGTCTCACGTCTACAGAGCTAATTTTAGTTGATAGAAGTACTTCCAATTGTGGATATTTTAGTGTTTTATGTTTATTGCAGTACTTTCCCTTGCTAGAAAGGCAACTGTTGTTTACACAACAAGAAAGACAAAGCTATTAGAAGCTGTTTACCCTCATGAGCATTAATCTAGGTATTCATATGGCCTCTGGCTACATGAATATGTTCTTCTAAAACAGGATTTAGGATTTAATCTGCAAACATATTTAACAAGTGCCAACCAAGAGCTCCCTGAGCAAGCCTCTGCACATGACAAGTCAAATATGCAATTCAGAAATAGAAACTCAGAATAAGGTTAATAGAGTTTTATGGAAAAAAGGTATTATGTTATATAAAGCTCTGAAGACTGGAAGAACAGAGGAAACTTCTTGATATATAGACATAAAGTTTATATCCTGGAATAATCCAGAGACTCAAGAGCTCACGTGGCACACCACATAGCATAAGATGTTCACCACATCCTATTTGTACAAGAGCTATGAATTTGTTTCTTTTAGACAGGAAAAAAAAAAGTTATCATCAGCAGATACTTGCCACTGCGTTTCTGTATTTAAGTGAGAAATGAAGAACAATTGTCCATAAAGATATGAATTTTTTTTATTTTTTTTTCCCCCCTCTTTTCTTTTTTCCCCATGGGAATTCAGGTCAAGGCACGCAGGAGGCTTTCCAGAAGGCATCCTGCAGCAGCACAGCTTGCTCCTGCAGGGGACATCTGAATGGCTTTGGGGGTCCTGCACAGCAACAGGAGCAAGTTCGAAGAAAATTCAGAACAGCATGAAAACAAGAGTAATGAGAAGTACAACCCCAGCGGACATTTAAGGTCTGAAGGGCTACAGGAAGGGAAAAGTATATGATTCTTTGTTTTTAGGTAAAAAAAGGTAGGTTAGATTAGGTTGTGATTTGGATTTAAGCTTCTGAAGTAAATGGAGGTGGAAAGATAGTAACGTTAAGGCTCTGAGATTTAGCAATGATCAAAGAGGGATGAAGAGCTGGCTGGGTGCTATATGAAATACACTGTAGGCAAAGGGGAAGATGGAAAGTGAACAAAAGGAAACTGCCACCTGTGCAATAGCAAACTCAAAATTGTGAGTAATGGAGACAAAGAGAATAAGCTCACATTGGGGGAACTTAGAGCTATTGGAAATTTAAAAACTAGAACCTTCAGAGCGGGCTTAGCCTCAGGATTATTTTAAAATGAAAGTAGAAAATGAAAAATATTTGGAATAGAAGAAGGGAAATTCCAGCACCTTCTCTCTAATATGAAAGAAATAAACAAGCAAAGGAAATAGTAGGAAAAGCCAAGAAGTAAGACTTACTTGTTTATACGAATGATAAAATTGTCTTAAAATAAAAAGATGATCAAAACAGGATAAGAGCAGCCTACTGCTGTATTTCTGTGAGAGTCCTATGACCTGATAGGACTCCATTACAGATTAAAAGCAGCTGCCAAGTATCTGTCTACCTTGAATTAGGTATTTTGGTACCTTTATATCATTACCATAAAATGGACTTTCTGCCTGACCTGAAAACAAACAGTACTGGCTTTTACTGCAGTTGGCAATACTGGGATTGAACCTGAAGCACCTTGTAAAGGTCAGCAGCAAGAAATTTTATCCTGTATTACTCAGTAGCCAACAGCTGGGGACAAGAGCTACAAGTTGTTTTCATTATCACTGTCAGAATTTTAATACCATACCTTATTCACATGATAATAGCAGGGGAGCTTTATTAGAAAGCTACGAACAATTACTGCTGCAGTCAGAGGAGGGTGATAATCCCCCTAGTGTTTCACAGTTGAAGCCTGATGATGGCTCCTATACATTTAGCAACAATAAAACTTCACTGAATTCCTTGGAAGAGTCCAATATAAATGTGTAACCTTGCTTTGTTATGAGACATCTGATACTGTCTGATGCAAGAAATTCTAGAATAAGTGTTTTGAAACAAGTTAACAATCCCTTCCACACCACGAATCACAGTAATCTCTAAACTCTAAAAGCCTACATCTAGAAAAGTGATGAAAAACATCCCAGGGAGCTCTGTTCCCAGACAGACATCAGCAAGGAAAGCAGTTGCTTATGGTTTTATCAAATTAATTTCAATAGTTCCATTTAAAAATTCTCAATTTCCCCACTAATATTTTGCGAGATGGCCTTCACACGTTCAAACATTTATCATTTCTCTCCCATCCAGGCAGTGCCGCTGCCTGTGTTTCCTCTACCCATTACATTTGGTTTACTCTAGGTTACAGGTTTTACAGGGTTTTTTGCTCAAAACCCTGTAAAATCATGAAATCAGAGAGCAGAAGGAAGAAGTTGATCAACTGCTTCAGGTCAATTATGAAGACTAAGGTAAGCATTTACCAATTTTTCTATCTTTTCATAGCCAGTTGTTCACTGTTTGAAATGACTCACCCTTGATGAACAAGATGATGAACCACCAGGTCTTGAAACAAACTGGGGGGAATCTAAATTCCTCTGTCTTGCATCATGAATAGCAAGTCCACTTCCCTGACACCTCATGCGCCCGTTTTTCTCACCGCCATTTTAGACACTTGTTCACAATAGTTTTCCCAGGTGATGTTTTCTACTTTTTTTTCCTCTAAATTTTGCCACACTAAAAAAATAAAATTAAAAATAAAAAAGCACGAATGAGTGCTTTCTTTCAGGAAACAACAAACATACTGCTCGCCCTAATGTAACACTTGGAGTTGTGCCTGATAAAGAGCATTGGAGCTGATCCAAGCATAAGCTTGAAGCTTATATCCTTGATCAAGATACTCTCCACATCCATCCAAGAAGATCAAGACACCCCTAAGGAACCTCATTTAACTTCTGAGAATTTCAGACTGGATCAACTGTTATGTTCTCTTTTTACTGAATATACGGACTGAAGCAGACTGCTTAGTGCTGATAACCAAAGCACGTTGATCTATTGAAATCTCTTCAGTTCTATTCTGTCTAGGTTCCTGCACCAGCTGAGTGCCTTCCAGTCCAGCATCAGAAAGCACATTTAACAGTCACATACGCTGAGTGTTCTTACCTCCTTGTTCAGGAGAATGATTTGTTTTGGTAGATTTTTCCCCCTAAGAACACACATACTGCTATGCTTGCATTTAAGCACAAAGATACATTCTTGGGATTTGTTTTGTCAAAAGTTGCATTGTTCTCTTTTTTTGTGAGAGTGTTTGTGAGTTTGTGGAAGAATTGTTTCAACATCTTGGAGACAGGAAAGATTAACCTCCTTCACAAATCTGCATGTTGAAGTGCACCTACTGACCATGGGAGACTTGAGCAACAACTCCACAGGATAGAGATAGCTTAACTGTAAGAAACAGTCAAAAATCCCAATTCTGTATTGGCTACAAACACAACTGCTCTATGGCAAAGATAAAGCAGTGCTAGCAGCATCTCCAGCACCGTAGGATAGAGCATGGGTGCACACAACTGGGTGAGCACTACAACAGAAGCGCATCCATGCATGACAGTGCCCAAACTGACCAGAGTGCTGCCTGCAGCCCTGATAACAGCGCAGTACCTTTTGGAGCTCAAGAGTAAGTGGGGAGTGGCTGTTCTGAGCAGAGCTGCCCTTTGTAAAGTGCAGGGCAGTGCCTGCTGCATATGAAGTATTGAACTGTGCACTGTTACAAAAAGCATCCAGACTCCTTGAGAACAAAACACGGTTGCAGCATCTTCTCTTATTAGAAGTGATACCACATCCCTCTAATGCCTGAAACAAATAGGAAAACTACTGGGGGTTTTGTGCCTATAAGTAACGAGATGCTGCAGAAGCATTAGCAGTGTTAACTGTGGGTGCAGCGAGAGGATCACTCCCATCCTTGCAGAGGCCTCACTTGCTATGCAGTACTTCAGGCTCTGTTCACAAGAAGACTGTTGTTTTAACAAATTGCGAGGCTGAACTGCTTCACATCCTCAAGGCTGCTTACCAAACAAGTATTCTACCACAGCACAGCAGAGCCTTGGTAGAACCTGAGCAGTTCTCCAGTGGCTGTTCTAGGAGCTCCTTTCCCTCTTCTCTGCTGGCAGAGACATGGGGTCCTCAGTCCAGAAGGAACAGGCCTTGAGTTTTTGCTCCTAGGGTGCCAAGAGCAGCAGGCCCAGCCTGCTGGGAGGCCTGAGCATGTTGAGCACTGCTGCTAGAAATTCCCTCAACTCCTCAGCCTTCAGCATCTTCTCCACTCACTGAGCTAATAATACAGTTCTCACTTGCCAAGAGTTTTCAAGTCAAAGAGCCCCCCAAAGCCATTGGTGCAATTCTTTCATGTCAAACAGCAGCACCACAGGGTACCAGCTTAGCTCTTCAAAGATACTCTTTAAGGCATTTTCCTGCAGATGACTGGATCCAAACAGCTATCTGCAGGCCTGCAGTGGCAGAAAATTAAACTACCAGGCAATACTATTTGGATTCAAGCATGAGCCTGCAGATTCCCTGGCCCACAGCCAAAGCTGGGTGAGCACTATCACAAAGGAAAGCTAAAGATTCTTCAAAGCTGAGGATAGATTTCTGAAGTTCTTGAAGAATCCGGTTTCCCCTGGGGGTTGGGAAGACAACCACCAAGCATCAGATTTTTTAGATACTATTCACAGTGAACTCCAACTAGATTAGTCAGTACATCTGTTACCTATCACATACACCACTTCTTCCCCATAACTCCTCTGTCGGAGACATAGCACTTCCCATTATGGAAGCACCAGACCAGCATATCTCAAACACATCCAGTTTGGTCCTTTGGTCCATCTACATCTAAAAACAGAAGAGTGGTGAGGCATTTGGTCCATTTGTCCTTGCTACCAGTCTTTAGCCTTCTTGGTCATACATTTGTGGTGACTCTGGATTGGTACCCACTGCCAGGTACGGCCTCTGGATAAACAAAGAAACTGGAGTATCTCAGGAACTTTGCCTTCCTCAGGGCAGTGCTTGCACAAGCACATGTAATATTCTGCCTCATCTTTTGCCTTTTTACTTCAAGTCATACAAACTCACACTTGCAAGACAATAACCCAATTCCAGACAAAGGCAGCCTGCATTACTGAGAGGTGATTCAGCCGTACCACACTTGCAGGTGGCACTAAGGTGCCCCCAGAGCTGTGCTCCTCACATGCCAGCATTCAGGGTACGTAGTTATGCATGAAGATGTTCAGGGTAGATATGAAGTCTAGACTCTCTCACCCTAGGGTATATGCAAACCTGCCAAGGTCATGTTGAGATTGCTTTATCCTCTTACAGCATAAGCTGGGGGTACATTATATCCATTAAAAGAAAATAGCTCTTTGCTCTCAAGGTATAAACTGAATGGCAGTTGAGGTGGAAGATCCTACCATCACTGATCTCAGCATTCACTGTTTGCCTTCCTCAATACTGCATGGAGAAATCCTACATCTGCTTTTGAGTGCCCTGCTTTTCTTCTAAGTGAAGACACAGCTCTAGGATCTCTCTCTAGCAAGAGAACTAGGGCTAGAGAGCATGCCTTCTCAAAGTGGGATTGCAAAGAGTGCCCAGGTTGTTCTTCAGCCACTGCTTTGCAGACAAATCTCCACACACAGAGCCCACAGCCAGCTATGGCTGTCACATGCCTTTACTATTCAAGAACAAAACACTTAGAAATTAGCATGTCACCCTTTACCCCTCCCCCAATCAAGATGCTCTTAAATCTCACTGTTGCTGCCAAATTGGCATGCACACATGGAAGTTTAAGTGAATAAGTTCTGTCAGAACAAGCAATCGATCAATAAAATTTGAAAAAAAAAAAAAAAAAAATCTAGAAAGATGGGATGTCCAAGCCTACCCAGATGTGCTTGTGGAAAGTACAGAAATTCCACAGCCTGTGCAGAGAGACCTCCTGTATCATCTGGCTCCAACATGGGATTCATGATTTCTAACAGTTACATTTATTAACATTTATGACAGTCTACACTGTATCTGAAGTATCTGAAACATACAGTTTTCCCCATCCCAAATTGCTTTCTTTGAAGGTGCAGGATGTGAAGGAAATGAAGGAGGTGAAGGAAATGATGAAATCAGCACAGTTACTCTTATTCATCCTCCCTATAACGAGCTGCAGCGACACGTATCCAGGAAACCACTGCTGGCAGGCTGCCTGCCCTGGGACACAGCTGCTGGAGCTTCATGAGGAGCAGGCAGAACCTACCCTGCTGAGGTTCTACCACACTTGGATCTGCAGAACACAAGGAGCACTTCTCCCTTCTTCCCCTCAGAAGCATGGCAAAGGTGCCCAGCCACCAGGCTGGACTGTGAACACAGGGCTATGTAAAGCAAAGCAGTGAAACAGCAAAAATAATTACAGAAAACAGCAGGACAATCCCAACAAGTGAAAAAGGCATGTGCATGTAAATAAAACCCCAAGTACTTTCTCCTTTATGTACTTCCTATCTTGTTTCTCAGCAGCCCCACACACTAGAGCATTCCCTCCCTGTCTGCCCACCAGCAATAACAATGCAGCCTCCCACTTAAAGTCTACCAGTACAGCCTGCTTCCCACCCCTTGGCCAAGCTGTCATTTCTTTGCCTCAATGCCCACCTCAGGTAATCCCTTTGGATCTTCATGAAAAGCACCGCTGTGCTGCTGAAGCAATCACATCAGATCTTATACCAGCTGCATTCACTAACAGTTAACAGAAACAAAGAAAAACTCCCTCATCCCCTATAGCAAAGATATATATATTTTTTTGAAGTAATCCCTGAAACAAAACAGGAATATGTTTTTTTTTTGCTTCAAATAATACCATTACACAACACTTCTTCCACATAGTCTATTGTGAGTGTTTTTCCAGTGCCTGTGCAGTCAGTTATTTCATAAGAAGGTGCTTTATGTGCTATCTGAGGCAGCATTCATACAATCCCACATACCCTCACTGTTGCTATGGAAATCATTCCTCTTTAAACCAATGTGCAAATGCAGGTCTTATTGCTAAATGCAGAGGCTAAAGGTGTGCATGAGTCAAGTGATTTGTTGTGTGTTACTCTGCAGCACCTCTGTGCTGCAGACAGATGCTTGCATCAGGAGCAAGGCATACAGGAAGTTGTTAGTAGGATAAAGACAAGGCCACAAAGCCACAGGAAAACTCTGGCTGAAAACTGCAGTCCAGCATGATTTGGTTGCCCAGCACCTGCTGCAGGTGACATAAAGGACAGGATCCGGGCACAGGACATATCAAGCTTAGAAATGCTGTGGGATGTACATTTGAGAGGAAGGAGAAAGTTGCAATGTACTATGTCAGATTTAAGGCACACAGTATCCTGCCCTGTCTATAGACTTTTTTCCACTTAAATCTCAATAATAAAATTAAACTTCTAATCTGGACTTGCTGTTAACTACAGTGGCAGCAGAGGTGTCAGGAGAGCATTCTGAGTCCAGTAGAGAGTCACGTTCACAAAACACGTGAAGAAGACAGGCTTTTTCATACCTACCACACTTGGAAGCAATTTCAAGTATTCCTTGAGATCTAAGGCTAAATACCAAAGTAAATACCAGAGCATTCCCAACCAAAACATAGTTTAACATCAGCAGTTGTTTTTCAGTAACAGCCTCTGCCCTCCCATAACGTAACAGAGGAACTTACTGCCTCCAGCACTCAGTAACTTCTCCACCAGCAGAAATAGAGAGACAGAGAACAGCTTACAGCAGCCAGCTGCAGAGCCCCTCTGCACCCCGCTCAAGCACTTATCTGCTTGGGGTTTGTGGTCATCATATCTTCCACAGCTGACAGCACACTCGACACCTACCTTTTACAGAAGGCTGCAGCAGAGAAAGGCAGATCCATCAAAAAGTGCATGTAGGGTTCTCTTCTTCCATCCCACTTACAGGACTGTTCCTGCAGAAGATTGGCAAACGATCTGTCACTGAAACTAAAGCCACATCCCACCCCTTTTCTTACTCCTGCTACTAGAGCTGTAAGTGTCACACCCATCCTGTCTTCTTATTTATTTAAACTCACCATAGACTTTAGGGAAAAGCACAGCGAGCGGTTTAAAGTAATAGAAGTTTTTATGTAACTGTTCTGTCCATCAAACTGGGGAAAGGCAGTAAGTTGAAGAACAAAATACAAACGCAAAACATCTCAGCTCATGCAGGAAATAACCTCAAAGCACATCTCCTTTGGGGCACTGTTATACATGACCATTAGACACATAACAAAGGAAACAACCCATGAAGTTCTCCCTCAACCAGAGCTCAAAACAAAGACAGCACTTACTTCAGCTCAGATGTAAGAAGGTTACTACTGCAACTATGAAAACCCAGAGCTACTTCCTCTCTGGCTGATCGCTCCATACAACCCACCTGTCCCCTACCCTCCTCTTATTCACTGCCTGCCAGGAGAGCAGCAGGTAGGCATCCTAAGCAGGAACACCTGTGGGTTCAGCACAGCTTGCTAGCAGTGTGCGGGGGTGCCAGGGATTTAAAACAAAAGGAGACAGTGGTGTCTTGTGAAGTTTGTAATGAGTCTAAATATCTGTGATGAACATCTTTATGCTGTGTTTGGATGGTCAATAGCATCTCAGTATTCTCATAAGCTGTTACACTGTTCTATGAAAATAATCCACAAGTAGAGGTGTTTCCAAATGCTTTAAGAATCTATGGTATGAATGTTAATAGATTACATAAAATCATGCTGTCATAAAGGAGAACACTATGATTGGTAAATTAATATCAGAATTACCCACAGGCTGCAGCCCTGTGGATGTATGTCTTTTGTGTTGTTGTATGAACATATTTACTGTTCCTCAAATGGTTCCAAATATGTAGGTGAGAGATGGAGAATATAAATGATGTAAGGTAAGAAGGGATTTAATTAGAAGAGTGTAGAATGCTGGAATATGGTATTGTGGATTAGAAGCTCACTTGAACTGTTAGAAAGACTGTAAGAGAAACATAGAAAAGGAATAGTAGAGGAATAGCTAAGAGTAATGTATGGTTTCCACAGCCACCATTTCTTCTATTTTTAGTATAGCACTATTCATGCTGAATCATGTTGTGTCAATTTCTGAAATGTAATTGTGAATGAATTTCATTCCCGCCCAACATGATCTGTTCAGAACATTCATAAATGCAGATTCAGCACCATCATCAATGGGGAAGGATCCTTCCCATGTGCATGAAAGCCATACTTCAGATCCTCTACGTGTCGTAATTAAACTCAATTTCAGGAGAAGATATCTCTTATCTGATAACAGACCTTGTTGTGCCTCTTTGCACTGATCCTACAGCACAACCTTGCTCTGGTCCATCTGGTCATCAACACATAGACCGCAGTTGGAACAACAACACATCATATACACTAGGAGCATTTTCATCTGATGTGGCTGCTAGTCAAATTAAGGTTGAGTGCTGCTCAGCTTCCCCCACCACTCCCCTTGGCTGCTGAATTTATTTTATGGGAGCGTTTGTCCTGTAAACAAGAAGGAAATCTTGTGGGAGTTCTCTTCATTTTAAAAATTTTTCCAGAAACTTTTAAAGTTAGATGCTGCATAATGCAGTGTGTCCATCCATTCAGAGGAGTAGAGTTGGGCTCCAGTATTTTTTACGCCACAAAGCTGAGAAACCAAATGATGCTTCCTTCTCATCTGAAGGAGCCTTTGGTTCTGAGTTCAAAACTGACCATCAAACCTAGATTTGGAGCTTGAGAAAGATGAAAGACAGACAATGAGATTTGGTTACCGTGTGTGACAGACTACTGCTTCAGGAGGAAACCTCCCAGTTAGTTGGCTGATAAGCACCAGGAAATCGCAGCCAAGTTGTCACTGTGCATGCAGCAACATGGTTCCAAATGTTTTATTAAGTCCAGGACATCCAGCATGTGCCTGAACATGACACATGATCAGAACAACTGTGCAACCACCCACTTGTGCCTGGAGTGAAGTGTCCCAAGGGCTCTGGATCCCACGCAGTGCAGGGATCAGCACACGTGAATGTACCAGGCCTGAAGCATGGAAGGCATCGCTTTGTAACCAGCCTGCACTCTGACCACTGTACACTCTGGAGGTTTTTTGGGTGGTTTGCAGTTCTGGCTGCAAATGACTGTGATACAGTGAGGCAGCAGGGGCAGCTATCTGGCTCTGGAAGCTATCCATAATCTATAAGGTCTGGTAATGCCTATAACGTTAGAATCCAGCCCCTGGGTAAAAGGAGGCATCCACAGGGGCCTGACCTTCCTGCTTGGTAACAGCAGCTCCTGGCCCAGGAGCCTGGATGACTCCAGAGTGACAGCTCAGTATCCCAGCCACAGAGGAGAATACATAGTTGTCCCTATGCGACACGAAAGATGACACTGCTTACAGCACACAATTTTAGCAATCAGACATTTGTTATGAATACGTAGCAGCTGCAGTTGCGAATAGTTTGTGGTGTGAAGGGTTTCCATTCCCTGTATGTACAGAGAGAAGGCAGAGCCAGCAGTTGCTGAGGTTATAGTCCTCAGCCCAAACCCTATGAGCTTCTGACCCCACGTAATTTGCCTGGTCCTAGTGGCCCTATGGGAGTACAGCTGTGGAGGTGGTATTGCCTTGCTCTGGTGGGGATGGGTGTTCCCAGCTCCATGTTCAGCCCCTCACAGCAGCTAAGTTTGTCCATTTCTGACTGGTACTTTTCACAGTTACTTGATTCCTCTTTCTCCCTTGGGACTATTATGTCTAACGAAAACTTCGTGTCCTTTTGAAGATACTGTTAGCAGTAATTCCCTTTCATCCCTCATGCTCAAGCCATCCTAATGTGGAAGGAAGCATGCTAAGATTGATGAGATCATAACAGTCATTCAGCCTCACAAAAATTTAGAAGCTAGCTGTTCTTGCAAGCTAGGAAGAGATGATCGAGGAAGTTCATCCAGATGCTCTCATCTCTCTTCCCTGAGCAGAACTGATATTAGTATCTTGTTCCTGTCAGCAAAATCTTCTGGCTGAGTTTTTGTATTCTGTTGCCTTTGGATGAATGTTCTCCTCCTTCTGATGCAGAGGCAGGCTGTGAACTTCAAAATGGTGATGTCTGTGGTCATTAGTGCACCTAGTGATACCTTCTATAGGATGTTCTCCCTTGCATGATATCTCTTCATGAGCCACCTCACTGGTTGGCTGCTCACAACTGTCAGGACATAAGTGAGATAAATTTTCTGTGTGCTGGTCAAGGAGAGGGTAAAATGTTTATTTGTCATCCTAAGTGAACTGGGGGAAACTGTCAAATCCAGTAAAGATACAGCACAATCTACTGGGAAGGTGGCCCCTATTTTGTGGTTATTGGGCTATCAAAAACCAGTGTAGACTAACAGATGATTTGGGGATTTGTTTTTAAATGATGGTGCTCGTATGTAGTAACAGAATAGCTCAGGGGCTTTTTCTGTTAGCAGCATATCTGTTTTGGATATACTAGCTCAGCCAGCTGGTTTTTAGCCAGTTCGAGGCAAGAGCTGATTATGGGGGAGGCTTCACACTCACTTATGGCATCTTAAGGGGCTGACAACTCTTTAAGTATATATAGCCTTCAACTCATGAAAGTTATGTACTGGATAGCTTACTACCTGAAAAGAGAAAAACAGAATAACCTGAGGTACAGATAATCAACAGGTAAAACTATAAGTTCATTATTTAAAAAAATTGACTTATTTGCTTGAATGGAATGCTGAAAGTACAAGAATATAAATAAAATGTGAAATTCTAGGTTTGAACATTTTGGTTTAACAAACTCTTTTTTACTATTCTGACAGGTACAGAATTATAGACCCTACTAGCAGCAATTGGTCATTCTGTACTGATTGCATACTAATGTTTGGGTTTTTTTTTGTCTGGGATAACATTTCTGTCTGTGGCTAATAGTTCATTAGTCTCCTTATGCTTCAACAATCCATACTCCACTAATTCACTTACATTATCAACTCTCTATATAGGCTGAATTTATGCAATTTATGCTTTATGTCAAGATGAAATTGGCATGTCCTTACACAGTGATTAGCGCTCTGTATTTCAAAGCCTGTCAGTAGGCAGTGGAAACCATCAGCTCATAAAGAAACCAGTCAGGCTGCTATTTGCTTCTGCACAAGGATGCACCTTGTGGTCTGTGATAGAAAACTCCTGATAAATGCTGAAACTAAACAATTCCTGTGTTCAGAGTGGGCTTTCCATTACTTCTCAGGTACCTCTCAAAATAGATTTTATTCCTCAGCAGTCTGGGGAAGAACATGAGTCCAGATTTGAGTTCAGCCTGTAAGTAAATAAGATTATTTAAAGTTGAATAGTGTCTTTTTTTCTCAGATCAAAAGTCAATGGAGCATAGAATATGCTTGCATTAGTCCCCAGTTTTATGTTAAGAAATTCTGTGACCACCGCAGTAACCACTTCAAAGAAAATGCATGCCTAAGAGAAAGTACTCATTAAGCTCTTCATTGTTGCCGCCTTCTTATTTTCCAATAAAAGATTATTTCTGATGAAGTTGGATCTTCCATCCTCTACATCAGTCTATTTTCTCAAGTTCTACTATCTCTTCTATAACTAGAAAGATCATCCAAGCATGCTCATCATTGGCCTGTTTCTTCCTCAGAAAACTGTCTGCGCTGAAAGAGCAAGACAGGGTTGATAATCTATAATACATGGGATGGTCTTTGGCCTCTAAATCCAGAAAGGCAGTTTCTAATATAAAGAAAATGGGAAGTCTTCTGCAAGTTTTGGAGTACGTGTTTTTCTCTGGCTCATAAACTGCTAATGCAAGCCACATGTAACTGTCTCCCATGGAAAAGCCACCTGAGTGAAAAGCGGGTGAAGGTGAGTCACGTGTCGTCACGTCTTGGTCCTCACTGAGCCTCTGCTCTCTAGCACAGATAAGAAACGGGAACAGACGTGAGAGAAAAGTGCTAAAGATGAAACAGAAGTTTGAATGTTATTTTTTTTACTGAACACCTCTTTTTTTTTTTTTTTTTTTTTAAACTTGTTCACCTGTGATATTGTGATAGCAGCTTTAAAGAGCTTCTTAAAGGTAAGCAGTGACTTGTCACTGGGGAAGTGAGGAGTCTTCAGAATGCGCTATGTAAACTTTATCGGCTCTCTTTATGTTGTATCTCTGGAAAGAATCTATGTTAAAATGTGAAATAGCAAAAAAATTCCTGCATCAGATGTTTCTTCAAGCCAAGCCAACATGCAGATCTTTGTATGATAAGTCACCCTGGGGAGCTGAGGAGCCTGGAGTGGTCACAGTCTAGATCAACATGTCAGTATGCCTAACATGGAGGCCGTATGGATGGCTATGGCTATCATTACTCAATTAACATGGTGCAGTAATTTAGCTTAGTCATAAAATTTCTTGACTATTCATCTGTTCAGTTACATATCTGTAGGCTTACACTTAAAATCTCCAGAGACACCACATGGAGTGATTCCACACAACTGTAACCACGTTATGAACATGGAGGCCATTTACAGAACTCAGGCTGAGAACCTAGAAGTTAACTGATGCCAAGCTGACACCTGAGTTCCTTGCAATTTCTGATGGCTGCTTAGTTTCATTTTTAGTAACAAATGGGTACATTAGTCTCTGAGTGCATTAAAAATACTCTTCAGAAATGTACATTCCACTGGAGTAATTCTGTGCCAATTCAATGGCTTTGGGGCAGTCTACTCAAGCAAAATTCTTTTTCTATGTAAGAATGATCAGCATTTCCCTGCAAGTACAGGACAAGTACGGGACTGCTTCAGAACTGTCCATCCCACTTGCCTTGGCATTTAAAGGTGGCAGAATCTCCTGCAGCTGTGGATGAAACACTGTCACTCTGGGAAAGCTGCTACCATGTGTCCCTACTATTGTTCTCAGATAACAACAAGCAAGAAAATGTTTGTTTTTTCCTCACTTCTGAAGGCTCCATTAATATGTACAAGGGAGAACTCCCTCGGTAGCAATGAATCACATTAATTAATGGACACGTGAAATAAAATACAAAGAAAATATGCACTCAAGGGGACAATCCGTGTGTATGAGAGTACATGAGTCTCCGATGGAGACAAATGGGAGATGCACATACAGACAAAAGGGAGAATACATTCACCACAGTGTATGGAAAAAGGCCAGCACAGAACAGAATGGTATGCATACAGGGATTAATGCTGGATTACAGATGCCTGTGGCAACTGCTCTCAATAAATTATAGTTAGATCAAAGAAAAATAGAACCCTTTGATAAGAGATTAACAAGTGCCATTCTCATATGTACAACTGTAATTAAAAACAACAACAGCAACACATTTTAACCCCTTACTTGAGATACTAAGTTTTTTCTTTCCAGTATTATTTATGAGTTACTTCTGGCCACTCAGGAATGAAAACAACTTTCTCAGTGTCTTACTTCTGTTGCAACCAGCTACCAAATAAACACACAACCATTATTTTTATGCGTACACCAATAATTCTGTAATAAAGAAAAGCAAAATTGGATTTGGTTTCATCTATTTTCTACAGTCTTTTCTTGCCCTAGGATATAATGAACATATGCACTATTTACAGCTCAGTAGGAAAAAAAAAGCAGTTTTTTGAAAGGTCAGTGGAAAATTAAGCAATAAAGCCAGAAGTTGCTACAAATGTGAATATCCTTCCATCATCTTATCTGAAATGTGAAGGCTGCTTTTTTGTTAACTTGTACCTTGTGTGGAAATGTGCATTCTGACCGTTCCCTTCCAGGATCAGAAAAGTGGGTAATCCAATACACATTCTTCAGCAACTCTTGGGCTGCAGTTTTTGCAGGTGCCTCACGCAGAAAGGAAAAGACTGCTGCAAATCTGAGCATTTTAATGCTGCAATCAATTAGTAATTCTATCTTTACATGACTAAAATGAAGTGTCTTTACATGACTATTCCACACTTCTGAAAAAATACACTCAAAGTAAAACTCAAATCTTGTACTATAGCCTTATGAGTTCACATCCTTGAACTAATTCATCTACACATTTCTCGTCTTAAGGTAAAACCTACTATTTTCTCCCACTTGTTCCTGGTTGCAGAAATCATAAGTAGAAAGTTAACTGCACTTGCAGAGTGTGTTTAATAGTTGACTTTACTTCTTAATCAACCGGCAGTGACAGTTCCAAAATTTTACTTGTATTAAATTCACTTGGTTCAACAGGCTGGAGGTCTGCTTGTCGGCTACATGTATTCCTGTAAGTGATACTGCAATGCTCTGAGAGCTCATTTTACCAGACATTCACTTCCAATGAGAAGATGTTTTCATCTTGCCATCAACATTTTATGTTTGATACGGCTGTACTCTTCCTCCTTAAAAACGCCTTGTGGAAGCAGCACCATTTCCAACATGATTAGCATCAACTATAACATTTTCCATAAAATCTGAGACATTAAGCTGAGGGAGTGGAAGCATATTCTTGGGATCTATTTACTTGGATTTACTACACTAGTACCACAAATTCACTGTTTGTGCTTCTGGGACAGAAACTGCGTATAGCAGTGAACCTCTAAAATGAAGTGACCATTGCAGTGAAACACGTGGAGCATATAACAATAGCATTATAACTGCTGGGTAGAGCTTCAAAAGCATGCGGCTTTTTGTTTTGGCTCTTTTCAGAATGAATTAGCAACATTTTTCTCTAGTTGCTGATTGATTGCCTGAGTTTCATCAAGAAAACTATTCTTACCATCTGTGCAGGTCTCTGGGTCAGCTGGTGATGACTTCTGAGAGGAGGTGACAAATATCAATTATTTTTAAAATGAAATCTTTCGTCCCTACCTCAAAGGAGGGGTGGGGGAAATTCCTCTGCCTTCTATGATCCAACACAAAATGAGGAAAGCCTAACAGGAAGTTGTGAGGACAATCACAAATTCATCTGTACAGGGGTACCAACTCAATAGTTATGCCAATAAAACGTGCAAATATATGAGTTTCGCTGTGACCATGAGTTCGACCTTTTGAAAATAAGGCTCAAGAACACTGGAAGTGAGAGAAAAGAATTTCCTAGATCTATCTGGGCTGGAAATCAGGCAAAGTTGGTCATCAGTCTGAGATTTCCTAAACTTCCTGGACACAGGAAGGCCAGGACCCCAGTGAATGTGAAATGTTTCATTATTTCTCTTCCATTTCCTGCCTCAAATTGAGAAATGGAGAAAGATATTAGAACAAAATCCAAATACAAAATAACTCATTAAAACTGGGCTACATGCACAAGCTGCAGTTTCTTGGCAATGGTCTGAATGATTTCTGATTTCCTCTAGCTCTCCCACTCCTGCTGCTGAATGGGGAAGTGATGCCCTTTCCTCTCTTTGTAATAATGTGATATAAAAGCACAGGATTACTCAGCAGGATTGAATGACCACTCACTTAGCAAAAAGACAATGCTGTGATCTGGATCAGAGCATCAGAGAATGCAGTGACCTCTTCTTTCTGTTCTGATGGGAACACCACTGGCGGTCACCAGGTGAGAACCCTTGGTTGTCTGACAAGGTGGGTGAGTCTGAAGAGACACACAAAAAGCAAAGTTGATAGAAGTTTTGTATGTGGGATGTGTGTGAAATAAAAGCAGAGTATGGGCCTAGCTCAGGCTCAGCAAGAGCTAGCTTGGCAGTGGCAAGTGACTTTTTGCATTCTTTAACAGCCTTTAGTGAAATTTGGGGAACAAAGGCCTACAGCACATTCACCTTTTCCATCTGGCCCTGGTGTGAAGATGCCTCTGCTGAGAGAAAATTGCTGTGGGGGAAATATTTGGTATTTTCTCTTTTGAAATATCAACAAACTAAAAACAGTGCCTGCAGATTAATGCCTTGCAGTTTCTAGGCCCAGAGAAACCAATCTAGATTAGTTGCTCCTCTTTCTTCCCCTCTCATGCATTCCCTACACTTTTCCTTGAAATCAAATGGAATACAGAAGTCCATCCCAAAGTGCCATAACAGACTCCTTTAATACTTTGATGCGTTAGAGAGGGCACAAAGCTTTTTCCAAGTCCATCATCTGACACAATTTTTTTTTTTTTTTTTGCTCCAAAGTTATTCCAAATGGCTGAAAATGATGATGATTAGAGGAAAACACGGGAAAGGATTAAGCAAAATTTAATCAAGAAAGAATTGGACCCCTTTAAATACAGTGAATGCCAATCTATGTGGTTAGGTGCAAAGCAGGCCTTGCTAAACAAGTCTCTTTCCACACCATGACAGGTTTTGTTGAGAGTAGTTTGTGTGTTACTGCAGTTTATTAGAGACTTGCCAAAGCATTTCACTCATAGCATGGGTTGGTATGATTAAAAAGCATGCATTATATGGAATTAAAAGGATGCACATTGGAAGAACTAAGAGCTGGCTCCCTGACAGATCGCAGCATGTCAGTCTCAGTGCAGAGAGAGCAAACGAGTGGAACTATTTCCAGCAGATTCCCACAAGGATCAGTTCCTGGCCCAACATTGTTTAGTATTTTCATCACGTGTCCAAACAATGGTGTAAGATCAGTCCCAAGATGGTTGGGAGCTGGAGGACTGGCAGTGGAAGAAATGGCTGTAGGAGCTGGGCTTGCTCAGCCTGAAGAAGAGAAAGTCCAAGGATATATTGTAGCACCATAAGAAGAATTTGTGAAGAAGGCAGAGCCAGGTTTGTTACAGACATCTACAGGAGGTGAGAGGGAGACCATGGTCATAAGTTGAAATGAGGGATGTTTCAACTGTATGTAAGAAAAGAACTTGCTATCGGGATACTCAGGAATTGGAGCAGGATGACAAGAGAAGTTATGAAATCTCTGTCCTTGGAGGCTTTCAGGAGCTGACCTTACCTGTATTATGTTCCGGCCCTGTTTGGAGCAGAGGTGTGGAAAGAGATTATACCCCAAGGTCCTTCCAGCTATAGCATGTTATGACTATAGCCTAGTTTATTCTGCCTGGAGAGACATTTGGGAATTCTGTTAGATAATTGTTTCAATGCATACGGTAATGCAGTGCTACAGGGAAGTGCAGTGCTTGGATGCAATACTTGAAAGTATTCAAGGAGAAATAGATGCTAGTAGAATATCGTGCCCAAACATAAAACAGTAGAAACTCTGGAGAGCATTCAAAAGAGCTCTGGCACATCTTCCTGAAGCACTTCAGAGAGATGTTAGCATCACCCAAAACTAGAGCATCCCCTTACTCTTACAAAGGAAAAAAGGTATCATACTTGGGACAGCAGTACTTACAAGGTCTCAGGCAAACATAGAGCAAGATTCAGTATGGGAGGCTTTAATTTAAGATAGTGTAAAATTCAAAATAAAACACTGAGGGAAAGGCAGAAAATGTCACTTTGGAGTGAAGCTGAATTCTCCATTGCTAGTCAAAAGCACTAAATGTGCTTCACTGCAGAGCAGTTGCCAGCCTGGATACCTGCTGGATTATCAACATGACCAGGATTTCAAAGCACTCTCACGTTGTATAGCTGAAAACTTGTTCTGCATCCCTCTAGCTTTCCTTTTCTGACTGATTGAAGTTGTTCTGCAGTATTTATGAATGGCATAAACCTTTTTTACAACTCCATACTGGCACAAACAAACCCTGTTGCCACAGCTGAGCACATAAAAACATAGTAAGATGTTACGTGAATATAATATTGGCACAGGTTCTGGATACACAGAACTTGACCAACATTGCTGACTGAAGGCCGAGTGTGCAGCCAGCAGATAACCCTTCTGACAGATAACTGTTCTGGTGCCTTAAGCTGCACTTTGCTGCTTAACTGAGAACCATTCTGGTGAACTAGCTAGATTCACATGTACTGCACAAGTGCAATTGTGATAGAGCTCAAGGTCTCAGATACATTCCAATCCCTTGCTTTTAAATATAAATCACTAATTTTTTCAGATTGTGTGGAAATCCCAGCCCTAATGTCATCTGAGCAGGGTTTTTTTAAGCACTACAGTAAATGATGCAATCACTCACTGCTGGTTTGGGTTTCACCAGAGCGCTATGAAGCCCAGATCAGCAACCTCCCAGACTGTAACTTCTTTGCTTTGTTAACAGCTAATATGAACAAACTGAATTATAATCACATCCCACTGTTAATTTATTAATTTCTTATACTCTAATTTTGTAGTTAAAACAAACTTTGCGTACCTTGGTGAAATCTTGTTTGTTTTCCTAAGGAGATAGTTTGTTTCTCTTCAACATTTTACCCAAAGAAAGATACATTTATGAGAAGTCTCAAAATTGGTTTAAACAGGTGATATAATAATTTCTTGATCATTGAAATGAATCAAACATACATATGTACCAGAGTGCTGAAAAAGTGAGGGGATTGAGCAATATACCCAAACTGCATGGCGATGATAAATTATCAAAGAGTTTATTTGCTAGATAAATAAATTCCTGCCTTTTATGGAAAACAAACAGTCAAAATAGAGAAAGAAAAACAGTTACTGCAATATATTATGAGTTAGTGCTCCACTGTGTATGAATATGCGTAACGTATGAATGTGCACTCAGAGAAAGAAAAAAGCCATTGCACACTGAAGGAGAAAGCTGTGGGTTACCGTTCCTTAGGAGTATCTTCGGGTATGCAATACCCATGGCTGCACACTCACAGAACATGGGTTGCTGGATTCATGCCCTCTGCAGTGCACAAGCACGTTCCAGCCCCTGCTGCCTGCCTGCCTTGCCTATCTGGCTGCAGGAGATGCCAGAGACAGCCAGGCACCGCACAAGGCAACACCTTGGGTGCAAGGGCAGAGCCAAGGGCAGAGGGCTGGGAGGTGCCTGTTGGCTGGGATAGTGACAACACTGAAAACACAATGGTGATACACTTGACAGGAAGTGTAATATTGTTTGTATCACACATAAAGCTTTCCCTCTACTATTAACAACTTTAAAAATTACTTACAAGCATTCTTTACACTGCTCTGACAACTCCTCCTTTGATATCTGGGAATGGGCCTGCTGCCTTTTTGTGTTTTCTTCTGCAAAGTTCTTGTGGCAATATAAATTGCCTTCACCTTGCAGCTCATTGCAGATCTGTTAGCAGACCAGCAAGTGTTTTCCAGATTCCTGTTACACATCTCCCACTGACCATCTGCTATTACTACCTTAACAGAGATGCAAGAAATCACTTGTTGAAAGGGGATTACGTGGTTACAGCCCAGCACAAGGCTGCAAGCTCATTATGCTACTTCACCTTCTAACATTAAGCAATAGCAATAAGCAACAGGGCTAGAGTCTTAGTAAAAACGCACAGGTTCATATCAGCTATCTCAGAATAATTATCTTGGTTCACATGACATTCAGCTTATGAGCATTGCGTTTGGTCAGTTTAGATTGTAACCCTTTGTTACAGCAGTTTTATGTGTGGGGCTTTTTTGTTTTTGTTTTTTTGTTTTGTGTTTTTATACAGCAACTCGGGATTATCAACGAAGACTCACTTTTATTTCTGGGTCTCTGTAGTCAGCAGAGACTGGATGCTTTAATTGTTACATGTGGCTGGATTTTTTTTTTGGCAGCTTGATGTGAGAAGTGGGTCAGTGTTTCCCTTTGGAACACTGAGATGTTAAGCTCATGTGGGCTCTGGATTCACTGGCCTTTTGCAGAGAAAGATCTACTCGCTTACACTGTCTTGGATAAGTTTTGCTGGTCTAGTTTTATATACCAGGCTGTCAGTTCTCTGCTGTGATCTGTTACCAATAAACAAGAAGTGATCTTTTCAGCCATCCTACTAGGGTTGCAGATTTCAAAACAATCTCCCATAGAAGATTCACTGAATAATACAGAGCAAGATAATCTGTTGCTGCACATTACGGACAAAAAAAAGCTAAGCAGAGCTGCCTCTGATCACAGAGACACAGAGCAGGAGCACAATGCTGCTGCAAGAAAGGGCCCTGCAGTGATTCAGGACATACCACTCTCTGGGAATGATATCCTGGCTCCACTTCGGTTTGGAAAAAAATGTTCCAAAAGTCTCTTGAGCTGCCACATACTCTATTTTAGTTCTGGAGCTCATCCTCTAATGTCATATATATTCTGAGTAGTAAGGGAACCACCTGATGTCCAGCTTCATTTCAGGGAAAGGGAGGGCATAGGTATGATGGGCACTAGAAGGCAAGTTTGGATGTACTCACATTACCGGTAAATAGTTCAGAGGAGAGACACCTTGAAAGGTCAGTATCATGAACATAGCATGCTAATGATGCTAATGAGATAAACAACACCCAAGATAGCTAGATCTGTATGCAGTGGAGCTCTATGTACATGTTGCACAGGAAGTACCTGAGACTGACTTGTTTCAGCCAGGTGACTTGTCCTGCTTGTGCCCCACCGGATAGAGTCTCTTAGCACTGCAGAACGGATTTCCTTGGCATTTATCTACACTCTTAATGCTGAAATTAGTGCTTGAACCTGTTGTAAGATTGCTTTCTGCTGGCGTTCATTCTCCTCCTTCCAGGCTGTTCTGATTTATGACACAAGAAAACCTCTTTATTTTTTCCAAAGTACTCCATAACTCCTTGTACCCCAAACACACCCAACAACCATTTATTTCTGTAACTCAACCACCAAAACTGAACAAGTCCTGAACAACTGAACAGTGCACCTGTTCTCTTGCATTCAAATGAAAAATATGCTCTGAGAAAACAGCATTAGTTTTACTTTTTTGGCACATGATATAATTCATTATTTTGCTTACGATCACTGTCAGTGTCCCAGAAAAATGCGAAGTTTGCTGTTGCAACATGTTACACTGACTGTAACTTCTCACGTCATAGGCTAAAAAGCACCAGAGACATCATTTTGGTTTAGTAATCCTTTCAGAAAATTCCTCCGATCAAATATAGAAGACAGTCATCATGATGAGAAAAGTCCTTTCCCCTAAAACTGTTTATCATCCCAGAATAAACAGCAATGAAAAGAATGGCTTTCCAAGAGTTAAGGGGTCACAATCCTCTTATCAGGAAGGTATGACTCCAAGTACTGTACATAAGCCACTTACCCTTCCCAGCACCCTGCAGTCATCTGAATGTCAGTTAGAAAAAAAAAAAAAAAAAAGATGAAGCTATAGCGCTACATCAACAGACAGCTGTCCCAGTGGGCACTGGGAACACAGGATGACTCGCATTGCTGAGCCATGCGGTCATGGCCAAAGGCACGATGAGCTCACATTTCATTCCGATGCACATACGCGGTGTGGTCAGACTGAGGGACTCGGCCACCCTCACCCTCCTGACGCCCCTCACCCGGTCTCGACACTAGATCTGGCTAGTTAACATGTCTGGAATGAGCGCGAGCCTACCTCCCAGCTGGCAAGTCTTCAGGCGTACTCGGATTCCAAGGTTGGAAGATTATCTCATTCAAGCATAGCTTTCCCAACGATATATAAGCAAAGCTAGTGTGGTGGTCCCAGCAGAGCCAGCCTGAGCATTGGGAGATTCATCCACAGGGGAGTACAGCCTTCAAACACTGGCAAACATGATGATGATGAAAGTAGAAGAGCTGGTAGGTACAAGCTTCTTTCATTTACTCGTAATTACTTTCCTTTCTAGACTGTCATTGTACCAGCCTTGGTGGATCACTGAGGTGACAGAGCAGTGCTCAAAACCTGCATCTGTTATAATTCATTATCCTACTATAGTTCCACTAACTTCTGCTAGGGAAGGGGGCTTGCCACTGGTATAACTACACAGTCATTTGAATTTTGCATCAAAACATAACTCACCAGGAAGTACAGAATGACCAAAATTTAGCTGTGTATTTTCCCTTGATCTTGACTGACATACATATATTTGTAAAGCTACTAACTTCAAAATCCTAATCCGGTACGAGACTAGGGAAAAGACAGCAATGCAGGGAAACCAAATTATTCTCTTTCCACTTTTAAGCCAACAACAGGCATTACTAACAATTCCTATTTTCACTGCTGTTCATGGTACAAGTTTTGAAAGCCCCTATCTAAACCAGATCTCAAGCAATAGAACTTTCCACTGCAGAGTTCAGACTAACAATGACCAACAGACTGGGGAAAGAGGAGCAATCCAGTAAAGCACTGGAGCATTACACAGGAATACTTTTTTCTCCAGATGGCACAGTTAAGATGAAACTCACATACACTGACTAGCCAGTACCATCCAAACTCTTGGCAAGGCCTTAACAATTTCTCTAGTATTAAAATTTATAACAAACACAACTTTACAAGGGTGATTGAACAGAAATCTAGTCAAGAAAGCATACATTTACTGAACCACTTCAGAGTTCATCCTAAGTTCATCAAAGTTGGGGTTGGACTCGATGATCTCTGGAGGTCCCTTCCAACCCCTACAATTCTGTGATTCTGTGTGATTCTGTGATTAACCCACATAAAGTTCATCATCCTCTAAGTTTAACAAGTTATCCCTTTGAGCATACTTAACAAAGCATCCAAAATATTTCCAAAAGCTATGAAGAGCTGTGCTGCAGCACAGCATCACGCAGCTTCAGCACAGCAGCTACCTCACATTCATTTGCCAAGTGCTATAAATGGGGACTTCGGTACTGACAGCAGTGCATAAGATCAGCCTTGAAATTACTCAGCATCCTGATTTAACTGCACTGTTTCAGCCAGACTGTAAGGTCCCAAGGGGAAAGCATGTCCTCCCACTCTGGCATCTCATTTCCCTTGCTCATGAGGTGCTGGTGCCTGCTCAGGTTGGCTCCTTCCAGCAGAGCCTTTTACAGCTTTCTGATAGGTCTGACACATGGCGAGAGGAAATGCAAGAAAATTCTGAAGAAAAAGGATGTTGTTCACAACTCAACAGCTTTTGTCAGCACAGCAGCAGCTCAGTGCCAGTTGAGCACTGAGTTACAGCAAGGTGGCCTCATGAACCTGACCCAAACGCCGAGGATGCCAGCAGGGGGTTGCTCTGGGAATGTGCAAGACCTGCCTGCAAGCAAGCCTGCCCCAGCTACCCACACATATACTACACATCAGGCTGAATGAGGCCTGCAGTTAGTCTGCCACACACCGATCCATTATCCCAGGGGGTGCTTGCTGCGGTCATCAAATTGATGCTCATAACATATTATCTTTACAGGTGACTGGGAAGAAAACTGATGATAAAGATACCGGCAGCTTCCTCCCAGAGGACTTCAAAACTGGAGAATATGAAGCTGCTGTAAAATTAGAGAAGCAAGATGACCTAAAGACAGCCTCTGACCACCTACTAACCCAAGTAGATATGGCTCCCGGGAAGCAGAAGCATGAGGCAGAGGTAGGCTCTTGGATTTTGTACTTGGGCTTTTATCATCTTTACACACTTTCTTCAGAGCTCCATGAAGTTCTGCCTCTTTCTAAGTTAGAAATACATGCATGCTAGGCCAGAACAAGCCCCCAGGAAGTCACTGCCAAAGGAAGTTGGTCTAATGCCCACCGAACGCAGAGATGTGCCGAATCCCGCAGCTGACTGATGAAGGCAGTAACTCTGAAGCGGATCCCATGAACGAGAGAATTCATTTGGAAAAAAAACATGCCATGTGTCAGGACCTCACCAATTTATTTACAAACATACTATTTAAATACATTTAAAAGATAGAATTTGTCATGAGATAGTGCTTTACTTTGAATCACTCTTCCAAAGCCAAGGACACTGTGTCATACCTGAAATCTTATACTTCAGCAAAGACAACACACTTGTCATTGATGCTAGCAGTGCCCTGTACTCACTTCATGCAGGGATGCTTTAACAAAGGAGGCTTGAACAAGACTTAAATACTTATCGAATTGTCCCTTCAAAGACACCGGCGACATTCTTTCTAGTTTATCAAAATGCAGCACTTACTGATTGAAATGCTAAAATTGCTATAAATCACATACTTCATTTAAGGGTACACGTGTTTTTTTTATATCAAAAAGGATTAAGATAAATCAGTGGCTACCACATGAAAGTGGTTGAAGGCAAAATGATTTGTGGAAGTCAGTTAAACCTACAGGGGCCTCCCAGTCCTCATAAGCTGCAGATGTCTTAAATTGTTGGACCAAAAGGGACTGCAGGGCTGCTTTGACTCCTGGCCTTGCACAGGCCAGAAAATCTCATGATATCCCACAACATATGGCTGAAGAAAGCGTTTAGGAAAAAGTACAATGATGCATGAAAAAACTGTGTAAGAAATTCTGTACCTTTTACACTTTGCAACTTAATCTAATGGTCCATTAGCCATAGCCCCAGTACAAATCAAATCAAAACAAAAACTTATTTCAAAGTCAACTCTGTCTGAACTGGATTCAACTGAATGGTAATACCCACTGTCCTGCCACTCTAGAGGGAAGGTGTGTTCAGTCCCAGCTCAAACTGCTGCCTCTCCTCATTTGTTTCAGTTGAAGATGAAAAAACTACAGGAGAAATCAAAACTCGAAAGCTTGGAGGACCTTGAAAAAATTATTCAGCTGAAGAAGAAGAAGAAATGCAGGAAAGTGAAAGCTCCCCTTTTAAAGGAACCCGAACCAGAAGTTATTGTAAGTTCTGCTGTGAGCTCCTTTGGGAAAGAACCAATGAGCTTTTGTGCCACTTGTATTCACCTCCTGTATATTTTTCTCCATTAGACAGGGCCAGTGGACATAGCCATGTTCTTCAGAGCTGCACTGGAGAATAAGTTGCCAGTCATTGAAAAATATTTGTCAGACAAAGGAGATCCCAATGTCTGTGATGAGGTATGCTCTTTTTCTTACTCTGCAGCCTGCTGCACAAGAAAGTTTATTACAGAACAAAATTAACTTTCACCAGTAGGTTTTATATTATGCACAGTTTTGAGAAGAAAAGCACTGGAAGTGGGTTGGGGTAAATAAACCCTGGAATTTTAATGTATTATGTATTCCATTGATAAAGGGCTGCTGGGATCCTCCTAAGTAACGTTACTTCAAAAGAATCCTTACATTTCAAAGAGAGATATTGGTGACCAGGAGACCCTGATTTTCTGTAACGGATGCTCTTCTAATGCTACAGATGAACAGATAAGAAATTTGTCTGCAGAAATACACACACAAAAAAGTGATGCTGCTGGCCCTTGTACTCCATAATGCATAAGCTGCATTTGCAAAATACAGCATTGTGTGTTGAATGCAGGAATCAAGAGGCATCATTTTAATGCCACACTGCAGATATTCCTCACACCTTTTTAAATGCTGGGTAGGCAGATCGCTGCTATTAGAATGCTATTAAAATTTAGCAGATTTCAGGTCTCGAAAGCATTAGCTCTTGAAAATGAATCAGCATAACGCATGGATTTGCCATCATCCCAGAGACGCAAAGATAAAAGATTTAAAGAGACCTCTTTGTGCCATATTTGATATCTGACTTAGCACTGTTTTAATTGACAGTACAAGCGTACTGCATTGCACAGGGCATGCTCTGAAGGACATCTAGAGGTGGTCAAGAAGTTGGTGGAAGCTGGAGCCCTGCTTGAACTGAAAGATATGGTATGTTCATTAACACGTACTTTAAAATTTGCTCAATGTTTTGTAACTGGTAAAACAAACACAAGAAAAGCGACAGACTTTACACTGTCTTTCAAGTTTATCCTCAGAATAACACTACTGAGGTTTCAGGAGGGGATGTCTGTCTTTCTGGGCCAAAACGTTTTGAAGTAAAATGCAGGAATGGGAGGACCATGTTCACCAACAGGCTGCCACAAACCATAAAGCCCTAAGAAGGGTAGGACATCTGAGGTCAGGCTACCACATCGGGCTGTGAGCAGCTACTGGAGGTAGCAGGGCCCCACAGGGCCCAGTGCAAAGTATACATTTTCCACCAGGAAATCTTTGTGCTCCTGAGAGACATCTTCTCTGCTGAACACTAACCGTGTGGGTTCTGCAGCTGTTTTTTCACTCCTCCACTTCCAGCTCTTAGTTTGTTTGCTAAATAGATGGCATCAACTAGCCTTGTTCCCCTCACTCAACCAGCCATGCCCACAGTGCTGTAAGAAATCAGAGGAATAGCGAGCAGAGCAAGACCTGTAGGGAAGGGGCAGCCCTCCAAGCAGAGAATTGGTGTTGGAGAGGTGGAGGGCTAGATGACAGAAGCTGTTAATTGAAATGGCTCAACAACCATGGAAAACTGCTTTAAGTTAAATTGCATGACAAATGATTTTGAATTCATTTAGAAGTTTGATCAAATTAGCTAAATTTCTTCTTTTCGTGCATTATGCTGAATTAAATTACTTGTGTTTTTTTCTGCCATAGCTTGAATCTACTGCCTTGCACTGGGCATGCCGGGGAGGAAGCCTGGATATTGTGAAATTCTTACTGGACAAAGGAATAAACAGAAATGCAAGAGACAAGGTATGTTCCTCTGGGGCTCAGCCACTTTTTAGAGACTGCAAGCCCCCCAAGAAGATAATGTTTGGTGGCTGTTGTGGTACTATTTTACTATGCTCAGTGTCACTGACGGCCTTCATAGAATTATTTGAGTTGGAAAGGATCCCTAAAAGCCATCTAGTCCAACTCCCTGCAATGAACAGAGACACCTACAGCTCCATCATGCTGCTCAGAGCCCAGTCCCGTTCGACCTTAGATGCTTCCAGGGATGGGACATCTACTTCTCTGGGCAACTTGTGCCAATGCCTTACCATGCTTACTGTAAAAATCTTTTTTCTTATATCCAGTCTAAATCTCCTGTTTCTCCCCACTCAGCTACGCAGCACCCCACTGCACGTAGCTGTGAGAACAGGGCAGTACGACTGTGCCGAGCACCTCATTGCTTGTGAAGCAGACCTCAACGCCAGAGACAGAGTAAGTTCCACCAGATCCTTACCCTCGGAACTGGGCTGCTGCCTGTCTTCATGGTTCCACTTCCCCGTGAAAACCCCTGGTGACACGGTGCGGCCTGTGGCGCAGGCTGACCCATGTCTCACCCCGTAGGAAGGTGACACACCAATGCATGACGCTGTCAGGCTGAACCGCTACAAAATGGTCCGGCTTTTGATCCTCTACGGGGCAGATCTTACCATTAAGAATGGCGTAAGTAATTCAGAAGTTTTCCTTCGGAGCAGCTTCGTGGGTTTTAAGGCTAGAAGAGACTATTGTGAACAGACTTAATTAAATCACTGTACAGTTAACTAAAGAACAGCTCACACAGGGAAAGGGCAACTTGGAGGAGGTCAGGGAACAGATGAAAAAAGCAGTACCTACACTAAAAGCACAATCTATCAGCTGCAACTTAAACGACCACCACACCCTATTTTACTTACATATTATATTAAGACCCATGCACTCAGCATGTACTCACTCAGGCTTTGCGCAGTAAAGTTGCTCCTGTTTAATTTAGATGTTGTCCATAATTTAATTAAGCACGCACACACTCTTATCCAAATTCTCAAATCAGTTTAGATTGGACCCAAAGAAACAGTGGCATGCTCTGCTAGTCACACTGTTTGCTAACACGGCATAGGCCCACTCACATACATGGAAATTTCATCAGGAGGCTGAACAGACAGGGGATAGGAGGGCAAAATAACTCAGGAATGAGAGTACCTGATCCTGTGCACGTAGAAGAAGTCTCACATCAGATGCACTACGCAAATATTTAGGGAAGAATAAAGGAATAAATTCACCAGCTGAAATTAGATCTTGCTTTCTCTTTTCATCTTAATCAGGATGGAAAAACCCCTATGGACCTCGTTCTTCAGTGGCAGAATGGCACCAAAGAGCTGTTCAACAATCTGAAGAACAACTCCTATAAGAGCACCCAACTAAATAAGTTTTGAAGAGACAAAAGCCAGACTGCTCTCTTTTTGCTGCTTTTAAATGCTTCGCATGATCCTGGAGGAAAATAGCCCTGAACATACTATATTTATTTAAGATATTTATTGTACTAAATTATTTGAAATGCCTTCACTGAAAATGACAATTCAGGCAGATTGAGAATTAAGTTTCCACTGGCTTTAAAATAGCTTTATTTATTCCTATTTATTTCAAGGGTAATTTTTAATGGTTCTCAGTATTAATTTTTTTATAGTTTTAAATTGCAATGCAATCTTTATCAGCAACATGAGCCATTTTATCTTGATGGCACTATTACCAACCTTAGCAACTTCCATCAAGCCTTCCCACAGTTCTCAGTAGCTAATATTTGCAATTGCTGCCATGCCTCTGCAAAATTCTCACTTTCAGAAAACTGTGTTACATGAGTGGTGATATGTGGAAGAGAAAAGGAGTAATGGAAGAAGGTCTGCTGAGACCCCAAGTGGATTTAAAGGAATAGCTAAGTAATGGGGTTTAAACGTGCTATAGTGATTGTGGCTGATAAAGAGCTCACGGACAGAGCTCCATCATGTAGCCATATGGACTGCAGGATTCAGATGCAACGTGGTGAAGGTGAGAGGAGACGGTATTGGAAATGTGGATTTCTTAAAGCTGGACTACTACAAAGTCCGATGATCGAAGAATGTAAAAAACAGATGATGTATATTTGTAAATTTGTACTGCTTTTTCTGTACATTTTGTACTGACTTATCTCAGACTAAATAAACAGCGTGGTTCTTTGTACTTGCTAGAGTGTATTATGGTACAGTAAGCATGCACCAGACAGTTCTCTTCCTCAGTTCAGACCTTAGCCTCCAAAATTTATAGATACTAAAAAAAAAGTCTCAGCTGCCTAAAGCAGCCAGCTCTTGAGCTACCTTCCTGCCACTGTTAGACAAATACTGTCTCTTATTTTCTTCCATTATGCAGAAACACACATACAGAAACAGAAAGCCAGTACTTAAGTGGCTAGTAAGATACAAAGTTACACTTTTATCACTGAGTTTGATTTAAAATCCCCTTTTCTCAGCAATCAGTACTTACTGTGTGGAGCACACAAGACAGCTTCAATTGTCCCAGTCAAGGAAGATGTGCAATCCTGCTAGGAAAGAAAGGTATCTTTCCCCTTGCTTTAGTAGAGGTAGATCAATGTTAATAGGCTTGTCAGCAGAACCACTGATGTGAAATTTCACTAGGACATCACATGCCATGTTCAGTTAAAATCTGAACATCCCATGGAGCAGCCTCCCAGAGAAATATGCCACAAGCTCCCATGAAGATTCACCAGTCAGTAAAGCTGGCTTCTAATGAGCAGACTTTACACTGTGGCCAAAACAAAGTCCTGGGCAATGAAACAATGGACAGTGATGAGTATTTGTTACTCGAATGCCAATCTTGGAAATGAATTTACAGAAACCCCACAAGGAGCAGGCAGAACAAATGCCTATTCAATCTGCAACCAGCTACCCTGCACTGAAGCAACAGATTTAGACAGATGAGACTTTTCACACAAGCACCGTAATTTGTGTCACCTGAGAACACTTTTTTTTTTTTTTTTCATAAGAACCATGTCATGTCTCTGCTTGCTATCCGCCTCTGCAAGCTACTATTTCTGTACTTGTTTCTGCACAATCATCTGGACATTGGGAGTGTATCTTCCAGGAAACAGGAATTACATCAGTGCTGGCTAACTCATCTTGACTATCTTAATAACTGAGCAGCAGTTCAGTGCTCCTGGAAGCTGGGAGAAATAGAAACTTTCCACACAGTTCCTGAAGCACTGTACCTTCTTAAAGAGCAAAGATGCAGATGTTACATTTTCTGGATGAGATCAAACAAGTGACAAGGAGGATATCTTGCATTCAAAAGCTTCTTTCTGCATGCTAGTTACAAAACAACTCTCCTCATGCTCAGGGTTGATGAGTCTCTGGCCAAGGTATATGACTTATAAAAGTTACACTTTACAGGCACATTTCCAGTGCTTCTTTATTTGGTTAGAACCTTACTTTAGAGGCAAGTCCATAAATAAGAAGCCACTATATATAATATCGACATCAGTATTATATCTCAATACTGCAATAAAGCACTCACATCATGATGTCGACCAGTAAAATAAAATCAAAGGAAAACTAATTTTATTGCTTTTTGAATGATGCAAAAGCTGTTGTGACTTACACCAGCGTTTTATAAAACTGTGACTCTACTGAGAGCTTTGTTAGCTCCTAAGAGCTCAGAGAAAACCCACCGCAAGGTTTCTGCGGTACTTTCCACATCACAACTTGTGCTTCTCAGCTTGTTGTCAGGTAAGAATAGAGAATTGCAGAATCATTAAGGTTGGAAAAGATCACTAAGATCTGGTCCAATCATCCCTCAACACCAAGCCCACTAACCACACCACATCCATGACTTACTTGAACATGTCCATGGACAGTGAATCCATCACCTCCTGGGCAGCCTGTGCCAGTGCATCACCACTGCATCTGAGAAGAAATTTTTCCTAATATCCAATCTGAACCTCTCCTGCTGCAAACTGAGGCCATTACCTCTTGTTCTACCACTGTTACCTGGAAGAGGTTGACCATCACCTCATTATAACCTCCTTTCAGGGACATGTAGGGGAACAATAAGGTCTTCCGGAGCCTCCTCTTCTCCAGACTGAACAATCCCAGTTCCCTCAGCCCGTATTACCTGTTTTCCAGATCTTTCACAGCTTTGTTGCCCTCCTCTGGACACGCTCCAAGGCTTCAGCATCTTTCATGGGGCAATACAGAATTGGAATATTGGAATATTCAGAGTAAAGGTGCCACAAAAGCATCTCAAGTACAGTATCTTACATAATTTTTATATTGGTCAAAAGAGAAACTTCAGTCAACATTTGGAAGATGTCTGAAAATGCCTCACTGATTAGAATTCTGTTGTGACTGCTTTTTTGGATTAGATTTACTGAAGCACTAACGGGAAGTTAATTGGAAAGTCAGGAGGCAGCAAAACAACCTGGACATAAAAAAAAGACATAACAGTAAAAGTTGTGTGACATGGAGACTGCTCAGGCCTAGGTGAGACAGCTGTTATGCTGCAACTGCACACCATGCTGAGCACACATTCAGGATAACCTTGGGCTCTTCCTGTCCGTGGCAAATGTCTCATGTTACTGTTTGGCTTTAAGTTGGGATGGTTTGATTCCAAAGGCAGAGAGAACCTTTGCGCTGTGTGTCTAACAGGTTGATTTAGTCACTGTTCCTCTGATACAAACTCAAGATTTCTCCTAGCAAGCAACAGATGCTAGGATTGTTATAGTTATTGATCACAAAACAGAAGAGAGAGCAGATAAAGTTTTTACTGCACGATTATTCTCTCAGGCCATTTAAGGTAAACTTTACTGACTCCTGGTTCTAAGGTTTAGTACAGAGACATGTTTTAAAACTTTAGTTACTATAAGAGTGAGACTTTACAGGCATGCCTTCTTGAAACCATTTTTAATTAAAAAAAAAAAGGAAAAAAAAAAAGAGTGCAGTTGACACAATGTTTCTGTCTTAGGGATACTTTCTATTGTGCAAGTTCACTGATTCCAGAAGACCCAGGACAAGGTGGAGTGATTCCCTCCTGCCCTTGTCCAGAAGCCCAGCAATAGGATTCCCACAGAACTCCTCACTTAAACCAGAAAAATAATTATTCTTTAGGCTAAAAAAAAAAAAAAAAAAAAAAAAATCAGTAAGTGAGGAACCAAGCCAGTTGGAAGGTGGAGGAAGACTCAGCCACTGAGTAAAGACTGCGCGGAGGCTCCTGTTGACAACTGGATCAAGCTTGAGTCTTTGCCTTTTTGCAGGCTGGCACAGTTTCTTCCTCCTCAATTTTGTGAAGCTTCTTCACTGTGTATACTACCCCACAGGCACTCTTCCGAGTTTCTGGAATATACAAACAAAACTGAATTACCTCAAATAAACCTACACTAATGCACTTCATGCACACTCACTGCAATTCAGCATGTTTCCCAGCCAGCCATGCAGCACACACAGCAGGTAAGCAACCTGCATTGGCAGAACATAGGACACACTCAGGAAACTGAAGTGGGAAATATGAGGTTGGGTGCAGAAATAGAGCAAGAATGAGGGAGTCTGCTGGGACTTGGGGGGAGAGAGGGTGGGGAGGACACGCTTGAAACCGAAGGAAAGCAGGCTTTATTAGTTCTGTATCCACAGAAAGACACATTCTTGAACACATGTCAAAAAAGCATTTCAGTATTTCTGAGCAAAACAACGTTCTCAAATAAAACAAATAAATATTCACATACTTCAGGGTTCTTAAAAAGGCTACACTGGCACAGCTATATTGGCAGAGGCTCACATATACAAACAAAGTAAGCAGCTTCATAGCATTCAAACAAACATATTTTATTTACAGAACTCTCGGCATTACCATATCTTGCTACTCTTGGTACTCCTTATACGTTTGCCAAACACCCAGTAAAACCATCCCAACTTCAGAACCACTAGTATAAGGCTTCTCTGCAAACTGCAGATTTGAGGTAGACAAGGCTACTAACAAATACTCTTGCTAGCAAAGTGGCTTCGTACAAAACTTGCCAAAATATACTGACTTACTCTGGTCTACTATTTTTTGGGGCATGGGAAAATTACACCTGTTTGTTTTTTTTTTTTTAACTTCATAGATAAGAAAAATGAAGGTCTTGAGAAATTCCACATAAACTGGAGAGAAGTTTATGCAAGTTATTAGCAAGTCTGCTGATGATACAAAGTTGGGAGGATTAGCTGACACGCCTGAAGGCTGAGCTGCCATTCAGCGAGACCTGGACAGGCTTGAGAGCTGGGCAGTAAGAAACCAGATGAGGTTCAACAAAAGCAAGTGTAGGGTCTTGCACCTAGGGAGGAATAATTGCATGCACCAGTACAGGCTGGGGGATGAGCTGCTGGAGAGGAGCTCTGCAGAGAGGGACCTGGGCGTCCTGGTGGACAACAGGTTGGCCATGAGCCAGCAGTGTGCCCTCATGGCCAAAAAGGCCAATGGCATTCTGGGGTGCATTAAAAAGAGCGTGTCCAGCAGGTCGAGGGAGGTGATCCTCCCCCTCTACTCTGCCCTGGTAAGGCCTCATCAGGAGTGCTGTGTCCAGTTCTGGGCTCCCCAGTACAAAAAAGACAAGGATCTCTTGGAAAGAGTCCAGCGGAGGGCCACAAAGATGGTGAAGGGCCCGGAGCATCTCCCCTATGAAGAAAGGCTGAGGGAACTGGGTCTGTTTAGCCTTGAGAAAAGATGACTGAGAGGGGATGGAATCCAGGTTTATAAATATCTGAGGTGTGGGGGCCATAGTGGTGAGGCCAGTCTCTTTCCAGTGGTACGTGGAGACAGGACAAAGGGAAACGAAGCTGCAGCAGAGGAAGTTCCTCACGAATGTGCACAAGAACTTCTTTACGGTGAGGGTGACGGAGCACTGGAACAGGCTGCCAAGGGGGGTTGTGGAGTCTCCTTCTCTGGAGATGTTCAAGACCTGCCTGGATGCCTACCTGTGCGACCTGCTGTAGGGAACCTGCTTTGGCAGGGGGGTTGGACTCGATCTCTAGAGGTCCTTTCCAACCCCTACAATTCTGTGATTCTGTGAGAAATTCTTCCAACACACTGTCACTACGTAGATGAGTAGTGTAGCAGGCTGGATGACTCTGTTCATAGAAATGCACTCTTGAAGAGATCAAAGCTCCTCACTGTGAATTTACAGCACATTAAAACCGCAATTCTACTAAAATAACAGATACTAACCAAATTCTATCATGAGTTTGCAACTTAGAGCAACAGAAGTTGTTAAGAAGACTAGAACCTACCTATCCAACAAATTCTAGAAGCAGTAAAAATTAACAGCCAGATACAACTTGGTGACAAAATTAAATTGCTATTAGAATACACAGTAAAAATCTAGGAACACCAAGAACCAGCAAATAAGCATATGAAAGGGAGGTCAGAGAAGGTGAATGGAAGGGTCACAAAGCAAAGTGAGGGTCTACATTGATTGCTAGAACACAAACTGCTATCAGGACATATAATAAAACCTTCTAATTTCTGCAGGTGGCAAAAAGCTAAATTTCTACTTTCTTTAATATTAAAATGGACAAATATAGAAGAAAGCTACTGCAAACTTCCTCTGGTGAGTATAAGGAAGCAAGTTTTGTTTCACCAAAACTAAAAGTCATGGTACACCATATGAAACATCTCCTCCTAAGCATCAGGCACACGGGACTTCAGATTTTGCATCAAGTTTGAAATGGTCCACACCAAAAAGTGAGCTAGTCTGAAGTAGACTACATAATGAAGTATCAGGGAAACACAGCAACAACTGCTTCTGTGGTCATGCTGCAAGAGGGCAAATGCAAGAAAATCTGGATGAATGTGTTTTGAAGTCAGTGACATAGTTTCTGCTGCTGTCACAGACAGGAGCATTCAATTCTTTCTGAAACAAACGGTATTTCCAAAATGAAGGAGAACAGGCAGATCTGTGTTATAGCTAAACAATTTGTGTCTTTTTAATGTGGTTAAGCAAGTACTCCAGTACAGACAGCACTACCAATTCAGCCAGTGATTTGCTAGCACAGAAATCATCTCTTGCTGCAGAAGTTCCTTTTCACGCACTGAACAAGGGAGGAAAGACCCCAAGTTGACTTGCTCTCTATGGTCTCAGACCTTTTGGAAAACATGCACTGACCTGAACTTATCTTAACAAAGGCAAGAATTAAGTTTGCACATGCTTTTCACTTACCTCCATGAAGCATAGTGGCTCTGCAGTTGGTGGACACAGCTGCCTTGGCTTCGCCTTCAGACAAGCCAAACAGCAAGCCTCTGTCAACTTTGTTCAGGATCAAAATTCACAGGAAGAAAAAAAAAAAAAAGAACAAGGAAGACTGTATGACAGATTTGCTTACTCTACAAATAACTGGGAATTAGCAGCGCTGTAACTCGGAGTGACATTTTGTATAAGGTTACCCAGAGGCAGAGACCTGAGGCACCCAATTCTCCTGGCTACAGTTCCCCAGGAGCCCTCCTGGAAGGCTCCTGTCAATGCTGCTTTTTTCCAGACAAGCAGCTGTCATTTAAAAACAAAGGTCTGTCAACATAGGAATCTTTTTATTTAGAACGTAGAATCAAATAAAAAGGTACCCCTTGAAAAACTCAGCTTTGTGGGAAAGGGCACTGTCTAATACAAAAGCATTACATTGAAAAATTCCCAGCCACCTTGAATAGGGATGACACCAAACTAGGTATGTTAATTTGAGTTAAGCCTTACTGCTTTTTTAAAGAGGGAAGGAGATGTTACACATAAAATCCTTCCAGCCCGTAAACCCTCCCACACGGTTCTCACGACTCAGAGCGACTCAGAGCGCACGTTGCCTTTGAGAGGCAATCTGGACACACACCTGGGGGCGGGGAGGAGGAAAAACATCTGAATTCCTGAAAGAAAGGGAGAAATGATGCTCCCTATCGAGAACACAGTCCTTTACTTATTGTACATATGGAACTAAGGACTGAAAAATTAAGAATCAAAGTAACTAGTGCTAAGATAAGAGCCTTATTTTTCCTAAATAAAAACACGATTTTATGGCTTCTTCTGTCAAAGACTGAGTGCCTTTGAGATCAGAATTAATTTCTGGTTTAGTCCACAGTGCTCGCCGACTTCAAAGTTTTCTTATTCAAAGATTTATGATTATGGGGTTTTTACTCCTTTTCCTACTTACACTCAACACAAATATCAACACATCACAACACAGAATTCACCTGTAACCGTACTCAGACATCACTATTTACAGCAACAGATCATGTCGCTTCATGACCAAGAATCTGTGTAGCTCCTTCCACACCCACACTGCACTCTGTTTCATTGAATTAGTCACCAAGCATCACTAGCTAAAGTTCAAGGAGAGCAATGGATGGAAAATCTCAAAACCAATTAAGTTCTGCATGTTACCATTAACTGCCATTTCTGACTTGGAAAAAGGATACAGATTAGCCACATCATAAGGACCTCGTAGTTCTAGAGGCTAGGAAAAAAAAAAAAAAACAACAGCAACAAAGAAGGTTGGAGGCTGGCAGAATGTGAGCACATAGGATAGAGCTGTTTGCAGAAGCAGCCATTCAGGAAGGGAAACATAAATGCTACATAATAGCAAGCTACTGAAGATATACTACAACAATCAGGAAAATACCACTATTTTGCAAAACAGAGTCCCTGACTGTGAAGAAAACTGTCACAGAAAATACCATATCGACAAAAGCAAAGCAAAACAAACAGATTAAAAAAAAAACCACACAATTCTTCAGTAAAACGGTTGATTAAAAACACACAAGGTTGAAATCTTAGAACTTTAGTTATATATTAACGTGTAAAAATTGTAATTTTAAGTATTTTGAGCTGAAAATAAATGCTCAAACTGTTTTCACTTGAACAAAAATCCAGGACTTACTCTTTCAGCTGCACTAGATATAACGATGTTCTGCAAAACACAAGAGAATAAAAGAACATTCATCTGTCAGACAGCATCAAGAAATGGAAAACTTACGAACAGCAAGGACTTCATGAGCATTTGCTAAGTCCAGGGTGACAACACAATTAACTGTGAGTGTCCAGTGCACTCAGATGAACAGAACTCCAGCCAGGTATTAGTTTGAAGAAACAAATAAGCCCAAGCTATCTCCCCAGTATCTACAGAGAGAGAGCCACAGGGACACGTTGTTCTTTGTAGCTATAAACCTCAGCACAGAGAGGTCTGAGCTGAATGAGCACTGCACCTTTTAGAGAGCTATGGCCAAGAAGTATAGATCTTAATGATGCTATTAAACAAGCATATCTCTTATAGGGAACTCTGAAGGGACTTGAAGGGAAACGAAGAAATGCAGAGTTGTGTACACTGTGTTAAGTACTACTGCCTTTGGTGACAGTAGCTGAAAGGGACAGGGAGCCACATGAGAGCAGTCAGGCACAGGGTGGATGCTGAGCATTATACTAAGGAAGGCATGGATGAACTTGTAAGAGAATCCCAGGATCCCTCAGATGCAGCTTACAAACCACAGCTCTAGGCACCCTGACTCTCCCAAATTTTCAACCTACTCTTTGCATTGCAGTAAAACCCAACCCTATCATATTAGCTTAATCAAACTCATGCTGATGGAGGAAACCAGTCTGCAGTCAGGTAAAGGCAGCCAGTTCACACCATACATCAAGTTTCCTCAAACCTCCATCCCCATGAAAAGCACCAGGCAGAAAGACACCCTCCTCCCTTCACTGCCAAATGTTTTCTACACAACAGGTACATGACTGCTCAGGGGCTGGCAGATAGCACAACTCAGCTGCCAGTGCTCTTCTAATGTTAAGCCACTAAGGATGCTCACTCAAGGGAAGATTGTTTAGTGCAGGCAGAAAACTGCAGTAGAAAAAAGATTCCACACACTTTAAAAAAAAAAAAAATATATATATATATATTATATTATATATATATTATATATATATAAAATAAAAGCTTTGGGGATTCCTGCTTGAGTGGGCAACAATGAAATTGGTACTGAGGCAGTACCTCTCTGACGTCAGTACCACCAACACACCACACCACCTCCAGTTACATGGTAGGGCTTATGACCCCTTTCCAAAGTACTGCTCACTCGTCCCACTGTCCCCCCAGCAAAGAGCAGGGCAGATGTTGGAAGAAAATGCTCTGTACGCAGCTAGAAAACAAACCATGAAAGAGCTGTTTGTATGGAAATGACTGCACTGTGCACACTGTGCCCAAGGTTTCCTCATGTGTCGAGAAGGAAAAGGAGGGGCTGAGAACTCTGCACAAGCATAAGGAAAGCCAGAAGCAGAAGCAATTCATACATCAAAGTGACTTAACAGCACAGAGCCTAGTTTGTTTCCTTCTATGTAGTTCATCTTTAAAGTGACTGTACTACAGACCTCAAGGGTGCTTTTGAGCTTCATTGGTGCTGACTGTGAGAGTTCACTGTGAAAATGTAAGTCTGCTGCTCTGAGCTGTAAAAACCAATTCCTGTCTTCTCAACTCAGAAAAGCTCCCAGAGCAGCTATGCCATCTTGAACCCATCCTTGCAGGACCATGGTTCACTGCTGTGTACTGGAGACACGTCCTGGCTGATTCAAAGCTAACTGACTTCTAGTTAGAGGATGGGTAAGAAGGGAGGAGACAAACAGACAAGAAAAGTACAGCTAGCAAACAGAGGAGAAGCAGGCAAAGGCAAATCCAAGGCAAGGGCTAAGGGAAAAACTCAAAGGCACACCATCATCTCCTCAGGTAAAAGAGAAAGCAGCTCTTCAGCACACTGCTCTGGGTGCAGTACGTAACGCTGCTACCAAAACACAGAATGTGAAGGACTGTGGCTACATACACCTTCTGTCTGACAAGGCAAGCAGGTCTCTCCCACATTCCCTGCACATTTTCAAATATTCTAGGGACTCTGCTGAAGGTCAGCTCCCTGGCCACTAAGTTTCCAGAAGTTTCTCCATGCTACTATAACAGGAAAAACAAACAGATCCAAAAGCCGCTACAAACTCAGCACCTTTAAAAAAAGTGTACAAAAAGCTGTACAAAAGGTGACTGATGTGCAAAGTGCCAATGAAAGCAGCCCATGGAACAACCTCACTACATCTTGGTAAAAAGAGCCTTTATATAACTGATAGAGAAACTGCCAGTAAGCACTAATAGCTTTCTCTGCTGGCCCACAAGGTAACAAGCCCAGAAACAAAAAATATAGGCAAGAAACAATGACAAACTAGTAATCCATTTCTAGCTTTTCCAATGGCTTACAACAAATCACGGAATCCAGCGTCAGACAGTTTACCTCCCACACACAAATGGTGTATTAAATAGACACATGCAGAAAGAAAAGGCTCTTGTACACAGACCAAACTCTCACTCTGTGATGCTAACTCGTGCAATACAAATAAGCAACTGAGTGAGAAATGTTCAGCTGCATATAGGAAAGAGGAGAGCTGGCAAGGAGGTGTCCTACATGTCTCTGCGTGCACGTGCCTTTTGTTTAAGTCAGTATTTTGTGTGACTAACCTCCAGAGATAAGCTTCTCAGGAAAGATCATGTTAAGTGCTCATTTTTTCTGTACTCATCTGTTTAGAGACTCCCGTCCTATAAGACAGGTAACCACTCCTATGGGGAACTGCAATAATGACAATTCCGCTTTTAATTGGCCTCCCAAGCTCTATATCCTACTTCAGGTTGCATCTGCAGGGTAACACCAGTTTAGGTTTCTCTAGACTAGCTAAGTACAGCAAAAGTCCTTCCTAGTAAGAATGATGAGAGCTACAATCTCTTTTAACTCCGATACGTACTACAATACGCTTCCCTTTTAAAAGCAAGCAGCCTGAGAGGACCGACATAGCAGGGAGCTTAGCTTGGTGGCCTGAGAGGAGGCGAGGCATGAAAGCAATGGAGTACTGGCATCTCAGCTGCAAGGATTACTTCTTCCCTTGGTTTCAGTAGCAGGGAAGAATGCAGTTGATCTGATTTCAGCAAAACCTTGGCTTGGAGCCAGCAAGCTGTTGGATCTGTTCTCTACAGTGGGGATTTCCTAACAGTTAAACAAACAGGATTTCTACCTTTTTTTTTTTCTCCCCCATGTTCAAGGTATGTTTTCAAAAAAGTGCTTTTGGTGAATCAGACCTTTGAAGTGGGGGATTTTAAAGAGATGCATGGATTTCAGTTCTAGTGCAAACTTTTTTCCTTTTGTTCTGGGTATTACATACCAAAATAACAAATAGGTTATTCTGAAAAGAAGAACCAAGCAGTTTGACAGCTTAAGAGGATAGCATACAGAGGTGCATGGCTGGAAGTATCTGGAGCCAAAATAATCACGTTCTTGTATCAGTAGGCAAAGATTCAGTCACAGCTTCATAAACCCTGTCATCAACACTCATTTAAAATGGCTCAGTCTCTACAACTCCAGGAGAATTTGAACCAAATTAATTAGCTTGCTTTCACTTTGAGAGCTTACCTTTCCTTTGCAGATCTGCATCAGGCTGATCGCATTTGAAATTGTGTATCTTCTCATTGTGGAGTCTTTGATGGCAGGCGTGTAAAGAAGTTCAAAGTAAATGCCTCGATCTATTGCCTTCACATGAAAGGAAGTGAACAAAAATCAAAAGGAGAGAAGCAGAACAATCTAACAACCACTGACTATTATTGATGCAATTTATTCACAGTTTAACTGTGTTATGAAAAAAAATGAAGGAGATACTGTTCCAGCATCATATGAAATGCAGGGGGAAAAAATTTCATTGTACACCAGTTGTGTTTCGTGGGAGGACAGAAAGATGAGGTTTAATGAGCAAAGAAATGACACCTACTTAATAGTTGTAATTGGCTTTCCACTGTCTCAGCGAGGATGAAGCAAGTAACTACTGCCGATCATAAACTGCTGATCCCGGAAACTTCCAGGACCCTCCTCCTCCTGCTCCACTGCTGGCGATAAGCAATAAGATTGCTTTCCACAGCAACCACATCTTGCAGATGAGGAATTCATCTATGCACAAATGTAGCAGTGAGGTCCTGTCTCCTCTCTCTCTCACAGCACTGTGTTGCTGTTTGTGATCATTTTAAATAACAGCAGGTCACAGTAAAGTTTCCAAATAGCAGAACTTAGTGTATATTCAATTGCTCTAACATTCTTTGCCATCTGTGGAAGTACCTCATCAAAGCCTTGTATTCTTGTTTTCTCAAACATACAGAGAAAGGTTGAACAACTTCCTGTAGGATGCACAGTGGTAAAGACAATTCCAAGCTAGGAGTTCCTCATTCCTTGGTCTATAATACATTTGCGCAAAATGCTACTTTGTGCTTCCACTCATATTATAAAACACTACAATGCTAATGCAGTAAGAGAGTCCAGTAATTGAATACAGATGGAATTAACCCAGCCATAACAGCTGCATGGAAGCAGAGTAGAAGCTATGTACATTTTAAATGTTTTACACAGAGCTAGTCCAACATCTGCAAACAAGACAACGGTATTTATCAAAACCAAAACGGGTAATGGCAATACACCAATTTCAAGGTAAGGATACTTTTAACCTCATGCCTGCTCCTCCAGCTGGCAGCTAGTCTGCCTGCCTGGCATCAAAACAACCAAACCTCACTGCCTGAGGATGCACAGAACCAGTCTGAGAGACTGCCTTGAAGCTCGGAGTGCAGAAGATGAGAAACAGCTTGTGAGGGAAGTATCTCCTCACCTGGCTCAGCTCCTAGAGTTTCAAGCAATGAGGGTACTTTCAGACAACATTTTATACAAGATTTTTATTCTAAATGGAATACTGAATTTTAAGTCTGTGGTAAATTCCAAATAGCTACTTTCGTTCTGTTTCAGGGTTGATTCTGGTTTTTCTAGGTCGAAGTTTCTCTAAAAGACAGAAGCAGGATTTCTAGCCAGTTCCAGCTTTAAATCCTAAAGCACTAAGGACCACACAACAGCCGAAAACGTCCAAGCAGAACAAACCTTGACATAAACTTAAAAGAAAATGCTGGTTCAAGTAACCACGTGTTCAGATTAAATTTTCTGCCAAATCACCTACAGTAGACAGAATTATATTAATAAAATACTTAATACATACAGATAGTTAGTTTGAGTCCCACAGCAGATATTGAGCAATCCCACATTTAGTTTACTTCCCAAGACATTCCTTTGATTAAGTAGGGTTTCAATACATCACCTTCCGAATATCTAACACAACATCCTCTCCCAAATCAATACTGTCATTCACATTCTCCCATCTTTGAAATTACAAGACTATTTACAACTGTACAATCCCTTCTGGTTTGGGAGGCAGCTCTGTCAGCAATCACACTACATCTCACTGGCACAGCAATAGTCATAAGGTTCTGCTTCCACTCCTTGGAAACATCTTTTCTGTCTTCAGAAGCAGAGGACAGAAAGGAAAAAGAACGAACGCACATCAATGCGTATTAAATGCTGCAAGTGGAGGCCTTGAAGTGAAGGACATCTAAAACAATACATTATGCAAGAAAATAAAAAGAACCACTCGAATGCGAATGGTGAAAAGGAAACTGTAGGGACTTCAATTCAGACTGACATTTAATAGAAAAAAAAACAATACAGGTGTCAATTTACCATATTTACAGGAGGCCTTCGGAAGTAAAACGGAAGCTTTTCTGTTACATTTATACAGACTAGATCCACGTCAAGAGTTGTGCAAGCGATCTAGAGCAAAGAAACAGGAACAGATTATTAGATGTGCCATTACGTAATGCAAGAAATGTCTCTCCAGAGGCTGTTCAATTTTGAAATGAAGTACAACACCTTGTAGGTGTGCCAATAGAACAGCAGTGCTCAAAGTGCACAGCCAGAGCACATGAGGCTAAAAATCCTGGCCCTTTTCTCACTTACAGAACAGCTTTTCCAATAAAATAATGACCAACTCAAAGGCAAAACTTACTCTTTATTCTTATCTGACATGGGACATACAGAAGCAGTGCTGTTTTTTGGTAAGAGAGCTCACAGCTAATAAAGGACCCATCATTTTCTAATCCCATCATTCACCCAGTGTTGCAGCTCTTTAAGTACTTTTACCAGCAGCAACCAAGAAAAGACTGAAACAGGAGAAGAATTTTAGAAGCGATGAGTTATACCACATGCCCACTACTGGGTCCATGACATGGTACCTCACTTTCCTGTCAGGATAAGAAAGACAACTTTCTGAAAACCAAGCCTTTGGAGATGTCTCAAGATCGTACCTGAGCTCATGGTTTAAATACCTGGCTTTGAGCTCACACCACAACTCATATCCTGGATTAATAGAGAAGGAATGAACAAAGGGTGGAAAATCTCCACACTGACATGTATAGAAAATTAAATGGACATAAAAACTAGCTCTTGATTTACATATAATCTTACGCACACAGGACTTGTAGGAATTATATAAGTCTACCCTGTAAAGATGATTACACAGGACCAGATTAACACCCGTAAGCACTGTTGTAACAAAGAAGATAAAGCATGTTGAACATGCTCAAAAGGAATTTCCAATATATAGAGGAACTCTCCACACTCAGAAACTTGCCATCCACTGCTTCAATTACATCTGGGCCAGGTTCCAGCCCTTCCTCCCTCCTTGCACCAGCATGAAAGCAGTGGGGCTGCAGGACTGTGGCACTCCAATCTAGCACAGGGCTCTGCAAACTCATCTTTCAATGGTCTGTTCACATGAAATCTGCACAGACATGAGAGCAGAGACCTAGCTTTAGGAATGTTTCCTACCTTCGCTGTTGATAGCTGTTCCATCAAACTGAACTTTATCTTCAAGCCCTAACTTTACTAACTCTCTTAGGCAGAATACAAGTTGAATATACTACAAATACAAATATGAAATGCAAGTTTAGCCCCACAGTAGCCAATTTTAATCTTATCCTTATGTGAAGTACAAACTACCACTTAAACAGAGGTGATTAACAGGAACTCACTCAAAGCAAATAGCTCTGAATCATATCCTAGAAAACACGCCAGTGAGACCATAGAAAATTCAGGGAGAGAGAAATCCAAGAAAAATGGAGAGCAAGAATACACACTAGAAGCAGGCAAGCTGCCCTGTGTGATGAGAAAACAAGCCCACCTAATCAGTTCCAGAAACAGTGGAAAACACTTTTCCATTTTGAAAATTATGTGCAATGGAAAAGGAAGTGACCCAAATGCCACGATATCTACAGGATTCCAGGGACAAGAAGAACTCAGAAAACATCACTGAGAAAAAAATAATAATTAAGAGTCACAATTTCACATAAAGAGGAATTTCTGAACTGCACAAAAAGTTGCAGAGGAGATTTCTCTAAACATCCTAAATTCAGCCCAGATTTGGCTCCTGGACAAGTCACACATGCAGGCAGGTTAAGGTTATCCAGCCTCCTAAAAGGATCTGAACAAAAACTTCATCCAGAAAATGCCATACAGCAGTTGGACAGCCCAGCACCTGCCTGGCCTCACCACAGGCAAGAGCTCCATCTGCTGGGAAACAACAGCCAACCAGACATAAACTCACCAGGACTTGGATGGCCTGAAGACAGACAGGTTTGCTTTGGCAAACATTTTACAAATAAACTCTGAAATTTGGCTTTGCAGTATATCCTCAAACTTACATAAGCAAGATTTTGTAGATACTGGTGAATCACTAATTTCCTACAAACAATAGGCAGAACTAATATTCTAAAGATTTGTTTCATTCATATTTTCTTTCTAAAAGCAACAGGCCAGAGCTAAATAACAGCACAGAGCAGGCATCCCAGCTGCAGCCAAAAACAATTCTCCTTGGGAACCTTAAATAAAGAGCATGTCCTACAGTTATCTCGGCAAACACAACTTCCTCGTAGCCCCAAGGATACAAATTATTTGTAGAACTTGAGCACATCTTTCAGCACTGCCTGCCTATTACTGCCTGTCTCAGTAATAGGAAAGCTTCTTTTACTTGTGAGAAGCGGGAACTGACTATTTTTAGGCTGTGCTAAAACTAAAGCCCATCTACAGTGGTCACATATGTCTTCTATAAACACATGAAAAATCCTGTCCGATGGAGAACAAACTAAGTGCCAAATTGTTGGTGAGAAAGATGATGCTACTGAGGCAATACAGTTACCAACAGCCAATTTTAAAATACAATTCGTGGTGCAAGATTCAGCCTAGGCAGCTTTATCCTGCAGAGTGAAAGATTCAAGTCATTAGGAGTCAGACATGCATACTGAGATTCCAAGTGCTTGATGTTCCCCATTGATAACTCTACAAAACTCTCCATACTTACTTAGAAATCTTAAATCTTTAAATGAAATACAAACATACAAATCTGCTCTGTACGTGAACGCGTAAGGAAGATGCCTTTCACCTCATGCTGTTTGTAAGAAACACATCTGGCTTCCTCCCCAGGTCAAGAGAGTTTTGAGCACGACAGAAATTAAGATGGTCTCATTACAATCCTGTCTTCTTCCTATTATGCTGTTTGTATCTGTGAGAGCGTCAGCTTGAAGCTGCACTGGGCCTGCTCAGAGCACAGCCATCCTCACAGAGCAGCACAGCTCAGAGCAGCAAAGCAGATCTGCCTGCAAAATAACTTGGTAAAATCTGCATAACTTTGCAATCAAAGGTGTGTTCTTCCAACCAAACAGCCATGGAGCTAAGAAAGAACCTGCACAAGCAGAGCAGAAAGGAACCTGAAGAAATGTGTGGCTGAGGGCAGGCATTATGTCAGCTTCAAAGTTGTTGCAGCTGAATGCCTAGCTCACGGATGTCTGAAAACGAAAGACAACCATCTTTACATGACAAGCTCCTGCCTTTCCTCCAAAGTCTTACAATGAGCTACTGCTGGCTATCTTTAAGTAGCTTCAGGTACTTGTTTGAACACACGATAAATTGAGTGAACTCATTTGAGAAATGAGATCAATGAGAATCTTCTCCCTGCCCTTCTCTGCATGTCATTAAGTATGAGCAATCATAAAATTGTTTGGGTTGACCTTAAGGGTTACCTAGTCTAACTCCCCTGCAATGAACAGGGACACCTACAGCTCAGTTACATTGCCCAGAGCCCCATCCAGCCTGACCTTCTTTGAATGTCTCCTCTTGAGCCTTCTCTTCTACAAACTGAACAGCCCCAGCTCTCTCTGTTCCATTTCTTGGACCATTTTTGTAGCCCTCCTCTGGATGCACTCAAACAGGTCCACACCTCTCCTGTACTAAGAATTCCACATGTGGACACAGTCCAGGTGAAGTCTCACCATTGCAGAGCAGAGGAGCAGTATCACCTCCTAACCCTGCCGGCCACTCTTCTTTTGATGCAGCTCAGGATATCGTTGGCTTTCTGGGCTGTAGGGCACACTACTATCCAGATTGCCATCCGTCAGATCCCTCAGGTCATTTTTGGCAGAGCTGTGTTCCATCCTTACATTCCCCAGCTTGTACTGACAGTGGAGGTTGCCATGACCATGCACTTGGATTTGCTAAACTTCACGAGGTTCACCCAGGCCCAATGCTCAGTCTGTCTAGGTCTTTCTGCACGGCATCTAGGCCTTAATGAAGTCCAGAAAAATAACAGCAGTGGCTCTTCCCTCATTCACTGAGGCACTTCCATCACCATAAAAAACAACAAGGTTGGTCAAGCAAGATCTGCCCCTGGTGAAGGCGTGCTGGTTATCCCATATTACCTCTCCTCCTGTATGTGCCTTACCATAACTTCCAGAAGGATCTGCTGCACAACCTTCTCAGCACACAGGTGAGGCTGACAGGTCAGTAGCTCCCTGGGTCATTCTTTTTACCCCTCTAAAAAATGGGTGTGACACTGCCTTTTTCCAGTCACATGGGAACTTCACCTGACTGCCACAACTTTTTCAAATATCTTTGAGAGTGGCTTGGTGACTACACCAGCCAATTACCTCCGGACTCTTGGGTGCATCTGGAATAAATCACAATAATTTTATGCTGCTAACAGAGCACAAAAGAAAATGATAGAGAGAAGTGAAAAGTCTTTTAGAAGTCTTTTGATTCTTGCACATCCTCAGCAGTCCAAAGTCTTGCAAGAGAAAAAAAAATCAGTCAGAAATGAGTTTCGTTGTCACTGTTACAATTAATGCTTAAGTTCTTCTGCTTCTTTAAAAGTTCACCTCCTTTTATAGCCTCTTGCCTTATACTTCTCAAGTTTTCAAAAAGGAGAGGAAATAATTAAAAAAATAAAAATAAAAAATCAGAACAATATAGTTTTAATGTTTCAAAAATAGGCATTCATCAGAACCAGAAAGTAGCTTTAGCCTAACTGAAAACCAAACTCAGCTCCCTGACCACCTCACTTTAAAGTAAACACTGGTGTTCCTCCAAAGAGATTCCCGTTTGTAGTTGGTATCCCAGTGCCTTTTTCAAATTGCACATCTGCTTTCTGCCTGCCAAGAGCAATACAGACAGACCACCTCTACCAACTCTTCCAATTCACCCTTAATGATATGACTTAGGAGCTTGCAGTAGGTCAGATGTGTCACTGTCTTGATTTTTTTTTTTCCCTTTTGCAAGGAAAGCATTTTGACATGAAATTGAGCTGAACATTTGAAAGCAAGTCAAACATCTGCGAGTGATCTGATTAGGACCAACTACTCACATCAAGGCCCTCCTGGGATTTCTCCCAGTCTTTCAGTCTGTCCACTAACCAGGGAACCTACGTTGTTTAATTAGCTCCATGACATGGCTACATAAAACAGAAAACAAAATCAAAACAAAGAATGCACTCAAGCTACTCCAAGACACTGATTGTTAGTGCCAATTCTATAACAACTTACAGATAGTACTTACATGGAATAATTTCTCCGTCTTTGGAAATACAGCTATGATGTCATACAATCTTATATTTGTAGATGTAGACCTCTACAAAAGGAGGAAATGATTACTACCTTGACTTCTGGCAGGTGACATTTGTATACACAATAATAAAGAGAAAATTCCCTCACCGTTTTCAAGCAGTAAAACAAAGCCAATAATTTAATTAAATAGTAGGTCTCTACCATGACCAATTCCCTGAAGTCATTTTGAGGCCTGTCCCATCCACTTACACATACCTTTTGCCCCAAGCACAGTCCCACAAACAGACACAGAGCTCACTCCTGGTATTCTAGTGTACATATAGAAGTACAGAATTCAATTAAAAGAATAAAGGAACAGAACTGCTACCCCATACTAACAAGTAATCAGCACAGTCACATCCAGTTTCATAAACCCGCATCCCCTCATGATGCTTCAGATTCTAGAGATCTGATCTGAGAAATCAGTACTGAATATCCTATGAAATCCATTAAATCCTTCCCTACACAATTAAATGACATTCTTTCATTGAGAAAAGGAAATTAAAAAAAATAACAATAATAATTAAAAAGGAAAAACAGATACACTGAAGGTATTTACCAAGAGATTACAGTGGGAAGGATCAGAAACAACAAGTGTCAGCCGGGTTAAGACTTTAAGTCTTTTAGATGTCCCCTACGATGGAAAAATAATACAAGATTTAAAAAGCTCCAAAGCAAAACTTCATGGCAATTTTCACCCCCTCTCCTATAAAAAGAAAGTTGTGCCTTGCACCAATTCTTGCCTATAAGTCTGCAGTTATGCTTCCCTAATATAAAAAAACCACACATATTCTTTATATTGATCTGTTGGGTATTATATCTGCCCTTCAGAAAGAAAGGCTCATTGTGTTTCTCTGAGGAATGGATCAATCTAAAGGAGAAAAATTGAAAGAAGGAAAAAAAACCCAAAAAACACATCATATGGAAAATATGAATGTGCTCTATTAATACCACTCTGGTTTTCCAAAGAGGCCACGACTGGAAGCAAAAGCATTTCCTTAATTAACATACATCAGAATTGGTTCACTACATCCAAATCTTGTTCATCAAATCCAGGAAGTAATTTCCAAACCTCAGGCTCAAATTCAGACAATTATACTGCAATTATTCAACTACAACATTATTCAGAATTCATAAACAGCAATTTTAAAGAATTATTTTTGAAATAAAGAACACAGCCTCCTCCAACATGAGCGTTCACATTCTTCCAATGCTGGGAGTTTGAAGAAACAAGCAGTGGACAAATTTCTCATATATTTTTTTTAACATACGATGAAAAAAATATCATGTGTAACACACAAAGGAAAAAATGCAACTCTGTAAAACAACTCATAGCTGGAACACAATAAACACACCTGCACAATAGGCAAAGATGGAAACAGCTCTGATGGAGATACCGGCTTGGCTATTTCCTTAAAAGAAAACAAAACAAAGTTATCCAAAATATAATGGGATGTTTAGAACGCACACAGAAATTGTGTTCCAACTCCAAAAATAAGTTTGCCATGCTAACAAAAGTATTTCCTAGAGACAATTCACAGACCGTACTAAAAATTAACTCCAGGGCAGTAATACAAACTTGTAAAAATCGGAGTTCCATTATAAATATAAATACAAATACACTTCATTTAAGTGAGTATGTAAAAACAAAGGGGGGAGGAGCAGCACACAGATTTATGAGAGCAAATCCATCACCAACAACGAAGCAGAACTGAAATTACCTGTTTCTTTTCTTTAAAATCGATGGTGTGATTAAGAGCGACTGCAGAATATCCCACTAAAGAAGTGAACACATTGTGAGCCTGCTTTGTTCAGCAAGTAATGGAAAGAGACAAGCAGAAAACTGTCACATGCTCGTTATTTAAATATCTCAAAATTAATAACAATGTGCACATTTACCTTTCACAGCGAACTTTTCTTAACGTTAACTCACCAAAGATGCGTCTTAAGAGTACAAATTCCTTTTAACACAACCCAGCCTTGACAACGCATCCTCACTGACTGACAGTGACGGGGGCAGGGACTGCACGGCCAGTGCTAGGGCACACGGAGATCCACATCTACCTAATGGGAGCGGCTGGGCAGGCTGAAGTGTGGCTGGGAGCCTGGTGGGCAGTGGGGTAAGCGAAAGGCTGCCAGGTTCTGGCTCTGCATCGATGCTAAGGCTGAGCCTTGCAGCAGCAGCAGACTGAAAGGTGCTTTACGAGGGAAGACGTGACCACGTCCTGTCCGTGGTGGACAGGTCTAGAGGAAGCCATGAAACCTGTGCTGAAGATCAGCAACCCTGGAACAAGTTCTCTGCAGAGACTGGAGAGTAACCGCAGATGTTAAAAGCGCCGTTCAGGCACGGCACAGACCCTGTGCCCTACGAGGGGCAGAGCAGGACCGGTGCACAGAGCTTCCGCCCCATCCAGCCCCGTTTCTCCAGCCTTCACGCCGCTGCCGCAGCCCTCAGCTAGAATCTCCCAGCACAGCCCGCCCCGGCCTCAACAACACATCCCGGCTCCCAGCCCCGACTCACGATGCGCTGCGGTCTCCAGCAGGCTCTGCACGGCCTTCCTGTCCGCGCCCTGCGGCACGTTCAGATCGGCGAAGCCGGCCATGCTGCGCAGCGCGGGGCGGAACGAAGACTACGGGCGCAGCCGGCACCGCCCCCGGCAGCCTGGAGCAACCTGGGGCTTGTAGTCCTGCTGAGGGCAGCAGGATGGGCCTCGGCCAGGAAGGCGGGGCCCTGGGCGAGGGGTGGTGTGAGCTTTCCGGAGCTCCTGAACGCGTCCGTGAAGGCTGCGCTGGGGGCGGAGCAGGCGGGCGCTCGGGGTGCGCGTGCTGCCCAGCAGGGGGAGCCGCGCTTCTGCTCCTCTACCGGCCGGATCGCCTCCTTCCGAGCGCTGCTCCTGCGTGCCGGGAGAGGAGCCGTTCCTAGTTAAGGCCGTAATTTTCCTGCATTGACTAAAAAATGTGAAATAAAATCTTAGGCTGATGCATCCCTAGATTCCTGAGAGATGTTCCCTAAAATGCAGAAGCGCTGAACAGTTCCAGTGGACTGCAACTCACTACTTTCACTTTACTACACTCGCTTTGACTGTGTAGCACTGTTGCAAAACTCACTTATTTTATTGCTGCTGATCAGTATGGAATATGTGAAATACAGGTGGTAATGATTTCCTTTCGTTGTTGTTTGGGACAGGCTGAAAACTTTATAAGCTCCCTCTAAACACTGGAAGGCTGCAATGAGATATCCCTGAAGCCTTCTCTTCTCCAGACTGAACAAGCCTACCTCCAGAGAAGTGCTCCAGCTCTCGGAGCACCTTCATGGCCACCCTTCTGACCCACTCCGATAGCTCCACATCATTCCTGTGCTGGGGGCCCAGGCTTGGACACAGTGCTCCAAATGGGGCCTCACAAAGGTAGGGCAGAGGGGAACAATCACCTCCCTCTCCCTGCTGCCACCCCTCTTTCAATGCAGCCCAGGATACAGTTGGCCTATGGGCTGCAAGCGCACACTGCTAGCTCATATCCAAATTTTTGTCCATCAAGACTCCAAGTCTTCCTCTGCAAGGCTGCTCTCACTGAGTTTTTCTCCCAGTCTGAATGTCTGGTGTTGCCCCAGCTCAAATACAACACTTTGAATTTGGCCATGTTGAACCTCACTAGGTTTTTGTGGGCCCACTTTTCAAGCCTGTCCAGATCTCTCTGGAAGGTGTCCCTTCCTTCTATGTTTTGGCAAAGGAGTTCTGCTTTGGCCTACCTGTGCCCATAACATGTTTCCTATTGGAACAGCCAGAGCTGCTTCTCTGCCATTTATCTGAACACACAGCCCAAATTGTCTTCTCAAGGCTCTTCTGTTAAGTGTGTGAACATTCAGAGAGAGCTCAAAGCATTATTTGAAGTTTTCTTTGACAGTGTATGATGGAACTTGATTTAATTTGTCTAAATAAATGCAAGAAGAAATCCATAAACATGTATCAATTATTTTGTGAATGGCCCTATTGGACTAATGTTCAGAGACATTAAACAAGATTAAGCAGCATTTGTGTCTGGCAACAGACAAGCAAAACAAACCATTCCTCGAGGCACTTAAAATGGAGAGCACTTAAACATCAATTCAGAACTCTATCTCTGTGATGGCCCTTCCAGCACCGCATATCATCAATTACTTATGCACATCAGTGTGCAACCTTATTTCCTCCATCAGCTACTTGGATGTTAACATTTTTGTTTAGACCAGCCCCAGCGATCTACTTAAAACATAGCTGTGGTCCTCACTGTCAGTCACAAACTTCAAACATGCTTTGTTTCACCTGTCCTGAAGTCCTCCTAATGCAGCCAATTTTTCTCCCCCTTGGCTATGTTTTTCACACCGTATTTAAATTGTAAGGAAGACCTTTTCAAGTCTTATGAAGTGATATTCTTCTAATGTGCCTCCAGTGGGCAGCCCAGGGTTAGCAGCTGTCATATATATATATGTATATATATATGTTTCTTTGGCTTTAGTTCTGCATTTAGCATTTTAGGTAGCTAAAGATATTTGGCACCACCTATCTCAGCAACTCAATAGCTTGAATCTCAGGGTCACTTTAATCATAACCTTCACAGTTTCCTTCATAAAGTTGCAGGCTGAAGTTTCAGGGATGATAACTGTTTTTCAGAGTGATCAAGAATTTCTAGAATAAATTTCATTCTAATTGTTTTTTTTTCTTTTCAGCTGACAGCTTGCTGCTCATATTTGCTGGTTCCAAAAAAGGAAGACATCACTTCACATTTATTTTCCTTGCACAGGTGCAAGTATTTATTTTGACAATGATAAGAAATGCCAGATATGTGAATGGTTACCTCTCTATTACACTGCCACAGACTGGGGATGATTTATTTTCACAAAAGCAAGAAAAGACAGAAAAGAAACTGCAGCTGCAACATCTTTGCTAGAAGTTGGACAGGAGTGTTATTTGTTAACTACATGCTGGGAATAAAAATCAAGGTTCCAATAATATTTGTCCGTGGAATTTTAACCAGCCTGATAAAATATTCTAAATATTTTGACAACGTATTTCCCCAAGGTAGAAGAAATGTGTACCTATACTTTATTTATTATTCCCAGCAGCAGGTCTTCACCAGACTTATATTGGTTTCCAGGAATAGGAGATGAAAAGGAAAGAAAAAAATATATAACAGGCAAATGAAAATGACAGTTTATGAAGACAGACTGGATCAGGCAAGGAAGGACAACAAGGGAGATGATAAAAAAGAAGGGAAAATAGCAAGAAGAAAAACCCTCTTTATTACATTTCATACTCATGTTGTGGGATGAAAAGGATCCAGAATTAAATTGCTTAAGAAGGAAAATGTAGCAACACCTTTAAGATTTTATGTTAAGATGAGCACAGATCTTGTTTTCCAGATACAGCTGTGTGGGGGAAATAGTCACTAAGCTGGGCTGCTCCTGAAGTTCTGCATGCTGCAGTCCTGGACCCACTTCAGGCAGCAGGCCATGAACTAGCAAGACCTGCTGTTCCAATGTACTCTGTGAGCAGCACACCCTCAGCAGAGGGGTGAAGCATCCAGAATGTAGCGTGAATTCTTTCGTCACAGGCACCTTCATAGAAACAGACTGGACTCACCAAATCGACACGTGCTGGTGACATTTTATTTCCTGTATTTCCTCCAAACATGCCTATCTTACCTTACCTTAACAACATGGAAGCAAATAATTGATATAAATACCTACTGTTGTATTTTATGCTCTGTATGAGTCTTAAATTCTGAAGATGTTCTGTGGCTTTTTAATATATTTCCCTCCTCTGGTGGAGAAAAAAAATAATCATTTTTTGAGGGAAAAGAAATTTTTAAAAAAGCTTTTAAAAAGCTTTAAAAAATCAAAGAAAAACTTCAAAGAAAAATCAATAAAAATGTCAATAAGTGCATGAAAAATGGTGGACGAGAGCCCTACAACAGAGTCAGGGGTACACAGAAATATGAAGAAGATTTTATAGGTAAGCAGCCTAAAGTACTCAAAGGACAGTTAGCTAAGCTGTGACAAATGGATTTGATGCTATTTATTGAAGCCTAATGTTAGGTGAAGAGCTAGTATCCTGAAAAGGGAGAGAGGTTTCACAAATGCCAGCTTGTTCAAGACAGCCAGTCAGCCAACCATAGGTTTAATTTCTGTATGCTGTTTGGAACAACAATTAGAATTTTTATTTAGGATCACTGAAGACAAAAGCAGAATGTTGACTTGGAAGGATCAACTTCTAATGCTGTATGTGTTTGATTTTAAATTCATAGAACAGATGTAGTCCCATGGAATGAGGAATGTTCTCTGCTGTCACAGGCACTGGAGATGGGAAAACCTCTGAAGCACACAGGGAGAGCAGCTCACCAGAGTCAGTCCTGGAAACTGGAAGGTTTTTCTAAGTGTGCCCCAGTGAAAAGATTTCAAGGAAAAGATTTTAGAGAGGCACCAGCAGCTTAATCTTGCCAGTGTTTTGCCTTTTTCTGTGATAGCATATAACCTCCCTTTCTGTTATAGGATATAAATCTCTTTGACTTCAATTGGCTCATCTTTTAAAATATGAGATTAAGAGAGTAAACACAAAGAATGGCTGCATGTAATCTTTGAGAAGGAAAGAAATCAAGTAATTAACTTCTAATTAATTGTACGGGGACTTGATACAGAAAAAAAGATGAGACTTTTACCCCCTTTTAGGTTGAGATGGGTACATATAACACGCAAATGATTGTGCATATATTCCACTGAGTACACTTTCTAGAGTCATGTTCCAGAAGGAATCCATGAAGGGCTGTCAAAAGGAATGAGTGTTTAATGAACTGTGTCAACACATTTGCAGGAAGCCGCAGATTATAATTTGCTCTGTAAAGTGATGTTTTAAGTAACTGAAAAATTGCCTTACAGCAAGTATTAAACTACACAATGTTATCATTTCTTATGATATGAATCTATTTTAAACAAAATTTTTCCAGTTCTGATCTCAGATACTATTTTAGAAAAATGTATTCACACAATGAGGAAATAATCTCCTTTCTCCACATTGCCTTAATGCTTTAACCTATTTTGATGTGTCCTTGCCATACCAAAGATTCATTTTCCTCTTACTATTTGCTTAGCAGGGGAGTAAGGACAAGGGCTTTATCACCTGGAAGGTAAGTCATCTGCAGCTCTAAGTTCTGGAATATGCTGTGGGCAGTTAAACAGGGAAGGATTTTATTGCGAGTGGACACAGTAAGGCAGCTAACACTGAAGTGCTGGAAAAGTCTGAACAGGGGAACACTTTTAGCTCTGTAATGGTCAAAGAGCTGACCTCACAACTTGATATTGCTTATTTTATGATCCTACTCAAATCAAGATGTGGAGGCAGCAGGGAAAGCCAGCACCTGAGCTGCCCAGTGCTGCTCACTGTTTGAGATACTGTGACCCTGGGGAGCTGCCTGCACTCACATCGTGCCAGGGCACCTTCTCCCCTCACCTGACCCCAGCCCTTGGTCCTGCTCACAGGAGTGGGGCCAACACACTGCCACATGTGTTAAAAGGCCTGCTCTGGGGGTAAGGCGATGCTGACAGAATGGAAGATTTCATTAAAACTGAGAATGATATGTTTGCTGTGGATTGGTGCTAGGAGTGACAGATGAGTTTTATCAGATAGCTGAGTAGTTACCAGATCTTTCTTCAAAGCAGGATTTTATGGCTGCATGATGTCAGCTCATTCTTACTGCTGGGCCACACAAATGGTTCTTCTCTCCCTGTTGTGCGTACTAAAAATAGTGCTGCTGTGCCATTACCTCCAATTACTCCTCTCATATAACAGTGACATTGGTCAATGGTTATGATCCATCTGAGGGCTCTTGTTTCTTCTGTTGTCTAGCTCCTCTCTTGCATTAGAAATACATAAGAAGCAAGTGTGTTTCATGCTTTTGCTACTCATGGTCTAGCATGACAGCATCCTGACAAGCATGATTCTCTGTGGCCATCCCCCTGAAGACTCAGTCCTTGCTGTGCTTGGAGGTGGGGAAGAGACCTCCAAAACTAAGAAAGCTCTGAAGTATCCGGAATGGGATCAGGAGTCCCGGTTCTGGGATCTCTGCAGTACCAACAGTAGTTCAAAGAAATGGTTTGGTTGGTGTTGGTTTTTGCTTCTTTTTTTTTTTTTTTTTTTTTTTTTTAACTTTACTGAAAGGATTACACGTGGGGTAGTGAATGAGTTGAAAACAATGTAATGTAAGTAATAAAAAAGGAAACGCAGGTACTGGAATTCACATTGATAGAATAATAAGGGAGAAATCTAAATCCTGAAGATCCCTAAGCCCGCAGACACGCGTACTTGGGAGAGCACCACGAAGCGCCGGGTCCCCTTTCCCCGCAGCGGCGGAGCCCTCACAGTTCGCACCGTCCCGCAGCGCTCGGCACTCCCGCGCCCTCCCGGTGCTGCATCCGCCGCACTCTCCGCGAGCCGTCCCGGCCGGAGCAGCGCTGCCCGCTCCCATGCCGCCGCACACCGCGGCCGTCCCGCCGCCCGCGGGAGGAGGGAGCGGGGGCGGAGCGGCGGCCGGCCCGCTCCCGGCTCCCCGCCGCCGTCGGAGCACGCCGCCGCCGCCGCCGCTCGGGCCGGGCCGGAGGCGCGCAAGGGATGGCGCGGTGCCCGCCCCGCAGCCGCCCGAGATGCGTCGCGGGAGAGCGCGGCCGCTCCGGGGGAAGTTGAGGGCCGCTCCGGCGGCTGCGAGGGGGCGGGCGGCGCCGGGCGGCCGAGGAGGAGCCGGAGCATCCCGGGCAGCGCGGTGAGCCGGGCGGTGGGGCTCGATGGGCAGCTCGCGCCGCCATGGTCATCGCCCTCAACGGCAGCCACCTCTACGGTAACCTCCGGCCCTTCGCGCTGGAGGAACCGCGGACGCTGGGCGGCGGGAGGATGATCGCCGGCTCGTGGCCCCCGCGCAGCCTGGCCAAGCTCGGCCCTGGCGGCACTCCCCCGCCGCTGCCCGCCGCCAGCCCCGCTCCCGGGAACGACTCGCAATGCGGGGAGCAGATCCTCAGCTACGGCAACGTGGAGAAAGTTGTCATCGGGGCCGTGCTCAGCCTCATCACGCTGCTGACTGTCGCCGGCAACTGTCTGGTGGTCATCTCCGTCTGCTTCGTGAAGAAGCTACGCCAGCCCTCCAACTATCTCATCGTCTCGCTGGCCCTGGCCGACCTCTCAGTGGCTCTGGCCGTCATGCCCTTCGTCAGCGTGACTGATCTCATCGGTGGCGAGTGGATCTTCGGGCGCCTTTTCTGCAATGTCTTCATTGCCATGGATGTCATGTGCTGCACAGCCTCCATCATGACCCTCTGTGTGATCAGCATCGACAGGTGAGTGACCCCTGCTCCAGCCATGCTGGGGACCCTCTGCTCCCCACTTTTTCCCGAGGAAAGAAGAGGCTCTTGATGAGCCCAAAGTGCAGTGCAAGCCCTGCAGTCTCTTGTTTGAAGGAGCTGGGTGCCCCGTTAGCCCCAGTTAGCCATGCTGCTCTTCCCACAGAGCCTGGGAGGTCACAGCTTTACAGCTGTGTGTGGTTTCTGTGGCTGCCTACAAATAAAGCAAGTGAGCATTTGTTGCTGCTTTAACATGTGCAACGTGTGTCTTCAGGTGCATTATAGCAAGGCTGAAGCTGAGCTGTTTCTGGGGTTGATGTCTCTGTGAGTCACTGGAGTTTGGTGGAGTTTCACCAGGTCAGAGCTTGATCAGGAATTACAGCTCATTGGGTTTTTACCATTATTCTGGTGCAGCCTGGGAATAGCTGAGTTTCAAGTAGCAGAACCACTTTGGACAAGTAATCTTATGACTAAAGGAAAAATTGCTTTGAAGTATTTGCCTCTCTCTATATATATCTTCAGTTCCCCTTAAAACAACAAACAGGATATCCTCGTGGACAGCCAGCTTCTTCCAAAAACTAGTCCAGGCAAGCATTTGGGCAATAAGAAGGTGTAGATAGGCTACAGGAGGAACCGAGGTATTTCTGATGTTAAGGCCATCCCTGAGATCTCACATATGCCACTATCTAAGCTCTCCTCTGCAGAGGAAGGCTAACATATTCCTTTAATTCCTGAGGTCCAATCTGAAATCAGATACAGCCTGTAAATTCCCTTTTGCACAGCCTAAATTGTATGCCAGGCATCTTAGCATCTAGAGTGAAACTGTTTTCCTTACAACTCAGCACAGCTAGCAGAAAACAAAGAACTTCCTAACTGTAGGAATCGTAGGAGTTTATCAGAGTCCAATATCAAACAGTTGCCTTGACTCTTGTCTACTTCAGAAAGTTTTTGGGAAGGACTGCACTGAGTTTATGCAGAGAAACAGTCTTTCAGAAGAGTCCAACAATAACTGGAGGTTGTTTCATTCATTTCAGGTCAGTTTCTATTCATTTCAAGACTTAATTACTTTGTAAGCATCCCTGCTCTGATGTTCTCTACTTTGTGAATTCTGCGTGGCTAGCAGTTATGTGAACGCTGCAAAACATCTTGTAGCAATGAAATCTACAGACAGACTTTGACAGCATCAAAGGATTCTGTTATTGTTATTTTTGCTTTTAACTTAATTCCAGTATTGTAAGAAAATACAAGTAGACTTATCTTCCTTCCCAGTGTTGTTCTATTTTTCTCACCTTGTCATTTTTGAGATAGGTCATTTCATTTTCCCATGCTTGCAGCATAAAATATTTTCATCCATTGATCGTTCTTGATGTTCGTGACTGAGCTCTCCATCTCTATTTCTAATAACCTTCTTAAGACAGGTTAACATCATTAATCTCTCTTAGCCAAATAAGGATGTGTGGCTGATTCACTTAGTAGCAATGGAGTAAGTCATTTTTCTTCCTTGTCATTGCTTCGCTTGACATTTGAGCTGACTGCTGTGTGCTAAGCAAAGGCTTCTGCTGAGCTAATCATGGGGATGAGAAGGTCTCTCACTTATTCCTTTCCTTTATATTCCCCCTCTCAAATAAAAACTTACAAGAGATAGAGCTGTGTGTTTTGAACAGAACATAGCCTATTATAAATGACTGGTTTTTATTTACTGGTTTAAACTAGAATCATTCTCCTCTTGTCTGTTCCTACCTGTATTTCTGAATGTTTGTTTAACATGATATCTTCATAATTCATTATACCCTTTTCTACTTCCTACTTGAAATCAAAATTCTATCAGTTCATCAGGATGCTCTAACCTCTGCAACTCACATCCATTGGATAGTTAAGATAGGTAATGTTGTAAAGAGAAGGACACAAGCCAGCAATTCATTAGCAAAACGTCTTCACCATTTGGCAATAAAGAATTTTAAAATTCCATGATTTGCAATCCTATTTAAAAATAAAGAATCTTAAACTGCTGTGAGAGTGCTCAGACAGACCAAAGATGAACTTGAGAGGTTAAGTAGTCTTTGAATGGGGAATATGTGGAAAATATGCAAACCACGGAGTGCTGATGAAAAATAAATGTGAATGATAAAGTGTCACCACTGTAAGTTAGTGGTTCCAGCTTACCTGCTATTCACACATTTGCGTAGTTAGGAAAGTTTTAACAAATCAGGAGACATACCTCTGAAAAACAGAGTACTATTAGATAAAGCAGTGGGACAGGAGCTAGCAAACCACAATGCGTGAGGTGCATCAAAGGCCACTTTTCACAGATATGATGGAAACACTTGCATGTTTTATGTTACCTAGGAGAAGAAGATCTCTGGTGATAAAGCCCTTATAATCCCACTGCAAAGAATAAAAATATGAAACGAACCCGGAAATTCAGAAGCAGGGGACAAGTGAATAAAATTCACCATGGTTTCAACATGGCCACTGTCCTGTGTGCTGTTAGATACACTTAAACCTAGTAGCACAGTTTAGTAGTCCTATTGTCTCCTGCATAGAGAGAAGGGACAAAATCTGTTAAAACTGAACTTTTTTTCCCAAATAACTAAGCTCATGGGATAGTTTGGGAAGCCTTTGTCATCTGGTAGCATCTCTCCTGAAAGGAAGGATACAGCTGTATTAGGCAGTGCAGAGTCAGCAGGCAAGTTGAATGTTTTCAAGTTTTCATTATTAAACCTAGGTGATTCCCAAAGCAGATATCACTCAAAGGCAAACAGCTGAAAGAATGTTACTAATGAATTAATCTAAACAAAAGCTTGATTACAAACCGTTAGGCAAAGTTTTTGTGGAGAGGTAGTATGGTTTGTTGGACAAACAAATGTAGCTGGTAAGAAAGAAGTTTGAAGCCCATCCAAAGAGGATAAAATAAGTAAATTCCAGGGGCTTTTTGATTTGTTTTACTTGCAGAGGTATAAGCTATTGGCTCATGTCACTGAATGCCAGCAGCTGGCAGGCCTACTGCATGTGCAGAGATTGTACTCTACAGCCCTTGGGGACAGACACATTTTTACCTGAATTTGTAGGAAAATACAGATTAACATGGAGCCTACAAGTGGACTGGTTTGATTCTGTTGCCTGGTCAGACACGTCCCACATGGCCTGTTCCAAAGGAGCGTGCCACTGCCTGAAATTATACAGAAAGGTCTTGAAGGATGCCTTTTACTGTTCTTTCCTTTTCCTCCTGCTTTTATTTATTTATTTATACATGTAGCAGAGTGTCAGCAAAATGTATCACTTGTGTTTATAAGCAGCTGGTTGACAGAGGCCTGCAGGACGGCAAATGCAAGGCTTCTCTTTTACAGCAGCAGCATAGTTCCAGGTTTAGGCACCATGTCAAATTTTTCACCTTCTCTATGTTTAAACACAGGTTCCCGAATAGGATACATATTTGAGAAGAATGTTATTGAGGGCAAGGGTTTGAGATTCAAACACAACCTATCTTTTGTCTGAATAGAGCTGCTTGTGCTTTTTTAGGTTGCTTCTGCTCTAAGCTGTATAAATGTTAAGACTGCAATCATGCTAATACGTAGATTTCTGACTTCGTACAGCGTTTACAAGGAGAGGCCAGTCTGAACAGGTCATACAGCTATCTACATAGAACTGAACTGTGGGGTGATCATGAGATAAAGTCCACAACAATATCAAGTTATTGACTATTAGGGCTTTTTATCTCCCTTTTATTTCACAACACAAAAACCTTCACAGGTCTTTATTATGGTGACCTGACATTAACATATTTTTCAGGAATATCTGCCTCATTTAAGTCATTTTGGGAAGGAAGCTATCTGCTTACAGGCAGAAATAAGACCAGACATGACATATGCAAGTGTGTTTCCAACTTTCCAAATTTTGTAAGGATTAAACAAATAAGGCAGCTTGATACCTCCACCATCACTATCACCTCTGCTATACTCTATCCATGATATGAGTGGTAGCTCTGGAGAAAGGTAGGAGTTACTGAGACTGGTGAAATATTTGTGCCTCACCGAATAGTAAACTATTTAAAGCATTTCTTAGTGGGTTTTTGTTGTTGTTTGTTTGTTTGTTTCCTTTTAAAGCTCAACTTTTCTGGCTCTGAATTAAATTATATTGCATTTAGATTTCTTTACATTTAAGAGAGCTTGAACATCAGCAGGGAATCACAAGGGAAAATGCAAAGCCTGTCTTAGTGGATGAATGAACATCAAAAAGGAATTAATTGAATTTAATCAGGTGTTGTTTGCCTGCTGATTCATCATGTTATTCTGACCCAAGATAACTACAAAATCCTGTTTTGGAGAGTATCCACTGAATAATTGCATCAGTAGCAATTTTTAATTCAATTTAAAAATAACTTTTTGCCTTAGAAAGAAATAAAGCAATATAACTATAGTTGAAGAATTAGAACACTTGCTCCACACCCACATAAATAATGAAACACTTTTGGGGGAGCTTTACCAGTTTGTATCCTAGCCAACAATGTATGACTATTCCAGACTTCCTTGAAATTGATGAGGATTTTCAATTCTCATGCAAACAGTAGAGTAATGTGGCTTTTTGTTGTTCCTGAGATTTTTATATACAAGGAATGCTCCTCTTTGCTCTCTCTGTATGATATCTTTTACGATGCTCCATGTAACTATGAATAATTATGCTTTACCTTAGCATATGGGTGCCCCTAAGTTCTCACCCATTTCATGTTCCTGGAAGCGTGGCTGGGAACTAAGGAGTGCTCACAGGAATAGCTTGTGCATAACTTGTAAATAAAGTCTTCAGCACTTTAAGTAGCATCCAGGTGTCTACTCTCCGCTTACATCCAAAACCGATTACCTGACCTGAAAATGTTGTCAGCAATATCCTAAGCCTTATGACACCTAGAAGGTCTGTGTGGCTTCTGTTCAGAACAGAACTCTTTTGCCTCTAGGCCATGGGTGAAAATGCTGCAGGCTGTTCTGTTAACCCTGCTCTTCAGAATATATGTGTAGACAGGTATGCACAGCCAGATACCAAAAAGTCCTGTATGTAATTTTTTTAGGATGTAGAGTATACATAAGCACTGACATGCAATGTTCCCAGCTCCAAGGCATTTTGTTCAGTATACAGAATGGAACAAGGTATACTGCAGAAATCTTTACCATTGCTTTAGGCAGTTCTTGTCCTTGCAGTCCTATGGACTAACACCAGCCAGATCTGTGCTGCTTGCTAGGGATTTGGCTTGAGTAGGGTGTCCTCTGAGACCCCATGCTCTTCATTTAGGGAACCTTGGTAATGGATGGATACAAGAAACAAAAGTACTGCAGTGTAAGGGCTTTCTTCAAACACAGGCTGTGGGCAGTGAGTCTTCTAACTTTCACTTCTTTAATAGCAAAGTGTGTTCCTTTGTGTCTTTGCAAGGCGTAAGCTGTCAAATCCTACAAGGAGTGGAAGTCCTGAAGTTACTGAAGGCTTCAGGAAAGTAGAAAGCTTTGATTCATCTAAAAATAACTCAAGAGAGAAAAACAAAACAAAAACAAAACAAAAAAACCAACAAAACCAGAAGGAATTACAGGAAAAGTATGTGATGGAGTCACTACAATTAAAGTCTATTGCAGAAAAAAGTTATTAATATGGCAGCAAATTCCTAAATGGCAGAGGCATTCTTTCCATTGCTCAACCCAACAAGAAATGGTGTTCTTTCTGAGTCTGTAAATAACTTACGTCACAAAAGGTACAGGCAATATCGATACACAAAAATGAAAATCAAAAGAAAAAAGCAAAGCAGATGTTTTTTATTCCTTTCCATGTAGATTTTCTAATTTAGTCAACTTGAAAAAGAGTTACTCACGCTGTAACTTGTTCTTGTCCATAGAGATTGTTCTATTACGTCTTTGCACAGATATTAGGCTTCATAACTAACCTTGTCATGCACAGTAAAGAATAGGAGGTAGTAAATAAAAGGTGTTCTAACAAACAGGCCTTTTACACCAAAGCATGTGGAAGTTGTGTCATTCTAGAGTGGGAAGAAATATAAGATCTGAAGTTTGGCAGGAGTCTTGTGACTGTGTTGGAGAGGATGAAAAACAGGGGGAAGCTGGAAAACATTCTTTTGCTGTTATGTGTGCATTTAAAAAGGGAACCATGAAGTGTGTAGATGGAGGATAACCTGGAGATGACAGGTAAAGATAACTGCAGTTGATCATAATCCAACATGTATATTAACAGAGAATAATAGTTCAGTAAGTAGCAGGAGATTTCAAATTACACCACATTTACTGAATGCCTTTTCTTGAAACTGGCTTGTTGCATTTTTCCCCCACATTCCAACCCATCTTCTCTTTGCTCCTACCAGAGCTTAACACTATATGAGCTTTCAGAAGTTATTTTTGGGTCTCTTCATTCTTGGGGTATCATCCAGATATTTCAAAGGAGCCCTATATCCAGAGGTAAGGTAATGTTAATTCACATTTTTGCCAAACAGGGCATTGTGGAGACATTTGAATAGCGTATTTCTTCCTGTCGAGAACACAAAAAGAGTTTCCATAAGTGAGATTGGATTCACTTAAAAATTCGCAGGAATGATACAGTGCTGGAAACACTTCTCTGTTTTTGAAGGGGACTTTCAGAAATATCTTGTAACATAAATAACAAGAATGCAAATACATATCAGACTATCAGACAGATGTACAATGTAGTGTAGCCTATGTACACTGATACCAAATTTTATTTGCTCAGAGTATATTTTCTTGAACTGAACAAGGAGGTATTTGTGGTCATTATACGGCACTTAAAGCAAGACTACTCATACTGCTGGTAATGTGTTTTAATAGTTTTCTAAAGGAGCAGAAATTAACCAAAGATTGCCTTTGAATTTTCTGGAATAATTTTCTCAGAAAAAAATATTTCTTTTTGTAGAAATCCTTGTTAATTGCATAAGGGAAGTATCTTGTTTCTTGAAAAGAAAGCCAATATTATTTTTAATATTGCTCTTAAGTTTGAAACACTTTATCAGAAACATTTGTGCCAACTTTTTAAACAGAACATCTGACTTAATCAGCAGTTGATAGTGTACATATGTCTCTTTCTGCTACAAACTCCTCAAACAACTAAGACCAAGGAGTGGAATTGCACGGTCTGATATCTAAGTCTACAACATATGATCATCACAAAGCAGTTCTCAGTACAGTTTTTTTCCAAATGGTCACTGGTATTTGTAAGGAGAGGATACCTTCTTTTGGCTGGAAGGCTGAGATTTCAGTTTTTCATGTTGCATTGGGAAGCCAGTTTCTTCAGAAGGATTGTACTACTTTTGCCAAGCTTGACACACTCAGACTGGCAAGATCTCTCATTTAGGTTGACTCAGTTACACTGAGACATTTTATTCCTAGTAGTATCATTGCAGAACTTCATGGGAAGGTTGCTGCTGGTAATGCAGTGGGCACACTTCAAATATAAACCATATGTCTAGGGAGAAAGGAGGAGAGAGCTACCTGCTTTTAAATGAATCTGAGCATCAACTCAGCCAGTAGAAATGCTGAATATAACACACTTTGGTTCTGCCAGTTCAATTTGAAGCTTGAGTTCAAACTGGTGTTAGGTCACAAACTGGAGGCAGTATTTGTTCTCATAATAAATATTGTATGTTATGGCTTTTCAGAGAGTAAGAAAGAGAACTAGACCACTTTATCATTTTATATATATTACCCTTTAAGTCCTATGATTGTAAAGACTCTTAAGAAATGAGTATCAGGATGTTAATGAAGAAATATCTTTCTTGAAATTCAGAAGTTGCCTTTCTTGGCCATAGATAACAACAATGAAAATGATGCAACAATTTGAAATCATTCATGAAGAGTGTGAATGTACAGAACTGAACCTTTTGCAAAGATAAGGGAAAAAATCTTCAGTTACAGAGTTAAAGGCACAATGATTTTTATAGCTCTTTGCCACTAGTCACATGCTCTTCTCTTTATTGACTTCACTACAAGATTTGTATGTATCTGAGTAAAACTTGGTTTTATTCTGTTAGAAGCATTATAACAAAATTAAAGAATGAATGCAGCAGCTTTGATTTTTCTTTTCTACCTTGCTGTTCCATCAGGAGGCTTTATATAGAACATCTTGATTATCTGATACATACGGGTGGTTCCATAAATATTAGCTCATATGTAAATGAGGTAGTGATTCACATCTAGCAGTAAACAAGTTTTCTGGGCAATGTGCAGAGAGGAATGAAAATTCTAATAGTGCCAGCTGTTCTAGTAGCATGCAGACCTGAGACATGCAGGGAAATTAAGTCAGTACTGAATATGTTCTTTCTGTCTTTATGGCCTCTGCAATCGAACTGTGAGCTAGCACAAGAGATTACCAAGGGGGTTAATAAATACCACCACGTACAGTAATTTGCTCTATGTAAAGCAAAATGATCATGATTTGTGTAAAAGACAAAAGCAAGAAGGGACATTACGAAAATAACTTTTTTTAAAGTAATGAGAAACCAGGGTGAAGTCTATTCTTAGAGGTACATTGTGTCTCAATGAAAAAGCTGGCAACAGTTTTTTCCTGAGATATATCAAGGAAATGGGTGGTTTTTAGTACTGTCAATAACTTGAAATCAAGTTTTTTAGCTTATAGAAGTACAAATTAAAAAGATAACCACAAGGAGAGTTACTTGTCCATTTTTGCTCACAAATTTTCATGTTCCTTTAACGAATCATTGGGAAGTGAAATTGGAGCCATGTGGAAGGTTAACACTTTTTCTCAGACAGAATCACAGAATCATTAAGGTTGGAAAAGATCTCTAAGGTCATCTAGTCCAACTGTCAACCCATCCCCACGATGCCCACTAGCATGTCCCACATCTACATTGTTCTGGAACACCTCCAGAAACCATGTCTCTGCCACATCCCTAGGCAGACCGTGCTAGTGCCTGACCACTCTATCAGAGAAGTTTTCCCTGATAGCCAACTTGAAAAGCTGGGGAGCTGTTTGTCCTGTAGGGTATGTCAGGCTGGGGAGCCTGAAGAGAGGAGCAGGCAGCAGTTAGCTTTGCCTTAAGGGTGATGGAAAACTTCTCAGGGACCAAAGGAAGAATTTGTTGGATCTCAGACATTCACTGAGTTGGGTAAAAGCAGAAATGGAATCAAAGGCTTGACTGCAAGGGGACAGTTCTTGTGGGAGAGCTGCGTACAAACCTTACTTCCAACTCACCACATGATAACACACGTAACACATAAATGTACTAATTTTCATTTAAATACCTTTTGACTTTTCTAAGTTAGAAACTCACCAGTCTTTTGGATTGAACTTGTTTTTGTAGCTCATCATGAGGTCTCCACCCAACAGCCTTATATTCAGTTCTGCTGTCCTTACTCACACTGAAGAACATTGATCAGTAACCTTGCTGGCAATGGAATCATTACTTCTCATCAGCTGAGTTTTAAGTACCTTCATTCAGAGATATGGCTGTTACCATTGCAAGAGAAGTGGAACCCCAGAGACAGAGCTTTCTTTAAGTGCATTATTTATAATCTGACTCCTTTTCATTGGAGAGCCATTAGAAAGTAGGGTCACTGGATTTCGAAATATGGTTTGCACATCTCTGGAGACAGATGCAAAATGTAAATGCAAAAAAGAAGTCTGTCTGTAATGTGCTTTTACTAGTTAGAGGACTAGGAAATGTAGGGATTTGTGAATCAAAGCAAAGAATGTTAAAAGATTTACTCCACTATCCATTATTTAGAAATTGGCAACAGGCATAAAAATTAGAGGGAAGAAGTGGAAGTAATGAGCACAGATAACAGAAGTATATGCTATTATCCAAACTTATAGTGCAATTTGCAACATAACTGTCATCATGAATACAAACCATGAAAATATGTTGTTGCCATGAAATAGTTCAGATATACAGACATTTACACATTTACCAGAATAATTTTCTATAAACAGTTCTTCATGTGGGTTGCTAAATTTTGTTTATTTGCTGTAGAAGTAGACATTTAACAAATATTTGAAATTCGAAATCTCTGAACAAAGTCAGCATGTGTTGTCTGGCCACAAATTACTTGGAAACATTTCTATGTGTGGCCCAAAGCAGCTGCTGACAAGATGCAAAGCTTTTATTTAATAGCCTAATAAGATGTTTTGATCTAAAAATAATACAGCTCTGGCTCTAAAGACTTTATTTTTGCACTGTTGTGTACTTGTACTTCAGTTTCCTTTTTACCTTAAGAGTATGCATTTGTAGACCCACTCTGCAGCACAAGCAGTTTTATCAACAATGCTAATTGTAGTCTCTCAAGAGTCTATTGTCCTATATTAAAAAGCTATTTTTGCTGAACGAGTCTGATCATTAGCAGAACACAAGCTTCTCTTTTTTCCAAAAGTAATCCAAATTAAAATGGCATGGTAGGCTGTTTGCCTGTAAATTAAGCAATATAAAAGGAGGCTTAACATTTCTGAAGCCTGGTACTTGACATTAAGACTGCACTGCTGCCTAGGTGGTGAAATGAAGACAGCATATTATCAGGTAACCAAAACGCCTGCAAATCTTGGTGAGCTTCCTGAGATCTCTATAGGCTCAGCTGTGGTGATTCATCCCATACTGAGAACAAAGTTCTGCTCCTAAGTTCAAGTACCTGTTTGAAGATGTTAGCCTGGCACATGAGAGCTGTGATTATTGGAAACTGTAGATGCAGCAATACATCTTGGGTGTTTTGGTCTTTATCCAAACACGGTTGATGCCACCACATCTCAAAAGAACCTTGGAGTTGCCTGCCTTCTGCTGATACAAGCAATGGGAAGATGTACTCACCAAGAGGTGAGAAGAGGTTCCTTCTGCTTCCTTCTGCTGATCCCACTTATTTCATGGCTTCCATATGTGTTGTAGCATCTGTAAAATGAGGAGAGAGGAGAGGGTCCTTGATAATCTGAAAATTCTGCTGTCATTGAAGACTGGAAGAGGAGATGGTCTATCATGAGCTGTACCTATTTCTGTTTTAGCATAAAGTTATATATCTAAATTCTGGAATGTAAAAGGGCATTTTAAAAGAACTGTTATCATGAAACACAGTGTGGCTCTTATTCGTCACATAGCAGTGCTAGATAGATACCTGTCAGTATGTGACTTCAAGCAGAGGCAGCTTATTCTTCCAGCTTTTTGACGTGGGGTGACTGAGTTTCTTATAATCTGGAAACTTATTACAAACTCCTTGTTTCAGCCTTGCAAGCAAGATTTGTTTGCTGCTGTTCACAAGTAGAGCATCACTGATCTCAGTCAGACAGAATGCATTTATGCTGGAGGAGATGCAGTGTTTTTTTTATCTCAGATGTTTTTATGAAACTGAGTTACTTATATATTTTGGCTGTTTCGGTACCTCCATTGCAGTCCCAAAGTTGCCATTTCCCTCTTTTATTCTGTTTGTGGATTTCCATTTTTTTTTCAGCCCTAAGTGCATTGAGAGTTGCTTTGTAAAAGGGTGACATCAACAAAAAGTTTGTTTTACACTAAAAGATAATGACAATATTTTAAAAGCACTTTTCAAGAAATTACTACAATTAAAACTCACTTTGCTCACTTTCTAGGAACAGCAGGTAAATGTGGCTAGTATTTCCACACCTGGCACTGTAGAGAAACCCAGACAATATACAGACACTGCAAAAGATGCTTTGTGCCTTAGATTTTCCTGCGTATGCTAACAGTACCTATTCATGTATACTGTGTTTTTCTTTTCTTCTGAGCTTTGGCAAAAACTTAAATTTGGGGTAAACATTCTTAATTGTTATGTACCTGACCCAAATAAAAGTAGCAATATCTTCCTGGGATTTTTCCAAATTCAGATCTGCCTTCAGGCAAATACTGCTATGGCCAAAGCAAAAAATGTCCAAGTAAATCAGTTCTAGATTGAGATTCACCCATATTGGGGTTCACTAGGGCACTTGAAAAATCGTTGTCAGAAGCAGCAAAGAAGATGATTTGGATCATATCCTTCCAACATTTTTTCTGTCTCTAAAGAGACAGGAATTTGTCTCTATAGAGACAGGAAGAGAAAGAAAGAGGAGGAAAAGGGAAGAAATATGCTAGAAGGGGTTCTTCCTTAAGTGTTTTGTCTGGGAAATTATGTTTAAATTGTTTGTATTCAAGGAAGGAAAAGAGGGGACATAAATATCAGCACATTTAAATAAAGCTATTCCCTGAAGATACTTTGTTTTAATACAGCGGTATTATCAATTCAATGGACTGTGACTTTTCATTTCATTCATCACTTACTTATACTATGGAACTTTCTGAAATGCTTCATTTAATTGCACTGAAGAGATCAGTCATGATTTTCTAGTTGGAGTTGTAGGAGGCTTTCATTTTGAAACACCATTATAACTTTCAAAATAATTCCTTTTAAGCTGACGTTTAGTGTCAACCCAAGTGTGACTCATGCAGTGAAGCTGGAGAAAATCACCTTAGCCATTTTTACATTATTCGAATCTAACAATGGTTTTCTTTTTAAAAAACACAGCTTTCATAGCTCTGAAACCAAGACCCCACACATTTTCACTGAAGATACCTGCTAGCTTACCTCAAGCAAAACAAAAAAACCCTTCTTCCTGAGAACGAGTTAATGACCTGGCATCCCACCTACACCAATAATTCTGAGGGACTTTCCAGGCAGCATCAGCTGCATCCCACCTAGGCACCGTCCTACATGCTGGCCACAGGTCCTTCAGTACCTTCTCTGAGGCCCTCCTACACTTTGCTGGGCTTTTCACTTTTCTTGTACATCTTGGGACCCACCTAGCTACCATACACAAAGGAGTCATCTTTGTATGTGTGCTTGTGCGTGCATGTTCCCCCATGTCTGTGGGAGAAGACGTATAGTGACACATTGGCCAAAATGTGTCACAGACACTGTGTGCATCAGCATGTTTCACTGCTCACTTAAGGTATGCTTGTGTTGGTCTTTGTGTGTTAGACTGTAGGACTGAGAGTGAAAACACTGATATTTTCATTACAGCCTATGTAAATGCTTGCACAGAGCAGGAGAGCCTCAGGCCTGAGGCATGTCTGGTGGTTGTCTCCTGGCACATCTCCTACATCCTGGCTGAAGTTAGCAGGTTGGCCAGGAGTCATGAGCACTCATCTTTGCCACAGGACAACGCCAGCCAGGTTATGGGAGGGAAAGAGATGTGTGTTCCTTTAATACACTGTGAGTTTGAGAAATAAAACTTTTTCTGAAGTCAGTAAAGAAGGGGGAAAATATGGTTGATTTAGAATTAACTCTGTCAAGAACCTGAAATCTTCATTGGCTTTGATGATGGCCTTGGGCATGAGGGTTAGGAGGAGCCAAATGATGGTAACCTTAAAGAGGAAAGTACGGATTTGGTACATTTTCCAGTTCTAATCTGCAAAACTTATTCTTTTAATTCCTCTCTGTTCTTTTGCTAAGAGGAACTGTGTCTGTATAGCAAAGTAGCCACTGCATCTCAATTGATGCTTCAATTTACTATGCCTCTCTTTTTACAAGGGCAAAGCAGCAAATAAAACTTTTCCTACTAGCAACTATTCCCAGTCTCTACTGCACTGTTTGTGCCTGTCAACTGGACAACTTCTGTTAGCTTGCTGACATCCAACTCATATTTTTCAGTTCAGGAGCTTGATCCTTACCTTCAGTCATATAAGTGGCTGAGACCAATGAGTAAATAGATCATCTAAAGCTTTGGATCCTCTAATTATTCAGGCATTAAGTAAAAGATAGTGGTTAATGCCCATCTTCTGACAGACTATGTAATGGCAAGAACAATTAAGCGTATTGTGCAGGAGATAGAAATGCTTGGTAATAAGGATCAGAATGTGAGATTTACTCCTGAGGAACTAAGGGCCATCATAAGGATGACTTTGAGTGCTAAAGCATTCTTCCCTAATTTCTTTATTACAGCAAAGTAAAGAATGGATCCTTTCTCTGCCAGTTTCTTACCAGCATCCAGTGTTCCAGTCCTTCATTCCATCCTTCCACTTGCTATTTCTGGTTCTCTAGTCTGGGAAGAGAAGAACAAACATAAGCAAACCCAGCACATCCCTACCTTTTCTGCCACTTGAGTTCCATGTAACCATGCAGTGACACTTCCAGTCAAGCCTCATCCCTCCTCAGTGGCTTTTGAATCATATGCATTCATGCTCAAAGTCTTTGCTACCGCTCCTCAAACTCAGTGCCAGAGCTGCTACCTTCAGCCATGGCACATCAGTTACAAACCAGAACAAGCGAGTGTGTTTTCCTTTAGATTCTTTTCCTGGAGAAGGCTTTTCCCTACTTCTGGTTTCCTCCAGTGGTATCTGAGGGCTAAAATATATTCTTTATCATCACAAAAAGGGTCCAAGCATCTTGTGATAACTGATGAGATACCTCATCATACACAAGGAAGAACAAATAATCACATAGACCCAGGACACTATGTACCATTAGATGCTTAGATGTTGCAGTTGACAATGGCAAGTTGCAGGGCATTTTTTTCTAATCTTCTAAAGTACTTCTGAGCAATAAAAAGGCACTAAATTTGTGGTAAACAGAAATATGAGTTTTAAACAAAATAGCATGTTCTGATACAAATTGAATACAGTAGAAAACAACCATTTTGTAGGTTCTTGATTTTTTTTTTTTTTCTCGAGTGAGGAATGACTTAGCAAACAGCATAAATCATACTGTGTATGTGTGTTGTAATTTGTACTTGATCATGTATCCTGATTATACACTTTTCCAGTTTTGGGAGGGAAGAGCAAATTAAGAAAAGCCCTTTATCCCTTTTCCCACTTCTCCTTTCACTAATGGTTGCTTGTTCTCACTGGAGAAAAATTGAGAACAACGTTACTAAAAGGGAACTTGCAGATCTCTGAGAGGTTGAAAGGTCAGAAGTGTACAGACTGCCCAATGATATATTTATGGAGTTTTTTCTAGGAAAGTGTGAAATTATTATTTTTTTTCCCTTCAACTTCGTAAATGCTCAAGCAGTATAAAGAAAAACGGGATTCTACCCACGAGTGGCTTGCCCACTTCTAGAGTTTTTGAAGGGCTAGATGTTGTTTATCAAGTAGTGGGGTGCAAAGTGCCTTTGAGCTCTCTGTATAATTAATCCTACTCCAGTCAATAAGCAAATCACACATGTATGCAGGAGACCAGAGATTAAGAAACCCAGAGAGCGAGTTGAGATGCTTTGAAAACAATTACAAATGAGAAATGTAACATTACAGTGTACCATACCACTTCATTGTATAATTATTTACCAATACTCTTCAGTTTTCAAATTAGTTTATATTCTAGGAGGCTGCTGCAGGATGCAGAGAACTGAAATCCATTTCCCTTCTTATATCCTATATTTACATCATTGGTGAAGATACAAGAAAGGAAAGACACTATGTTAAACAAATATATTTGCTGAAAACAGTTTGTTCCTTAATAGTATTTAGTCTATAATATAAAGTATTTAATTTGAGTAATTACATAATACTGGTCAGAAGTGTGTGTTTATGCATCATCTAACATTTAGGCAGTGTTGAAATATAAACATCATGGTTAGATCTTTTCTTCCATCCAGCATATCATTAGCAGTTTGTAAGGTAGCTGAGAACAAGGTAGTGGCTGGTGACAAATACTGTGACGACCATGCAGAGGGAAAATGAAAGGCAAAGGGTAAGGTCATCTGTAAGAAATTTGCTGAGGCCTAAGAAAAGAGAAGAATATCGTTTTAGAAATTGCAACTAAGATAAGAAACAAAAAGACACTGCAGATCTCTTTCTGGAAATACAGCTGTTACACATTTGTTAGAATGAAGGCAGACATATCCCCCCATCTGTGGAAAAGAAGTCCTAGGTGAGTAGGGAAAAATTAAGAAGAAAATATACAGGGCTGAGAGAGAAATGGAAATACGGCAGAAAAAGAAAGTGAAATAAAAATAGAATGAGAAGAACAAAAGAATGAAAATGAACTAATGTAAATAAAGAAGAAAGTCCATGGAAATACAGGAAAACTGGAAATATATGAGAGGAGAACATAATCTACTATGCAAATTATATCCCTTTAGAATGAGCAGATGTTTAGTTTTGATTGATTTGAATCTTCCCCCACTGCCAGGAAAGCATACATTTCTTGAGTTCCATCAAAAATAAACAATAATTTTTCAGAAAAAGAAAAATCATATCAGAACATGCACCGTGTACAACAGCAGTACAGTTTTTAGCTTGTGCCCACTCCAACAGCAGGAACGAATGTCTTCCTTTCATAAAGAGAGTTTATTTATAGGAAACGTATTTAATTGAGAGCAAGAGAAGGAATTATGGAAAATAGTTTTTTGGCTCAAAACATAACAAATATTTCATTCTAATTCTTTCAAGCGTCAAAATTTAAGTATTGCTATTTCAATAATAACAATAACATTGGAATAAGTAACCATCTAACATTACAGATACAAAAGCATTCATCTAATATCTTTCTTAAGTTATAACATTCAGCACTGACTAAGAAGGAGAAATTAGAGCCTTATCCATTTCTAGCAAATGCGATTAGGAAGCAGAATGTGGTGACTGTGCTGAGACTTGCTATAGCTATGTACATGGAAAAGATGCAGTGATGGAGCTAGTGTCCAGTGATGGATACTAGATGGAGAACAGTAATTAAACATCATCCTTTTTTTTTTTCCCTTCAGTAAGGGTTTAGTTTTGTTAGCCTTTGACTCACTCTGAAATTGTGCAACACTTATGTTTAGGTTTTAAATACATATTCTGTAAGCTGTCGTACATGCAATGAAATCGGTAACATTGTTCACTTCTGGGAAGTAGAAAAGTATTTATTTTACTGCCTCTGAAATGTATCCTCTTCCTGAACAATACTCTGTCAGTTATCGTGAAGAGACTATGCAGCAAAACAGTTACCAGTAACATACAAAAATTAGCAAGGTCACTTTTCACATTGTAACACTAGTCATGCACTTTAATGCTCATGTCTCACCACTTAAGTTTTTGTGTGTTTACCCCTTTGCTTCCATCTCAGTTACTTAAATATGTGATGAGAATAATATTTTCCTCATCATTATTTAAATGCAGTTCTCTGAGACAAAGCTGCTTCTGTTCAGAGTGTACACAGTAAAAAGACAATTCTCTTTGTGGGGTGTGACACAGCTGTAACAGAAATAATACATTATATTATTGTTTCAACATCTTATAATTAAGTTGCCATCTAGTATATCAAAACATAAGCACAAAAATAATAATTCCAGATAGATCAGTATTCTGGATTCATTTCTGAATGCTGGATAGCTTTCAGGAATGACATCGTGCTTCTAATCTTGCTATCTCTTAATGGTACATTGAATCAAAGGGAAGAATTATGGAAGATCATGAAAGAATCACAGACAGTACAGAAACAGCAGTCAATTTGGATCATTCTTTAGAATAAGTTATTATTGCAGATGAATTGTTAGGGCTGCATAGCTCTGGGTTGGCAAAGAAGCAAATACAAGCAGCTATGGATTGAAGCTGGAAAGCTGCTGGACTGGAAAAAAAGAGTACAAAAGCAAGTAAGCATTTTTGTGCCTTTAAAAAAGAACAAAAGTTTTGTGACTTAAAAAAATAGGAAGAGCAGAGAGAACTTTGTGTTAAGCTCAACTCCAATTCCAATAGGAAGTGATAGGGATTCTCAATAGAAATAGCTGTAATGTGTATCTATATAATTTCCACTACAGCTTTTCCAGTTGTGCTCCATAATAATCCATTCTGCTTCATAAAAATAAGGTCAGACAGTGACAGGTGCTAAGCTGATTCTGCAGCAGTCTGGTAGATTGGGTGACAGTGACTAACCCAGCCAGAGAGATTCTTAGAAACCATTGTGCACTAATTGAAATTGAATAGCATCTCCCTATAAAGCATACAGAGACTAGAGACAAAAGAAATGCACTTGTGGGCTTCAGAAAAAGCGTAAGTGATCTCTATGTGGTGGTCCATTCAATCTTTTATTGGGTTGCATTGGAGCCTTTAAGACAGTTTTAATGCTCTCAGCTGTTAGATTTTCTTCTACTCTTTCACTGTCCTTTCACAATCAAATAACAGAGTTAAACTGGATCATCCTATTTCTATTTTCTTTCTCTTACTGATGACATAGTTATTAAGACTTAGTTTGCCTTCTAAGGATTTCAGAAGGTTGGGAGAATAGACCCATCTCAAAATTTCCCTGTAGTTACAAACAGTTCACCATTTTACAGCCTAAATATAACAGATGTATTTAGCTTTCTCAGGTGGGAACAAAAGAAAAGATTTTCTATTACTGAAAAAAAGAAACCAAAACCCCAGGTTGAAGCTGCAGAAAGTAAATGTTATGCTTGGTTAACTTACAATACTACCATGCCTGGCACTGCTTTCTATTCTTTGAGAAAGATTTAGTATCTTCTATGTCAATATAATTGCTAATCATTTCAGTCACAAATGGAGATTAACTTGCAGATTATAAAAAAGATCTCTCTGAAAAGTTTTTCTTGTAATGAGGAGATGCCTATGCAAACTCACTTCAAAGTAGTGTAGGTAAAGCAAACTTCTTTTCACTGTTTTTTAAGTTAAAGAATTGTATATATGTGTTTGAAAGAAAATAAATTTCATCAAACATTTTATCTATTTTCATAATACAGCAACACTAAATGGCACGCAGTGGCCATTCAATTTTTGGTTTGGTAATCACTGTGCCAGCAGTAACATAAGTCAGCCATCAGAGCAAGCTTTGAAAAGAATGAATGGAAGAAGGAATACAAAAAAAACCATGATGTGTCAGAAATGGAAACCAGGATCTGTGGTTTTCTGTTCCTTCTGTGATATGCTCTCTGCCCTCTGTTTATGTTACAGCCTAACACTTGCTGCAGCATTAGGGATATTGAGCACACTAATAAGAAACAGCTGTGTGATCTGCAGTTCAAATGACAACAGAGTCTGTGTAATCCCTGGTGGATAAAAACTGTTCTAATACATTGTTGTAATGCACTGACACCAAAAATCCAGAAAGAAAAAACAATAATAGCAATAATAATAGCAGTAACAACAACAACAATAATAATAATGAAAATAAAATCCCGAAAAGCCCCACAAACTGAGTGCTCTCAGGAAAAAAGGACTTATTCATTTACCTCTTTCACTGTTGGTATTCAGCAGGTTAAAGTGGCAAACGGTGGTTATTCATCATAGCTGATGGCGGCTCTCCAAGGAGGAGCTCTGCACCTACATTTGAGCAGAATCACAAAGAGGGGATGGCAGGTGATGGCCATTCTTTCTGGGCTGAGCACCCACACTACAGGAGGCTGTTTCTGCTCCTCCAACAGGGAAGAGGAGAGACTGAAGAAATCAAAAGAAATTAGCCCAGAATTGGGGATGTGCTCATTCGTTTAAAAAGAAATTTACTCCCCCCTTATTTCCCTTCATTGGATCTATGTGGTCTGCTCTTTCTCTGAGCTATCTGAGCATGGGACTGTCTTCCAGATGTCAGTGATGTAGTACAAGAAAAGTTCCCGTAGTCTTTCTGTCACTGTATCCTCTAGATACTAGCAACAGGTTGTCCAAGACACTTCCTTCTTGTTTGGGTGGCTGAGATATATGAAGTGGGCTTTTTAGGGAATTTGACTTCATCCTTTTCCAGCAGTAGTGCCTCAAGGTGTTAGATATTTATGGAATGATACTGTAAGTTCAGCTGATTCACCTGTAGTAATCTCTGGAAGGTAGTAACTAAAAATTAAGCATTAAAAAGTGTATTTTTGCAATGCATTAGACAATACTTTTGAAGCTCAGGAATGTATTAAGTCTTGGACACTCTCTTGTGTATTAGACAGCAGAAGTGATTTACATTATTTTGAAGTTGCAAGTAAGTTTTCAAGGGTAGTGGATTTCATATAGAGATGAAAAGATAAAGTTCCTTCACTTATGCCTGCTGGCTTTTTTATTCCTATCATACTACAGTTAGCAAAATGAATAAGATAGAAAGGATGCTGATGTATTTTTATTTTAATTAATGTATTTTAATTTCAAGTAGCATTTTTGAAGTTCAGATAGCTTAAAAAAAAAAAAAAAAAAAAAAAAAAAAAGAGGTGCCAGGGCAAAACTAATGCATTTTAATTCTTTTCAGTATACTTATGCTTTCATGAATTTTTAGACATCAGTCATCATGCAGTGTGTGCAGCCTACAGATCTGATTTTTACAGAAATCTGCTTTAACTATTTTGGCTACATAATAAAATTCACCTCGTAATCATGTTATTTTTAATGGCCAATCATATATTGGCTAGAAAAATACATACCTCAGGAAGGTGGATCAGCTGTTAATGATTTTTTTTTAAGCACTGCACTGTAAGCGACACTTAAAGCTTTCTGTAGAAAGGCTGCAGTTAACTCCTGTGCAGCTCTCTCATGCTATGCTCAGACAAATGTGAAGGATGTGCCAGTGCCGTCCCAGAAGGGCTTCTGCAGCTGCTGTAGTTACATTACTTATAAGGATCTAGCCCTTAGATAGGTGAACTCTAGAACTTCACACAATTAACTCTGCTCTCCTCCATCTTGGACCTTAGACAAGTCCCCCTCCTTAGCAGTGCAAGGAGTTTTGGCCATGATTGTGAAAAACAGAACTCTCCATGGCACGTACCGCATGCCCAGACCACTAGCACTGGGGTGATGGCTGTGTTCTAACGCTGATGGAGACGTGAACAAGAAACAGTCTTTTTTAACACCGTGATCAATGTTTATAAAGCCTATTGCTTTAATTGCAGCCAGTTTTAATACTCCTAGCTCACAGCACCATTGGGCGCAGCTTCACTGGCACAATACTGGGCTGCTGGAGTTTGCTCATGCATGCTGTCAAGAATAGGACACAATAAGTTAATTCTCTTCTTTGTATAAAACTTGCCATGTCAGTAGTGTAAGTGATAGTGACGTCAAGAGTGACTGTTATTACTCATCAAAACAGGTCACAAAATGATGAATCCTTTTGCTTCCAAAACTGTGACATACCTGGGTCCTTCTATAAAGCAGCAGCACTGGCCATAATTTACTGCATTGCAGTAAAATCATCAATGCAGCATTCTGCAGAGCTGTGGATACACTCATATTTTGATTTGCTAGGTGAGTAGAGAGAAAAAGTGCTCTGAAAAAACATTTATATTCTCATTGTTATGTTTCTTATTTGTAACCTTCCAAAACCTTCACTGTGTAACTAAACACTGGTACCTCTTGAAACCAAAACCTTGTGAAACATTTATTTTAGGAGAAATTAATTGCATAGATTTTCTTAAAAATTCTTCCTTTTTGGGAGGAGGAAGAAGAAAAAGAACAATGAGAGAAGTTTATGGGAATTCACTGGTAATTTCCAGCAGAGCAGAAACCTAATTTCAAAGTATAAATGTTTGGGGGAGGGAAGGAGAAAAGGGGAAAAAAAAGCAAGCATCTAATTCCATATTCCAAGAGAAAGATCCTTTCATTAGAAAGAACATAAATATATCTTATGCAGTTGAGAGTAAATAGGCTTAGGATACTGCTGTCCAGCTACGTAAAGCAATAGTAAGAAACGTTTTACTAGAAAAAAATATGTGGCTTAAGCTCTGACAGCTTAGGAAATGTAGTTGTGAGCAGGCTTCACATTTTTTATGGAAACTTGACACTCTATAGAGATGTTTCTTATCTGTTTGAAATTATTTACCATTCTAAACTCAGCTTCTGGTAAAATGTTTTTTTCCCCAGGTCTTCCCAAATCAACACTGCAGTGGATTGTTATTTTGTTCAGTAGAAGTCAGCATGATAAATAAATATCATTTCTAATTAAATGATGATAAAAAGAATAGCTGTAGTACTGAAATTATCTGTTCTTGGCATAAGTTTACAGTTTGTAATTCCTGCCTGAAACATGAAGGTAAGATCAGTTTAGAGGTAGAGATCTTCATAACTTATCAATGCATAAGGTGAATGAAGGTTAAGATGAATGCATCTTTCTTTTAACTTAAGCATTCACTCAAAAAATATACTCCTTTATATCTCCTTTGTGTATGGAGCACTCTCCTGTACATCATTTATTTCATAACTTAGCCAAATTAATTTGGCTTTCAGAATTTCCTTAGTAACAACAACAAAAGAATTATCTATACGAAGACTGTACAAATGCATTAAAATCCCAGTCCCTTATGGCTAGATATTTCCCTCTAGAAAAGAGCTTTTAGAATACCAGCACTATACAGAGTACCAGCACTATAAATCTTAAAGTGAAAGATGCATATGAACTCACAAATTTGAAATATGTGCATTGAAAAGGCTAAAATAGAAACCTTAGCAAAAGGTGTTAAATTTAATGGCAGACCACATGAAATAACTTTTAGCATTTAATCACTGCACTGCATAATAACTCTGTGTTGTCATTTTAGGTACCTGGGAATAACAAGACCGCTCACATATCCTGTGAGGCAGAATGGGAAGTGCATGGCCAAAATGATCCTGTGTGTGTGGCTCTTATCTGCCTCTATCACCATACCCCCGCTCTTTGGTTGGGCCCAAAATGTGAATGATGAAAAGGTCTGTTTGATCAGCCAAGATTTCGGCTACACGATTTACTCCACGGCAGTTGCATTTTATATCCCAATGTCAGTGATGCTTTTCATGTATTATCAGATTTACAAGGCTGCCAAAAGGAGTGCTGCTAAACACAAGTTCACCAGTTTTCCCAGGCCAGAAGAAATGGAAGGGATTTCTATGAATGGAGTGATAAAACTGCACAAGGAATCTGAAGAATGTACTAATTTTTCACGACTCCTGAAGAATGACAAGAAAAACATTTCCATTTTTAAGAGAGAGCAGAAAGCTGCCACTACTCTTGGGATTATTGTTGGGGCTTTCACTGTGTGCTGGCTGCCATTTTTCCTCCTCTCGACTGCCAGACCCTTCATCTGCGGTACAGCATGCAGCTGTATCCCACTGTGGGTTGAGAGAACCTTTCTATGGTTGGGTTATGCAAACTCTCTCATTAACCCTTTTATATATGCCTTCTTCAATCGGGACCTGAGGACAACTTACCGCAATCTCCTGCAATGCAGATATAGGAATATCAACCGGAAACTATCGGCTGCAGGGATGCATGAGGCTCTGAAGCTTGCAGAAAAGCCAGAATTTGTTCTGTAAGGTCACTTATCTTTTGCTATGATCATTTATTGTTTTATCACATTAGCTTTTCCCCTCAGATTTGAAAGAAGAGCAAGAGGGAAGAAGCAGGCATCTCGAGCACTGTGAATCCAGTCACCAAGAAACTGGAGGGTGGCATGGTTCTTTCCTGCACAGCCCACCAGTCATAGTGAACCTGGAAAAACGAGAAAGCGACATAAAGAAGTTGGGTTCAAGGAAAAAGAGCTGAAGTGCTAAATAGCAGGAAAGGGAGGATAAATGGTAGGGCAAGTTTTTTGGGCTGCTAGTAAGGAAAGAGCAAAGTTGCTCAAGCCAACCCTTTCTTTTGTTTTTGACCTTGAAATTTTTGCTGTAATAAAGACTATGTTGAAAAGTTCAATATAATTAATTGCTTTCCACTTTGTTAATATTAAAATAAAACATTTAAGATGAATCTGAATTGGAGAAGTTGTATTGCTGAGAATACTGTTTATTAAAAAGAAAAAAATCTCCTCTTAAGATTTAATCTATTGGATTGCCTGGGAATAAAGTACATCATGAAATCTAATGCTGCCTTTGCGCAGCAACTGTGACACTGAAGGGACACATCATACTTTGAAGGTGAATATTAGTTTAAGTAAATTGACATGGACTACAGTTACTGCTGCCATGCAGCATGATTAGCTGCATTGCTTCTGTGGCAGGTAAAGACCTTGTCCTGCATTGCCAATAGAACAAATGTCTGATTTCCATTTGTTTCAGTAGGTGTCTGGTCTTTGTCTGTCTTTGCTTTCTTAAACTCTTCTTTTTGTGAGTTGAACCCTTCTCTAGAGAGAAACAACTATCCATGCTCAAGGCTTGGTTTCTATTTATCTATGGCTAGTCCTTGTTCCAGTACAATAGTACAATTAATTTACTGTCTGGGAGCACTTCTTTTTTCTTGGGATTACTTTCCTTCCTGAAGCCACTAAGAAGATGAGATTAAGACATCTAGATTTTATTCCTACAAACTGATTTTGGTTATCACTTCTGCTTAAAGTGGTTTAAATCCTTATGTAAGAACCAAGGACATTTAAAATTTCTAATTCTCATTTTGTTCTAGCACTGCAGCCCAAGTATTTGATTCTACATTCTCCTTGTCCTGAAATTGGTAAGAAAACTCTTGCCTTGGTGGAACAGGATCAGATATAAAACCAAATTCCCTCAGAAGTAAAACATCCTTTGGGCTAACTGACTTTTGTCCTCACTTTCTCAAGTATTAAGCCAAGACATTTCAGTCTGAGTTAATATTCCTGAATTAATTTTAGTAGTGATAATTTTGTGCTAGAATCCTAGTTCAGAGCCTACAAAGATCTCTGCAAACACCTGGGCTTGTGAATAGTATTTACTAGATAAATTAGACCTGGATTGACATGCGGAGCGGTGCATGGGACACAGCTTAAGCTGAGCACCGGGAGAAGCTTAAGCCATTTTGGATAGCAGTGTGGCTTTAAATTTTATACACTATGACACATACTGTCAGATGTATGTTTTGGCCTTGTTTTTAGAGAAGGTTAATGGTTCTGTAACAATATATGATATGTTGTATCTCAGCTTCAAAAAGTTTTTCTAAATAAGTTTCAAATTAAAAGGAAATGTTCCAATTTCTTTTAAATATTCCAGAAGCGTTGTGCGAACAAGAGATGATTTTGGGAACAATATCCAGAAGCTCTGCTGTATAGAGCAGAGCTCAAGTTTATTCAACCATAGTTTTCATACTCAGCATGAAATTATGATGTTTCTGACCCTGTAACTATCAGAGAAGCTTTTTTTATTTTTTTAGTTCTTAGCATGAGTTTTCAGACTTTGTCTTTTTTTTTTTTTCCCCTGTGTGAGAATATAGAGGTAAAAGTATCTGTACAGATTTCATGCTGGATTTTAAAATTCTAAAGCTGATTTAAAAATTCTGAGCAGAAGTTTCATCTGCTGTTCTGCAGGAAAGTTTGAGAAGTTGTAGTTGTTCCAAATAAGATTTTTTAATTATTATTATTTTTTAACATAGAAGTGTCTCAGGAATCACAAATTGATATTTGCCCAACTGTCACTAAAGACAATTGCTTTCCTCAGGGAAAGCATCCTGCAGGACTCCTCCTCTCCTCTACCATCTGTTTCAGGTAACAGACGCCAGGAAAGAACAGGAATCGTTGAGGGCTATGTCAGTCCCTGAAGTTTTGGAAATAAACAGCCATCTTTCATCTGGTTAAAAAGAGAACTGTATTCAGTGGAAAAGTTAAAACATTGAGAAGCTTACAACACCACATTTCCCAAGCACGTGGCTAACACAGTGTTGAGAAGAGGAGAAAGTATTGAGACAGAACTATCCCTGAGAAAGGCTCAGTTAAGAGGCATAGATAATTGCTTGGGAACAAGAACAAGCCTTTATACTTAAAAAATAAATGGAACTGCAGCAAAATATCTAACTTTGGCAGTCATTTGATCTTGATATGATACTGCTCTGTTCTTCTGACCAAATGTAATGTGTCCATAGGTGAGTGAGAAGTCACCGTGTGCCTGGCATGTGCTGATACCAAAGCCTGGGAGAGATTGCACCTTTAGGCTGTGCATCCTTCCACATGTTTCTAGGAGAAAGAGAATCACACAGATGGGGGTGGGAGATAAACAGTGATATAAATCTCCCAGAACAAATTAGAGCGTGGGATGGCCAGCACAGGACAGAACAAAGAAAGTGAAAGGCAAGGCATGGGCTGCCAGGCTTGGAAGCACTTCTAGGTCTCTCCGTGTGACTGGCTGTCTTGTGAACAATATGAATATGTGTCAATACTACATATTCAAGACTTTGAGGATGAAGACACCAACCTAACTTATGTTATATAGCTCCAATGGAAAAACTGCTTTAACATCATTTGCTTAAAGGGCGCCTGGGCTCTGTGGTTCAGGGCTGCCCTGGAGTGACGGAAGTGTTTTCTTGCTTTTTGGTTGGTTTTAATACCAGCATGAGGCAAATCTCAAATTTAGCTAACAGCCATTCAGATATAAAAGCTATGAAATCTGATCCAAAATCTTTTTTTTTTTTTTTTTTTTTTTTTTTAAGATTTTTTTGTCTAAATCTATAAACTGCAGTCATAGATGAACATTGGCAGCTGTGACAGCTAACAATGTGACCCCACACCTGGGAGTCTGGAAAATTTCCATGTATCTCATCCTTAAGCTACAGTCTGAGATGTGAGAAATCCCACATTACAGAGTGTGAAAGACTTGAAATATTGCACACTCAGGTTTTCTGTGAAGATAGCTGTGTGTGTAATAATCAAATGTTAGACAGGAAATGTTAAGGCAGGTCCATAGGATCAGTCTGGCAAATCAACCAGGGAAATCATAAAATCACAGAAACACCAAGGTTGGAAAAGACCTACAAGATCATCCAGTCCTACTGTTCACCTATCACCAATAGTTCTCACTAAACCATGCTCCTCAACACAATGTCCAAACATTCCTTGAACACCTCCAGGGTCAGTGACTCTACGACCTCCCTGGGCAGCCCATTCCACTGCCTGACCACTCTTTCAGAGAAGTAGTATTTCCTAACATCCAGCCTAAAACTCCCCTGGCACAGTTTGAAGCCATTTCCTCTAGTCCTATCACTACACGAGAGAAGAGGCCGACCCCAGCTCACTACAACCTCCCTTCAGGTAGTTATAGAGAGCAATAAGGTCTCCCTGAGCCTCCTCTTCTGCAGACTGAACAATTCCAACTTGTTCAGCCGTTCTTCGTAAGGCCTGTGCTCCAGACCCCTCAAATTAGCCTGGGAAAGCTATTGCAGAGAGTAGGTTTGCCTATTAGCCATAGTGCAGAACTGGCCTTGCCCCAACTGAAGATCTTGTCTGAGGAAACTCAGTGCATTTGTTATTAGGTGCAGTACCCACGTACATTATTTCTGTTTGGAAAGCTTAGTCATACTGCTGTACGTCCTAGGCTACCTTCCTACCAGCCATTATTCCAAAACTGATTTCTGGCCACTACAGTGTGATTTCTGCATAGTGCTGATGGCAAGAAAATGGGATCAAGTTTTGCTTCTGTTTACTAGAATGACACATTTTTGTAATGGATGTGCTTAGTTCATACTTGCATTGAATTTGTGTTTGCTTTCCACAGTCTCATGAGGCTGCTTAGCTTTTTTGATTCCTCTATAACTCTCAAGTTGGAATTTACCCCTCCTTGTTCAGGCAGGATGAAGACTTTTTTCCATTTGGGATCTCTCTGGTTGATCTTTCTGGAGAAATGTGGCCAGCTATACTGCCTGAGGGAATTAACTGCTCAACTGTGCCCTGCCTAGAAGGTGATGCTGAGAACTGCTCATGCAATTTCAGAGCAATCACCAAAGCCTGTGCTAGGACCTGGAGAAAGCAAGAGGCAGCCAGCACTGCTGCAGTCCAGCTGACAGCAGGAAACTTCAGCTGTGCCTCTCTAAAAAACACAAGCAATCACTCAAGGTCAGCCACAGTCCTCAGCTCAGCCTGAAATCTCCAATTACTGCCAGAAGTATCTAGATGTCAGCACAGGGGGATGCCAGTCAGAACTACTTTGCTTGATATGCTTCCTTGTTTCAAAATTACAGCGGTATGAAAAGATTCTCAAGAGAAGCCATTGAGTGATCCAGGAGCTTTAGGCACAGCTGTGCCAGAGTTCCAGCCCTAAGCTTAGCTCTCAGTACTGCAGACACATTTTACTGAAAGTAAGCATGTTAGCATGAAAACAGTCAGCTATGGGCCAACAAAAGCAATCAAACAAAATGCCGAAACATAACAAAAGAGGATACCATATCTAGAGTTCCTTGCATCCTTCTAGTTCCATCCTGCTCAGATGCACTATATTTATGTCATTCTTTCCTCAAAAAGCTGCAAAAAAGCAGCTTCAGCAATGGCTTTCAATGAGTAGACTTGAACTGAAAAGTTGTTCTTTTCACAGAATTGGAGATAACAGTTTTGTGAAGAGTTTGGTTAGTGTTTCCAGCCATTCCTGACCATCTTCAATCTCCATTTTTTTCTATTGAGTTAATTAGCCAGTGTGAAATCTGTAACTGCTACTCAGAGGTCTTTAAGTACTGTATTTCTCGACGGCTATTCTTCCTAATAGCTGCCTTGGCCAAGTTATGGCTAGTCTGCTGCAAAGGACTTGCCTATTTTGAAGCAGGATAATCTGGAGATCCACAAGTAGCAGTGCACTATAGCACACTCCATAGCATTCTTCCTCCCCTTTGAAATACAACTCAAGATTTTGTTGCAGTGTACATCATGAAACCTGCACTCCCCTTGGTCACTTGGGCCTGCTTGAGGAAGACCTGAATAAAAAACTCATCTTAACATTCCCTCCCTTCTCCCACAGTGTTCTTGCAAGTAGGCTTAAGATTGTACCATAGTAGTAACATTAATCAGATAACTCCTCTGTGTAGCCAGTCTTACTGTGTAAATACAGAAACTGCAGCATAGTAAAAATTTACAGTATCTTTTTATGCCCACTGTTTCACACTTCAGTTTCATGAGAAGTCAAACGTAGTTTTTAGCTCTCTATTCAGACATTTTACTAGCTAGCACCACCTGCAGAAAGACATGTCAAATGGTGAAATATATCTACTACAGTAAGACATAGGGAAGAGAATCTGTTATCAGATTGATCGTGCAAATACTGCTGATAGAGCCCATTTGCTCCCTGCCCCCCCTTTATGGCAGGAACATGGGTTTTATGGTAGGCCCTTTGCCAAACAGTGTCAGTGCAGCATCTTTGGGAGAACACCATTGAGGTAAGTTTGGAGATCACTGAGATGATGTAAGTATGGAACTGGGGACTGTTTTCCACATTATTTTTTGCTTCCTTCAGGAGAAAACACTCCAAGTAGAGCATTCTCAGAAGATATGGAAAATCACTGCATCATCAAATCCTCTTCACAGCTTGCTAAAGAACAGTTCTTGTATTTTAAAATCATGTTTCTCAGGGAGCGAGAAGGGAGAAGGTCAGATACATGGGGAACAGTCCTTCTGTGCAAAATTATTCATGTTCTGGAATTTAGGACACTCAGAACTTATTTCAAAAATTAAGGCAGTAGGAAGGGAGAGGGGTGATTTTTTAAAAAAAAATGAGGAAGGCTCACGCAAATTAAAAAATAGAAATAGCATAAGAAACACTGCGCTAAAGTAGCAATCTTTGCAATGCACTAAAAATACAAATGTATATCCATCTTTACTGATTTTAGTCCCTTAAGTAGTTATTGCCACTAAAGTGTGGGCTTGGCATGACTTTAAAGCAAGTCAATACCATTCCCATACATGTTTCCCAATCATTCTGCCAAATAGGCCTCTCATCCCCCACTCTCACTCTTTGGCAACCATTTTTGCTGCCTTGCCAGATCCTTTCTCATGCCACAGTATTTCTAATAGGGTAGAATGGCTTTTACTTCCTGAAATATGTTTATGATTCCCAGATTATTTTTTCTGTTAATATTACTGATGAAGACCACTGTTTCTTTTATGTGATCTTTCACATAAAACTAGTCAAGTAAGTTACAAAAAAAACCAAAAAGAAATAAAAAGCTTAAAAATGCTTTCAGATGTGAAAGAATCTTTTTAGAAGTGAAAGATCAATGCATTTTCATAAACTGACATACTGGACTGAATAAATATTTGGCTTTTAGACTTGTATCTACTCAGTCAAAATGACAATATGTAATTAATTCTGCAGTTGTGTGCTCTTGCTAATTCCAGAAAATTATGTTCACTGTATGCTTATTTTTACTTTCCGCAAGGAAAGAGAAGGCCACTGTACTATCTTCATTCTGCTCTTCTAGAGGAGCTGTTATTTAAAGCATGGAAAAGATTTAACAGAACTCAGCTGGATACCTTCCCTCATGTTTCAGACAACTTTGCACCTTTGGCTGATCTAATCAGGGTTTCTGCAGGTCTCTGTTACAACAGCAGAGATTCATCCAGTGAATCTAGTATTCCAACAATGATTGTAAGGAAAAGACAAAATCAGATCAATTAAGTGAACATCTACTTCACAATGACTGTTATAAAAAACTTCACCCAACAAGTACAAACAGCACTGATATTTTGGTAATCCTACCACTTAAACAGCACAATGACAAAACACTGCAACTGCTTTATAGAAATGCTTGATGGTGTGTGTTTCCAAAATGAGTAAGAGCCACTTACACAAAATTCTAAAGATTGATTTTTAAATATATTTAATTATTGGAGACTGTCATTAAGGCCATGGTTATCTAGTAAAATAATATTACATGGCTTTGCTGTAAGACTACCCTCATATGTAGAAGGTGTACATCCACTACAGGTATATAGGTATATTCATGGTACAAACTGCCTCTTTAAATGATCCAATTTTTTATCCAGATAGAGAAGGAAATAGCAAAAGGGAAACATGGGAACCAAAAAAACATAGCAAACTTGAGATCTTTTGGATATTTGGTTAGCAACATGCAGGGAGCCTGGCTACTCCAGTACAGAAACAATGGCATGAAAATGGTTTGAAATTACAAAGCCCCCATTTAGCTCCTATAAGGAAATAATGGTCTTTTATCCCTTTATTTTCTTATAATATATTCATCCAGTGAATGCAATATGGAAAACAGAAAGCTAATATCATTTGGCTTAAGAAATATCGAGTCCACAATTTGATTTTGCATTTTAAAAACGCCACTAATTAGTTAAATATAATATTGAAAACATTCTTGCTTTCCTATGCATTTAGCATTGAGATTAGAAATAATTGCCCTGTTAGTTCTCAGAAGTTCCTCTATAAAATTATAAATTATCTATAAAAATGTCTGCTTCACTACTTTCGCTGATGTAAATAAAACAATTTAAATAGGGAGGTTGCAAGAAGACAGAAAAGTACCATACTGCACACTTTAGCCAAGCAGAACTGTGTTAGGATGCTGTGAAAACCTTGTATTCTCACAGATAGTTCTGTTACACAGTTTCAGCCTTGTTACTGTAGAGAGGTTGGCCAAAACTTAAGAGGCAAAAACTGACCCTAATTGTGAACGATAGTGATGTTATACAGAGGACGAGATGCAATGCCATTGCAACTTAGATGAATATTCTGTGCAAAATTTTTGCAGTAACAACTTGTCTATAGAAGATTTGATGAAAGTGGGGAAGAAGTTTCATTCATTGCTCTGGCTCCTTTCTATCTCTCTCACAGTGAGGTCTCCATGAACCCATGGGCTTGTGCTGCAACAAAGGGTTGGGCCAGATGAAAATTTGCAACAGCCACTGAGGACTTCTGCCACCAAATAGTGTAGAAAGTACTGGGAACTTCCTTAGTTCTCACACCAACACAAAAAGAGATGAGTACAAAGGATTGGAAATCCACCAAAATCCTCTGCCTTCCCCTAGCCTCCTTCTCTATGCCAGACCTCTGACAATTATCTAATTAGCCATCATCTAATTGCCTCTTAAGAAATGTTTCCATTTATTTCTGTAATATCTGGACATTTAGTAGCTTCAGGACATTTCTCATCTGATTCATTCACTTTTTTTTTTTTTTTTAACAGGAGAAGTTCTGGTTTCTCCAGGGAAAAGGAGTCCTGATTCATGATCTGCATCAAAGCAGCCAAAAAAAGCCAGACCAGAAATGGAAGAAGAAAATGAAAAGTTGGCTTCTGAAGAAACAGATAGCTTTACGAAATGCACTTCATCTTCTTTTGATGGGAATGTACTAAAAATACTCAATGAGTTCAATACATTACATTAAATACACTTCTACTGAAATTAGTCACATCTTGTTTGTTATGGAGAAAAGTGCTGCTATGTACAAATCAGAATAGTTTTCTGCATGAGAAAGCTAAATTATTTCAGCAATAAAGTTTAACACATGCAGTGGGAAAGAAATGCAACTGAAATTCAAAGATAAAGTGCTGTGCAGATTTCCACTGCGTCCAACAATGTAAAAGACACTCATTTATGTTTATCATGCTTGTTGATCCCAATGTTGGTATTAATATACAGGGATCATCAGTGATATTGAATGTATTCTGTTGTACTACAAAAAGATGTTTTCAAGCACATAGTAGCTCCATGGATACTTTCAAGGTCTGTGATATTTTATGCAGCAGGAATAGGTACCAGACCTATTCCTTCAAACAATAAAACCGATTTTTTAAAAAGTATTCCACTGTACAACATGAATGCCTACTTGTGAGCACAGCTTGTTAGTCCAGTCTGTGACAAAAGTTATGGGCCAGAAGCAGAACACACACAGATCACACCATGGTTAATTTACAGGCAAGATTGCTTTGCTTTAATGTAACTTGTGTGGTCTGCCAACTTATAAAAAAAAAAAAACAACATCATCATTCTCTTCTTCTAAAGGAAATAAGAAAGTCTTGAGAAGTTCCTTAGCACTTTACCTGCTATTTTACTGACCAGATAGATGAGACTGAGAATTACAAAATCTGTTATTAAAATAAAATAAAATAATTAAAAAAATTGTATCTTTTAAAATATTCATTCTGGAATCCCTACAGAATCCCAGATAGACAACATAAATTACCTCTTCTATGGCTACAAAATGAACACTCAAAGTATCTGCTGTTCTCCAAGCGCAGAGAATGGAGCAGCAGAACAAAAGCAGTTTACATCTCTGTGTATTTTTACTTTACAGTTAAAATAAATCCCTCTGCCTTGACAAAAATTAAATAGGCAATTGTCAGTAAACAATTTCTTGGGAGGGGGGAAGAGGAGAAATTTTTTTTTGAACTTGTCTTCACTTCCACTTAGAGTTTCTAAACTACACAGGGTTATATATATATGTATATATATACAGTGTGATACATTGTTCCTAAAGTCTCTTTTCTTACCAGTTACAACTACATGAGCACTAGCATACTTCCACTGCTGTACAATCTGTGATATTATTCTACATCAGTTTAAATAATAACTCATGCCACATGTCATCCACTGACTCTGCATGCCATTACAGCATTGATTTCCTTTAAGTTCACACATAAGTTTGCAATATTTATCTAGATAAGAAGCTGTGCTTAGCAGCATACATCAGTTCATTACTTACCAATGAGAGGTAAATACGGGACACAAATCCATGTTAAGCCTATGTAAAAACCAAGACTGTGCTAATACTCAAAGCCAGCTCCTGTAGTCACACCAGAGCAGCATAGTTTCAGTATACTACATCAGCAAGACTCTTTATTACTTCACTGATAAAACTAATCACTGTGAGCTCTGCATTTGGAAAGTCTTTTATAATGTATTTCCCAAAGGGAATAGAAAAAGCAATGTTTTTATACTTGGTTAACCTGAAGTATTCAACATGAAGTGGGGATGACTTCTATCAATGATCAATAGTCTAGTTCTGATTGAATTACTTGAGAATATTTTCCAAAGTCAGAGTTAAACTGGAAAATAATATTATAACTGGACTACATGAGATAGGGACTAAATGATAGGTCCATAAGTAAAACTATTGTTAAAAAATCTGTAGATATATACATAAACACAATATATATCTATTCCTTGTATTTCATAATCATACTGCCTCACCAAAAGAAAGAAGTAGATATATTATCATCTAATAAGCACTTACTATTTTTTAATATCTATTAAATTCTCAGAATCGTTATAAAATTACAAGAAAATCTGAAAATAAGTGGTGGTATCATGTACATAAAGTGATGAAGTGTTTTTCTCCATAAAGACTTTCATCCAAGAGCTTTCAGACACAGCTACAAGAAACATAGGGAACTATAAAGTATTGATAGCTCATTTTCTTCTTACTGCAGCTGTCAGGTCTGTTACCTCTCATACCAGTGCACAAACCCACACAGTAGTAACTTCAAGAGTCACTCAAGGCTGAAAAAGTATTAAAGACTAACAAGTTGTGTAACATTTTAGAGGACTCAAAGTGGGGTTGATCATAGGAAGTTAGGAGATTAGATGGCCTACAGGGGTAACAAGCTCAGTTTTCAATAGTTTCTGTAGCTGATAGTACAAAAGCAGTACAGGGATCTGCCTTCCACTGAGATAATCCAAGTCCCCAGCTGTGTCTGTCACACTGAACAGACAGGAGTTGCTTTTCTGTCACCAAGACTGACTTGGGATGTGATGGTCACAAGGCTGTCTTTGGGTAGTCATCACAGCATATGTCAATTTTAGTAAGTAACATATGAGCTGGGATTCATCTTAGCTTTCGAAATGGTGAAGTAACCTCTGCAGTGATTAACAAAAAATACATAGAATAAGCTTTAGGATTACTTAGACAAATGAGAGTTTACAAAAGGGAGGATGGGAACCACAGCATTTTTACCTCTTTATCTATATCAAAACTGTATTTTCTAACTTGAATTCTAGATAGCTTTTAGATTGATCTGAGAGAGTTCCATAGCACATCATCACAAAGTGGAAGGATCAGATTATGGCCAGTTAGAGTCCCTTTCTTTCAGGAAACAACTGTCCTCCCAAAGAGAGATAAGTATATACTCAGCTATATGCATTTTGCTCATTCTCAAGGAACTCTGTAATAAAACTGCTTCCTATCAGATCAGGAATATTACATAATTAATGTGTGCAGGAGAAATGTATAGATAAGGAAAAGTACAGACTAATTATTTTAAGAGTGTAGGAGCACTATCTGTTGTAATCTAACCTCAGAGTCTTTTAAGCTTCATTACTGTTTTACATTCTCTTACCCCTCAGACTGGTGCAGTCTCCTGTGTAGTGAGTCCCCAACATCAATTTCTCATTCACCTATTTTTTCCCTTCCTCTGACATTCTGTTTCTCCTCCTCTTCTCTGAATTAACTGTCAATGCTCTTACCATATTGGAATGCTTTAAGAGATTATATCCACCCCAGAATGAGTCAGGACTTGGCTTAATGAGAGGCAGATGTTTTGGTTTCTCATCACTCAATCACAAAGAGCTACAGCAGCCTGAATGCACCTACCCCTGTTATCATGATTACAAAAAAAAACCCAAAAACAACAACAAACCAACCAGTTATCACAGCCTACAAATGCCATGGGTTGCTCAGCAAAATTCTGAACAAAAAGTGCACGAGAATAAATTAGATGAGGGAACTAAATAGCTAAGGTCTTCTAACTAGCAGTTAAACTCCCTTGAAAACCTCAGAGGTTTTTATTTATTTACTATGAGTTTTCCCAACATTTGAAGGCAGCTACAGTTAACCTCATATCCACCTCTTAAAAAGAAAAGTGCTTGGGTTTGATTTACTGGGTTGGATTTTTCTAAATAAATCTACTTACATTTGCAGGGCTGTATCTGCCTCCACTGACAAATGATTGGATTAAGATTCTTGTAAACCTCCTCAATATGCAACTTGTGACTTTCAAATCAATACAGCTTTTCTGAAGTACTTTTACTTACCGAGTATGTGATGTCCAGTTTGGAGCCAAAAATTCTCAAGCTTTACACATCTTACAATTACAAGAAAAATACATACTTTGCAATTTTTGCATTTTCTTGCAAGAGCCCGCTTTACAAATCCGCCACTCTTTCTTACCAGCATCAATGGCTGAGTTTGCAGCTCAAAGTTTTGCAGCCTGATATTCACAATCAGTTAACAACCCTCCTTACCACCATGCACGTGCCCCTTCAATTCACATAAACATGCATTGTAACATTCTCTGCTCCCTACACACATTTTTCAAGATTCTTTCAAATAAGGCAATTTTCAGCCTCCTACTTTGAAGGAGTAAACAAAGAGTTCTGAATATTCTGTTAATGGTTTCTTTTTCTTTTTTTTTTTTTTTTCTTTTTTTTTCTTTTTCTTTTTCCCTCCAGTAGAGCTAATTTAGTAGCCTCTCTCTTTAGTATTCTTCCAGCATCTTGAATCACACTAACAGCAGTTTCAATAGACAGGACAATAAACTCTATTTTTAACTGTTTTAGATCACTGCAGAATTAAGGTCGTCTACTTTGCAATTGCAACGACTATGGAGAAATATTTTACTACTGGACTGTTTTACTTTTACTACAGTAGTTTTACTACTGTTTTACTACTTCACAGGAGATGCAGACATCTGTCCCAGAGAGTTTTCTGGGCCTTAATAGAATTAATAGGAAATTGCCTTTGATTTCAGAGATGGGGTTTTACACATGGAAAATCAGCAAGGAAACATTTGTATAAGTTCTTTAGGGAACAAAATAAATACTATTTGAGAGTGCTCTCATGCAGGATTTTCCATGGGCAGAGCACAGGCAGTAAAGCTCAGGTGCACCCAGTGCCAAGGCCTGAGCTGTTGTGCCAGAGGGTCAAGAAACATAGGTCATGACAAATATTCATACTTGGTTTTATTCATGTTTTTCACTCTGCCAACTCCCAGATATCGCTTTGGTCTAGGTACTATGTGTAGAAACGGCTGCTGCACAGCTTTAAAACATTCGCTTTAACCATTACCAGTAACCAGTAAGTTGTTTTGCATCTCAGGAAGGGTCTGACTTCATGTAACATACGGCAACGTCCCTGTTTGCCTTACCTGTCCTTCCTGAGTACCTTCTTTCCAACTATCATCCCAGTTGTTAGCTTCACTGCGAGCCGCAGCATGCCATGTTCTCCAGCTGTGTTCTGGGGGCCAACAGACAGCTGAGACAGCTGGCTCATGAGCTACTGCACCCGTATGATACCTCTCCTTTACTTCCTTCACCTTTTTGTGTCCTGCTTGATGTGTACCAGGCAAATACAAAATCTTTTCCCACCTACCATCTTGATTCTAGTTTAAAGTTCTTGCTACGTTAGCTGGTTTTGTTAGTGTGACAGAGTGATAAATTTGCTTCAGGCCTGAGTGTGAGATAAACACAATGAGAAAAGAGGAAAGGTTTTCTGACTATCAGAAGATGCACTACTGAAAAAAATTATGTGAAAGTATAAAAAAAAAACCCCCGAACGTATCTATATTTAATATAATAAGCCAGAAATGAAAAATTTTAACAGATAAAAATGAATTTTATATATAATTGTTGTTATCCATGGCTTTTAATATGCAAAAGTCACCAGAAAATTGAGCTGCATATATTGTCTTATATTTTTCCCTGATGAAATATAATAAAACACAAAGACATGAAACATAAGAGACTATTTTTCACAAATAACTTACCAAGAAATACAAAGAAATTAAGCTCTTCAACTAATAAATGGCCTCTGATGAAAATGTTCAGTTTTTGCTTCTAGTATAAGACTTGGAAAAGAAGAACTACTGCTGCTTGCACTAAAAATGATTTAAATTTATACAGGAGACTAATTTAGTAGAAATGGAAATAGGGTTCTTCTGTATTAAGTACTGAGTTATATTATGTTTCTAAAATGTGTAAGCCCAGGGGGATATTAAAATGTTAATTTGGAAACTATTTAAAAGGCAATTATTTTATATAATAAAATAAGAAGTCTGCTGAGTACTAATCCCTGTGTTGTGATTTCTTTGAACTAATGCTACAGAAATTAGAGAATCCATTTGTTTAAGTGATTTTAATTTAGATTCAGGGAAGACATTCTAGTCTACAAAAAAAGCTGGGGTCTTTTTTCAGCTCCCATTTAAAATTCTTACCATTCTTACCAAAATTAACGTTAAAGAGAGAGACCTAAACTAGTTGGATAACACTGAATTGAAAGAATGAGAGCACAGACATTTGAATGAATCTCCTGAAGAACAGGTTGTTTGTTCTGCACAAGCACTGCTATGAACAACACCAGCTCAGGCTCTACTGAGCAGGTCAGAATTTATCAATTCCAAGCAAAAGCTGACTTCACCTATTCAAGCCTTGTAAGTGAAGGCTAGGAAAGTCAGCTGATACCTCTTTCCATCCTCTGTTCAGGTTTCCTGTTCCTCCCCCTGGTACACGGCTTTTACTCTTCATTTCACCAGAGCTTTCTGTGCTGCTCACTTTGCAGGTCACGCTTCAGTGCTGTCCAGACCTTTGTCATCTCTCACACAATCCTCTTCCATAAGCTTTTAAAATACTTAAGCCATCTTGGAAAAAAAAAAAAAGAAATTAAAAAAACCTCTCACCTCAATCTTGTCCATTTCTACTTCTACATCAGTTGTTACTATTTTCCTCTGTATTCTGTTGCAGTCTCTGTTCTCAGCCACAAAAGAATCCTCCTAGCCAGCTCTTTGGTGCAAATGCCCAAGAATATTTGTTGTATTCCTATCCAGAGAGGAATTACAAAAAAGTTGCTTTTGATACGAATATAATGTATTATTGATACAAATATAAATACAGATTTTGATTTTCTTCTAGTTCAATTTAAAGAAGTCACAGAGCATATCAACTAGGAAATCAATCCTCTGACACTAATCTGGTTAATCACAGATAGATGATCAAATATTTTTTCTAAAAAATCCAAGGATGTTGGCTAGTGTAGTCAAAATAATTTTTATCTACATTTTTTTAAGCATTCATATCTTACTTTTATTCACACATATTTTACTTATTTCCTTACAGAGATGCATATCTAAATATTATATCATTGTGCTATTCTCCTTCAAACATTTTTTTCCATAATTCATGGTTTCAGAGTTTTTACTGACAGTGATATTTCAAAGGCCTCAAGGCTAGGAAGTGCTGGTATACAAAGTATATAATCTCTCAACCCAAATATGCTTTAGATAACCCAGACCTTCCCAGTACATACTTGACATCTGTTTTATGCCTCTGGTGAGGTATTCTTTGCACAAAGGATATTATTCATCCCATCTTTTGACATCCACGGAGAACAAAATTCTGACCTTCCATAACATATTTTTTGCTTATGCAAGTGTTTTCATCTTTTTCCCTTGTTTGTACCAATGCTTATTTCTACATGTCATCTCATATTGCAAACTACCTATCTGAATTCTTAAAAATACCACATATCTAAGTTGGGTTTTCACTCAGATAAGCAAAGGTGGCTTCCTGTGGAATCAAACCAACAATTGACACAGCCCATATGATTACTTTTTGCAGCATGTCATATACAGGCTTTTAAAAGACAGAATCTGCTCTCAAAATACCATTCTTAGATGTCATCATTTGAATTGTTCTGAGCAAAACGTACCACTTACAGTTTCAAAGGCCAGCTTCAAAAAAGATGAGGCATGAATACAACAAAAATCATTCCAGGAAGTTGCATCAGAGAAAAGTCAGTGAAGGAAGTATTTGAAAAGTCAATGTATATTTTCAATACACAAGAACAAAACAAACAAACAAACAATCAAACAAGCAAAGCCAAGACATGCAGATTATGTCTATCTATATTCAGCCTAGGTATACTGCCCAGGGCCTTAGTCCAGGTGCACACACCTGTGTGTCTGACCTTGTGCAGTAGAAGACTTGAGCACGCATTTCCCCCAACACTCACTGTTCCTCCAGCACTATGACACATCTTTGGTTCCAGGGCAGGCAGCAGGGCATGTCCATGGCACAAGGCAAGTCTGCCCCAAGAAATACAGATTACCAGAGAGTAGCACATCAGTGAGACCTACAGACTCACCACCAAGTTCAGGTCACCAAATGTTTTTCGAGGGAAACTGGGTCATCACCCACCCACCCTCCTGGAAAAAATGCCCCATGTCTTATTGGCTGCAACTGCAAGGAACAGAGTAGAGCCAAAAAGTTCCATCCTCCCTGTTTCCCTATTTGTGAGTCTAGTCATCACATCATCGAATAGAAAGGAATCTTTCTGCCATCACAATCCTTTATCTATTCTTGCCAGGTTAGACATCTATTAATCATTACCTATTTTTTTTAGGAAGAATATGAAACGCTTCTTAAATCATTCCTTGTGAGGTTACAGCCAGGGCAGATGAACCACATAAGCTTCTTTCACATGATGAAATTTAGCTTGATCTATGCTCAAAATGAGAAATGCCAAGAACTTATTTGCTCTCCTAGGCCATTTGCATATATGTTCACTCTATATTCATTACTTTGATATCTACTGCTCTTTTTCTGAGAGCAGAATGTTGATTTGATTTTCACTCTTGCCATTACAATGTCACAGGTATAACAGCACTATGAATGACACAGTAGATTTACAGACTGAATAAAACATGAGTTCTGAGGAGTAATTGCTGGTAGGAGACTAAATTTTAATTATGACTTTCAACAGAATAATAATTAGCTAAATAAAATTATTTTATTCATTACCATGATAATCAGTCCTTAGAGGAATATGTCCAACCATAAACTTATTTCTCATCTAAAATATTATAAAGATTAATATACAGAAATCTACAACTGGAAAATCGTGTTTTGGAATCACAGTGACACCAAAGTGAAAATAAGCTGCTTTTTGCCACACACATCACAAAGAGATAATAATTTTTTAATGGGAATGAGATATCCCCAGTAAAAACTTAACCTAAAAGAAAAGTTTTGTGGGATTGAGAAAAATGCTTCTAGAATTCTCATTAAAAACAAACACCTCACTGCCAAAACAGCATTGCAGCGTGGATATCTGTGAACGGCCACTTTCCTGATAGCTGTAAGCTTTTGCAAGGCACAGAGATCTCCTCCTGATCCAGAGAGCTGCAGGGGTAGAGCCAGCAGTAGAAGCAAACTACCCAATTTACCAATCCAACGAGTACGGACTGAGAGGGCTGACTGTACCATCAGGACCAGAGCATGACATACTGAAGTTACAGTCACTGTCTTCTAGAGATGGTTGTGACAATGGTGATATCTATATTTCACATAAGACTATCAAAGCACAGGAAAATCTGGTATCAAGGCTCACAACATACCCACAACTCTTTATTCTCTGAGCTGTCCAGCCACCAGGCTACCTAGAGTGACAGGAGCATTGTCTGTCCCACGCCTGATAAAACTCAGGGAGCGGAAGCCAGGTCCTAATGTTTGCTACTTCCTAGATAAGCTCCATCATTCCATCTGCAGAATTAAGCCTCTTGAGATTCTGTTTGGCTCACAGATCTCAAATATTTTTCCTGTAAAAGAGTGTCACTTCAAGAGCAGCAGGGGAAACAATTCTACCCCCAAGCTGGAAAACATTGGTAATTAGGTGCTTAATTGAGAAACAGCTAATGATTAGCTCTCTTAGAGTAAGGACCACTGTTTCTTGTGATTGTCATAAAGAAGAAAGATTTTCCATAACATTCTCAAAACACAATTGCCCTTTCCAAGAAAATAAAGAGCCCCACTGAGATCTTTGATACGAATGTCCTCCTCTACAAATGAAAAAATAGTAACCAAAAAAGTAGGCACATCCCAGTTCCAGAAAGCAGTCTCAGGTTACCAACAAAGAACGTTAAATTGGCTAAGCGAAGCCTTTACTTCCCTCAGACACCATCCTGGGGCTCCCAGCCACCCCTCAGGCATTTCAGAAGCCCATGTGCCTAACACAGGCATTCAATTTCATTTTGGGCATCAGGCACTCAAAAAGTTAAGCCCAACATTGGATTTGATACAATTACTTTCATAATGTACTGGCACAAACACGTGGATGAAGTCATGGATACTATATTGCTAGCTTTAATTAACTGAGAGAGAATATGTGCTGTTCTCTTTGAGGACTGATGAAGCTGTAGTGAAAATTATTAAGTATGTAAAGCCATTGTGCAACTAGCACAGGGATAAAAATGCTATTTTGCAGTGAATTATTATATTCATTAATATAACTTACCAGAGTACAGCTTAAACCTCCTTTTGCAACTTTTCGTTTTTGTTCATTTGAAGACATGTTTTTAATTAACAACAGCAGGAACTCCTTTCTTTCTATGCATTTCAAAATCACGCTAAAAAAGAAAAATCCCTGCTGTTACTAATAATTTGCATATAGTCAACTTCTGTAACACAAAAACCAGAATCCTTTGTTCCATACTTTGGAGTAATTTGCTTAAGTATTTGATTTGGTGTTCATTCCACTGCTTGCATTGCTGCTTCATATTTACTTTTCAAGACCTGAATGCAGTACGTCCACTAGCTCTTCATATACAGTACACACTGGTTACAGAAGTTTTGAGCCATTATAGTTATTTTGATTCATTATGGATTACTCAAAAATGAAGAAAGTTAATTTATGCAGAACCACACTTCAATAACCCGGAGCTATTTGTTACTAAACTCTACTCCATCTCTCAGTGCATGCCAACAGATGATACTAAACATCTTTCCCTGTATCATTTCATTTTACATGAGTACATACTTTCCACACAGAATTTTGCCCTTATCATTCCTTTGCAATGCTTCTCAATATGCCTTTGCAGGGTTTTCTTCTAACCTTTTACAATATTAATGTTCCTATATCAAAATCTCCCTGAATATTTTAGGACTCTCCTGGAAATCCTGCATCTGAATATATTTATATGCCTTACTTCTAAGACTTTGTTGCTCTCCCAAGGCCATTGTTTGTAGATCAGCCCAAATACCCAATCCAACCACATCACTACAAACCCCCAGAACTAAATCTGGGACATCCTCCTTTACACTACAGTTCAATTATTCTCTTTTACCTTGATCAGAAGATGACATTTGCTGTGTCAAGTAAACCATGTTCCTTTTTAAGATCACCTGAAGATTATTTACTAATTCATTTTCATTTGTGCTATACATTTTACAAAAGCATGGGACAGTAAAATCCCTACTTAAAAAAAGGCAGATAGGAGAAGGAAGCTATTGTGCCCTAGAGACAAGGCAAAAAAGGAGGAAGGCCATATAAACCCAGAGAGGCAGCCCAGAGAGGAAACCCAATGTAGAGAGGGAAATATTATAATCGTGATCTGATTTTTGGCACAGTGTGTTATTGAGTCTGTTCTCCAATAAACACACTCTCAAAACATAAAAGAACAGTTCTCTCACATTTAAATGATGGCTTATATCCCAAATAAGAAAGAACTGGTATTTTGTCCGTTCATGAAAATCTGAGCAGGTGCAATGAATATGCATTAAGAACATCCTGAAAAATATCACTTCAAGGCAGAGCTCTAGACTAGAGACGTTTATTCAGCTGTTGCATGAATACTGATGTGATATTAACGACTTCAGTGAGGACTCACGAAGAACGTTCTGCAAACCAGCACTCAGCAGCTGGAGCTCACACCAAATATTAAGTTCCAGTATCTGGATTTGCCTTGTTGAATTTATCCCCAGCTCCTAGCTATTCACCCAAGTCTAGCTAGCAATAATTACTTACACGATGCAAAAGTGAAGCTAGCAAAATACTTGCTGCGTATCATATATTCATGCTTCACATTGTATAAACTTGGATTTGGCAGGGTAAGCCTGGGTAACACCTCCAAGAACAAAATACAGAAAACTTGGGAGTTGTCAGCAACTTTTCTTATGTGCAGTCACTTATTTTTCTGCTCTAGTATTATTTTTCTGGTTGAAAAATCTTCAGACTGCTAAACATATAAGTTTTTATATACAAGTGTGTTGGAAGATTTTATTCAAAATTATTCTGTTGCCACAATGGAATGCTCTGCCTTTTAAAAGGTTCCCTTTGGAACTGTCCCAGATAATTGACAGGATGAAATAACATTGTTTAGTTTGTTAAATTATTGCATAGAAATGGCTGTAGAAAGATAAATTTTTCTCCATTTCTAAAGCAGATCTACCTAAATTGTTGGTTAAACACTGCAGCAGGGTTCAAAATGCATACCTAGAAGAAAAATAATCCAAAAGAGCTCCACAAATGTATTTGTCCTTATCTGCTATAGTTTAATAAACAACTCACACAGATACACCTTTTTCCATTTACACTTTAAACTCTTATCTTTAAGTTGCAGTCTGTAAGTGCAGTTTATTGAACAAAGTGGTAGAAAAAACTGACTAGTTCTGATAAAACACAGAGAAAGACTGAGCCTTTATTTGAGAAAATGGCCCTGGGATTACTTGTGGTACAAATTCATATGGGTATCTGTATTCTCCAACTGACATTTGATAAATATCTAATTTTTCTATTTTGTAGCACAGAACATTGTTTCTTAGTTAGGAAAAGCTTTGAAAGAAACCGAAGCACACCAACCCTCTGTGGACAACAGCAGAAACAAATAGCTGTATCTGTTGTTGGTGCCATAAGGACACGTCTGCCAGCTGGCCAGCTTGAATCTGAGTGGACCCGTAAAGCAATCTTGTCCATGCCATTGTTTACAGAAGATGCAAAATTCATTCCCTCCCTCTCACAGGAAGAGATAACCAGAGCACACAGTCTTTTCATTGTGATTATTTTTTAGCACACGAATTTTTCAGGAAGATGAGCCTGCAGCTGATAAAATGCACCATGGGCTGCATACTTGACTCTGGGGGCAAACTGCATCCCTATATCTTAGTAACCATATTAGCAGCCCTTGAAAAGTGGTAGATTAAGCTGGCTGTGAAAGATCACAAAGAACCAAGCATCAAAAAGAGTTCTCCTTCTACATGTCCTTTTGTCAGCCATGCTGGTGACCCAGCACAAAAAATCGTACTTTCAGAAGTTCACTTCCTCTTTAGAATGATTCTAAACATTGGCCCTCAAGCCGATCATAACTGTTTGTGCAACTGTATTAAAATGTACTTTAGATTTAAATTAGCAAGCAAAACAAACGTGGTTTGAAACATCAACTTTAGTCTTTGTATTTGTGCTTTTTGACTGTTTTCTGAAAGAATAATTAAGTCTCCAGAGTCAGAAATTATTGGTGTGTATTGATTTGCAGATAAACACAGTATTTATTTCAAACTTGATGCTTGTCTCTGCTGACTAAGAGTACACAATATAGATATTCAAGAACTTCTAGACTTTAAAACGCATGTCTGAAAATTTAAGTTTGGAATGGGGAAATGACATTTTTACTTATAGATTTATGAGACAGAAGTTAAAGCTGTTTAAATAGGCTATAAGTCAAAATCCCTTAGAATGGAAGCTGAACATTAACAAATTTGAAGAAAACAACTTATTTATAATTAATTTGATATGTAACTCAAGGGAGAAAAGATTGTGTTTTGCACTTCAAAAACTAACTGATATATTAACTTACGGTAATGGAATCTGTATGGAGTGGATTGAAGGAACAGTTCCCTGGTTCCTCTGTCCTTCAGTATGTCAGAATTCACAGGTAAAAGCTTTACGCCAGGATTTAAAGAGGAAATGGTTCCATTTTTAGAGGGAATTAAACTGAGAAATCTCAATATTGCAATTTTTGTCTGCATTTGCTGGTGAGATCACATTTACTAGAAGCTGGCCTTGCAGTCAAAAGAAAAATACAGGTTTTTGCCATAGAGCTATCATATAAAAGAAAAACAATATCTGTTTAACTGAGTCATAGATTTGAGTATAATCTGTATCTATGGAACTATGTTTTCTATAGCAAAGGAAGCAGCAGTCTGTGAATGAGGATTACATTAAATCCAAACTCAGTTGTCTGCCTAAAACATCCCCTGTGCAGCTGGCAGCTAGAGCTCCCCATTTCTAAAAGCAGGAAAAACATGGAATTCATAGATAATTCACCAGAACTCAGAGAATTCAGAGATAAATCAAAATCTGTCTCAGTATTCTGCACTGTTACTAAAATACAGAGTCAAACAAACTGATAAGACTCTGCTCCAAAGGCTTCTGCTCGACAGGAACAAAATGAGGTTTCTGTTGCCATTTCTAACTTCTAGTTAAGCTTTCTAACTTCTGTCAGTACAAAGCAGTGTCTGAAACACAGGTATGTGACAACAACAGAAGCTACTGTCTACAAGCCAAGTAATCTTTTCCTGTAGGAATCAACAGCATTCTAGAAAAACAACTTCTGAAAAGATAAGTTTGTTCACATATCCTTTTGTTGTTTACTTAACTCCACTGTGATTTATAACATGCTTGGGAACTATTTTCCAATCAAAGGTAATTGTGATTTGTTATGGGAGGTACAGAAGTAATATTGATGACTGGTACTTAAGTTTTCTGTCAGTATAAATAATTTGATATCTGCATGTAAATTAGGAACCCCCTTGATTCTCCAAACCCAAGTAGTATATTTATTTATTTATTTTTTAATCATAATGAGCTCTCTTGCATCAAAACTGTAACTACATCAAATTCTTTTCTAGCATGCAATCACTGAGAAAATCCTCATTTATCTTCTCTTGTTTTGAACTAGATGCATCTTTGGTTCTCAGTACTTCACTGTAGCATATATTTTCAGACTTTTTGCATTGATGATCCCAGATTCAAACTGCATCATTAGACCAAGAGCAACGCATCCTAACTGGCTGGATACACAGAAGTTACAAAGCAGGTGAAAGTAAAGGTTGCAAACAGTAAATACACCTACAGGTAATAAAAAAAACCGTTTTTGAGGAGAGTCTAAGTGAAATAAAATCACTTTGTTATGAAAATGCTCGTGGTGGATATATGGGTGCTATAGTTCATACCTGAAGTACCACACGACTGATCAATGGGTAAAGCAAATGGGGCTTGAAATTAAAGTGCGCATACAGAAGAGTGTGACATATGATGGAACCAAGGAAACGAATGCAAACTGAAAAGTGACCAGGCACTAAAAGAAGAACGCTGTAGAAAAATAGGATCACATAGTCCAACTAGGAAGGGAAAATTAATGATGTAAAAGGTGTAAAGATTGATGCAGAATGTCAGGAACCTGGAGATTTAGAGATCAGACAAGAGCTAAAATAAAATGTCAGCTTTCCCAAAGTGAAAACAGCAGACTTACCACGTGAGTCTCCTACACTTATTCAGGACTACTGAACATTTCTGAATATCGGGCCTCAAATAAACCTACCTGAATATGATACCTTATTTACCATATCAAACACGATGAAGTTTGAGGCCATCATAATACCATCTGCCAGGATATCTAGAGAACAGAATTCACTGTATTTTTAGCAATACTCCTGTTAGGCTTGACCAAGAGAGGCACTCTGATGAGATTCTACTCTCTAGAGAGGGTCAGGCAGGCAACACTTTGAAAAAGTGCAGAAATCTGGTGTGGCAGAACTCAGTAAACTATTGTAACATATGTTTAATTCCCTAATTAGCAAACAAAGCTTATAAGCACACATTTTATCATGTGTCATTTTTACTGCAATCAATAAATATAAGCAGAGCTCAAGTGGTTTGATGTTACAAAGTTCCATTAGATAAAATAGAGAAAAGAGAGGAAAATACGTATGGCTGTATCTAAGACAAGTTCTGTTTGTCTAGTATTTTCTTTTAGCATCTTATTTCAAAAGTATAAATACATACAAAAACATCTATATGAGACCTTAACAGTGGAGCTTTCTCTGCATTAACACAACTAAAAACAACTAAGGAAGCTATTCCTGGTCCAAAAAGCACATTTAGTATCTAGAATGCCTGGAACAGAGCTATAGATGGGAGCCAGGGTAAAAAAAGATAGCTATCTCAAGCTTTAACCCTAAGCCAATAGATTTTTAGGAAGCAACATTAAAAAAGGATTCTTATATATTTCTATAAGTTGTTTTTTTTTTTTTTTTTTGGTAGAATACATTTCTCTGTTTTATTTTGTTTTTCATTATGTTATGTAACTCTAGCATATGTTCTTTCTGTGCTTTAATCTGTTTTCTTTTCAATCTACTACACAATGATCTCGTGCAGACTTTATCCACCAGTTGTATGCAAAAAAAAATTTTTTTTTTGAGTTCTAACAGAATGATAATGATAAAGGTCTAAAACATTTCATGAAAATTAGAGACTAATGGTTAATAGAGACAGAAACAGGAATACACAAAAGAAACCATCAAAGAAATAAGACTGAACTTTATCAGAAGTAGGATGCAATTCACAGTTAAACGCAGATATATTCAGAGTCATGTCCTTTTGGTTTGAAAGGATGTCACTCTCTGCAAGTGGTTAAAACCCCTCAGAAAACATAAAATACAAAAAGTTTAAGAGTCTGTGACTATAGGTTTTTTCACATATCAAAAGCTGACTATCTCTATATAATGCAAGTCAAACCAAATTAAAATAAAAAGCATATAAAAGTAGTAACAGCATTCCTAAAAGACAACACCGCTACAGGAATTCACAAAGACAGATGAAGACAGTAAGAGTTTTTTCATATTAAGATGGCATCTAAAATCTTCTCCTCCTCGTCCTCCTCTCCATCCTACCACATTCAGCTGACTTGCAAAGATGCCCCCCTATCTCATCAAAGACTCCAAGGTAGCCCAGGTCTTCCATTTGTTTTCAGCAAGAGTGAACACCATTCAGGTACTTTCCTAGATAATTTCTCTTACATGCCACACAAATTTAAATTTTCTTCTCCAGAAGAGAAAATTACCTCTAAGTCATCACATCATTTTAAATTTAGTAGGAACATCAAATCAGTTTTGCCTTTTTGCAGCAGCCTGCATGTCATTTAGCCAGGAGCAACCATCAAGTTAGGCACATGAAATGATACGAGTTCCTTAGGAATGAAGGAACTTTCTATGCTGGGGAAAGAAAGTTGGATATTGGCCACAAAAAACACAATAAATAGTGTAAGTACGTAATTCTCTGTACTCTTTGAGTCTCATTGTAAAATAAAATATACCAGATTATTATCTTTCATTAGTCAAGCTTTAATGACCTGAAAGGTGTTAAACTATCTGGATGCCAACAGGAGCAGAATGGGTCCCGCTGCTTCTCTTATGATCCATATGTCTGTGTACAGCACTCTCAGTAGTTCACCACGCTTTGTTAATCAAGTAACACAACTTACTTTGCACTGACATTGCTGGCTGTCAGGATGAGATAACTACAACTGAGAAGCTGATTTTTGCTTTCTCCTAGGAAAGCTTTTCTGTAGAGAAATAATTTCTAACCAAGGTGATAATGTGATGCAATGTTATAATGCCATTCCCAAATACACTGCACCTTTAGATACATTTGAAATCAGCTTGTGTGCATTTAAATTAAATAACCTGATGAAGTACTTCAGATAAGCTGTATTTTGTTTTTATACACCACAGATTCTGACAGCTCTTCTCACAACAGTCTTAATGATATGATCTCTTCAAACAGCCTTTAGTTCTTTGAAAGAATTTCATTTATATTTGTCACAATTGCTGACAGATAAAATTATTCTCCATAATGAGACTATTTTTCATGGAGGATCAGCTTCAGGAATTTTGTGACCCAACTGCACCACCACAGATGAGAAAAAAATCTGCTGTCACAAATTTTTGACTATAATTGTCCTAGAATTTCTAAATTACTCTCCACTTAATTAAAAATTTCAACTACCCCTCTGCACTTTGAGATTTTTTCCAGATTTTACTATTTTTTTATCCTTAGATATCTCTAATGACTTCACTATTCATTCTGCCATTTCATCTGCACCTCGAAGGCGTATTATGCTTAAGCTGGTGCAATTTCATCTTTTAAAACCTTAAGTCTAGTCATATTTTCCCTCTATTTAAAACAATGACCCTAGAATCCTGATCTTCCACACTCCATTTCCTCCTAGTGCTGGTTGCCATTTTACAAGTCTTCTCTTCACCCATTAAATCCTTTTAGTGTTTAGTCTATACAAGCAGTAATTGAGCACCTTATGTCAGAATCATTTGTCTTTCTTGACCACCCATCAGCTTCACCCTCAGGCTTCTCTCGTAAAGTGAAGTTTCTGAAGTTTTCTCCTGATGGTTTTCTGCCCATGAAGAACTACCTCAAAAACATCCAGACAGCCTCTCACACTTCGCTCACCTACAAACCTTGTGGAAATGAGATATATAATTCACTACTTAGCTAGAGGATGGGGTTGTTACAGTGATCTACCACGGGAATGCAAGGAGCAGCTTAGAGCAGAACCACAAAAAAATTCTCAGTGAATGCACTGAGATGTTTTATTTTCTTGACTCCTGAGCATTATGTTTCACCCACTGTCGATCAGTTCTGTTGGAAAAGTCTCATGTATTCAAGAAACTGTGTGTGTTCCCAGAAATATATCGATGTTCCTCCTGTAACTAATTCGTAACCAACATCTGTAGGAAAACAAATGATGATAAACAGGATTCTTTTTATTGGGAATACAATGGATAAAACTACAGCATTTGCAATGTATTATAGTTAAGTACAGTCAGTACAGTATTATACTATAAACACATCTAATCCTGTAAAAATGAGTGATCAGTATTTCTGGTCAGATGGTTGCCTCCTCCCAGTATTTGCAGGAGCAGAACCACACTGTTTATACCTTAGAGTTTTTTCTCATCCTGCATAACCCCAAATCAGGAAGATCTGAATTAACAACAGCCTTACATGAACTAATGGTCCTCACAACATTAGTTGAGCAGAAAGGGCAGCTGCCTTCTGAGAGAGCAGCTGGGATTCATCAGGGAGCACAGGTCTTACTTTATAATCTCCACAAAAGAAAACACTCAACATTCTACAGAAAGCAAAGGAGAAAGAAGCATCACTGTCCCACCTGCCATTAGAAATGTAACCACCACTTCCATGTGTGCTTTGCCAAAAATTGCATATAAATGCAACCGTGGCTGCTAGTGTCTGAAGAGACACATTAGCATTCACTAATAGGAAGCATTGCTAACTGAAGAACCTACTTTAATGTTTATCTCCTCTCATTGTTATTCAGCTCAGTGCATAGTTCCCTTCCACAGCAGACTTTAAGTTCCTTTTTCCAACATTTGATTAGAACATACATTCGAAATACAAAGTTTAGTCTAACAAAGTTAAAGCTGCACAGAACAAGAATTTTATCAGGCCTACTAAAACTTAATTCTTACTTACAATTCTCCTGCAGTGTACTGGAGACTTATGGTGGCAGGCGAGTTTTGATTGACAGCACCAGAATACCAACAAATTGGAAAAATATGGCATGCCTGCAGTAGATGTGATGCTGATGGGACATAAAGGTGTCTTTGCATCAGCTGGGAGAGATCTGATTTTTCTTTCGTACCATTTAGTATGATGCTATATTTTAGCTTTAGGAGAAAAAACACTTAACAGCACACTAATGTTTCAGTTGTTGCTGAGCAGCAGGGCACAGAGCCAAGGCATTTCAGCTTCTCATACTGTCCTGCCAGTGAGAGGACTGGAGGGGCATAAGGAGCTGGGAGGGGACAGATTCAGGACAGCTGGCCTAAATTGGCTGAAGATACATTTCAAACGATATGACAGTGGAAAAACCTGAAATACAAAAGGAATTGGCTGGGTGGACAGCCACTATGTGGGGATGGGCTGGGCTGATATCAGTCAGTCGGTGATGAGCAATTGCTTGTGCATCACTAGCTTTGTATATGTATGTATATAATTATCATTACTATGATCCTTTTTTCCTCTTCCTCTGTCTTACTAGAAGTAGTTTTTATTTCAACCCATGAGTTCTACTGGTTTATTTTTTCTCCAATTCTCTCTTCCATCCCACTGGGAGAGGGAGCAAACTACTGTATGGTGCTGAGCTACTGCTGGGTTGAACCACAACAAAAAATTGTGGATTTCTGTCTGTAAACAGCCCAAAAATATTTTAAACAAATTCATAGGAGGAGAAATAGGAAAGAGTGCTCATCTTCACAGCAAATAGCCCATCCTGACAGTGGCAGTCAAGCAACTACATTGCCCTGCCACGAGGAAAATTCAGTAATAGCTTCTTTTTCACCATATGGAACTCATTTTAATTATTTCATGAGCTCCCAAGGTGCAGGAAATTGCATCAGCACATCAGTAACAACCTCCAGCTCTGGAGAAAGCACAGCAGATATACCAACAGCAGCTGCCCCTCCTGTTCCCCACCACTGATTGTTTTGGAACTTCTGTATCTCCTTTCAAATAGTTAATTGTTAAGTTTTGATATGTGTCTTCTGCTGCTGTTACCAGGATTAACAGCTCTGTCAGAATAGGCTTGCCCACTGGACCATGAAATTCCCTGAAGAGCCCCTTACCATGGAACCCACTGCACCTACAACAAAAGCAGGAAAATGGCATTTCATACATAATCTGTATGAGGCGCATCTATAAAAGGAATCCAGCAACAAATAAGTACAGATGGAAACAGTCAAACTGTTGCTTTCTGATGCTGTCAGAGCTTTCAGAAGACTACCAGGTTTCATTTAAGACTGTCCTGGATTTTTCGATTGGAACGCTCTTTTAGGCACAGTCTGACCTTTTGTAGCATGCTTACCATAGGTAAGCTCTTGTCTTCTAGGTCAGAAAATATTGCTGACTTCTGCCTGATAAAGCTACACTAGTAAGGCTGCAAGGATGTAACATGCTACAGGCTTGACATTGCAAATAGGGGAACACTTCTCAACTCATCTTTCTACCGGTACAGATAAAGCAACCAGGAAAGTAGAGATACAGTGAATACCAGTTCTGTCCTACTCAGCTCAGTGAAATTTTAAGTGGTTGGAAAAGCTGGCGGCAGGGAATTGTCTGGCTGCACTCTACTATAGATCTATGTAGGCAGTTGGAACTAAATGTTAAGGATTTCTCAGGTACTCACCTCAGACTTTGACAAAATGCTTAGAATGTGTTTGTTTCACGTATTAAAGCTAAACTGCAAAACTATGATGAAACATGCAAAGAAAACCCAGCTAGGAAAAAAAAAAAGTTGCATAATAATTATACTCTTGGAAAAGAACTGCAATAAAATAGAGAGAGTGACTCATGGGAGAAGTTACAAAGTCAAGAGTAATTAACTTTGTGCTTATTGCTTATTCGATATGAGAAAGAAGTGCAGATCAGAGATAAAAGAAAAGAAAAACAATCACACACTTTACAAAGCAACAAAAAATGCATAGATTTTCTCTTTACATCTTTTACCCAGCAGCCCTTTCTAAACAAAGGCCTAACACCCTGATGCCCTAAGATCCCCACAGCACAGCAGAAGACAGACAGGAAGGCAGAAGCACATGGTTTGCTAGCACATCTTCCAGCCAGGTCAGTGCAAAACCAGCAGCCTCTCCATCAACCACAGCACCAAAAGCTCTGCTCTGTGCATCAGAAAGCTCCTTTCCATAATCTAAACGCAAGAACACGATACATGCAAAGCTTAATAGGAAGGAATAAGAGCTGTTGTCCGTGATTCTTTAAGATCATTTCTACTTCTTCAAACTTTTGAATTCAGAAATGTTGTGGTGACACCTCCTGAGTAACATAACTGGGTGCTTTTGCTCTTTTCTAAAGAGCATGCCAAGCTCTTTGTGCTTCTATGCACATGGTCAGGGAAGTAAGACATTTCCTGGGAATTCCCAGGTAAGCATTTGTCATCTACATGGGACACAGAAAAACTCATGCCACAAGAAAAGTAAAATTCAACCCTCAGCACACTTTATATGCAGAATCAGAGGAGCCTTCATGTGTACAAGCACTTGTGAAAGAAAAGTAGCTAAAAAAATACAGTAAAAGATATGTTCAGTACTACACAGAGCTCTCCCCTCTCTGGATGCACCCTGCATGTGACATAAGAACCCACAGCAAAGGAGCTGTTGCTTGTTTTTTATTGCTTCTCCAGAACATAGAGTATGAAAGGTGGCTGCTCAAGGGAGGTTGCCACCAGCTCTCGCCCTGTGTGTGTTAACTGGGGAATGTTGAACCTGAGAGGAACCAAGTCTCTTAAACTTCATTTCACCCCTTTTTTTTGGGAAATTCAGCAAGTATAGTCCTTTTGAGTATGTTTAAATCTAAATCCTACTATTATTTGAATAAATATCACTAAGCAGAATGAATTATTAACAATAGCAATCAAATTTAGTATGACAAAGCTGCAACTGAGCAATTTATTTTACTTTTGCATTTGAGTTGTACTCAAGTATAAAATAAAGTCTTCTACATGATCCACAGTTACTGTATATACATATCGTGAGCCCCATCTAATTTGCACATGCAATTTACACAGTGAGTCACTCATCTTACAGAACAATGGCCTTCATAGAAAGATTGGTTTTAATGTTGCCTGTAGATCACCGATCTCTCAAAGCAGAACTCATTTACAACATTCAGAGTGACCTATGCTTTTATATTATATATACTCCAGCAATAAGCAGCTACGTTCATTTTTTATACTCTGCAAAAGGAAATTATCTTACCAAAATGACCCATTTTATTCTATTTTATTATCTGGGAATTATTCCAAGTGAATAAATAGAGCTTCATTAAATTATCATTCTGCAATTAGTCTGACTTTGTAAAGATTTCTGCCTGAGTCATCCCTGGAGTGCTTTGCCTAGGTGATAGGACTTCAACTTGAGCCCCAGGACAAACAAAAGTAACACACATTATCAAGATAAAATATTAATGGAACAGAATAGGAATTAGAAGCTTCAAGAATATTCAGGCAACAAATTTAAGGTATGTTTAATAAACTCTCCCTACTTTTGCAGAACGTGAACACAGACTATGCTGTGAATCCTAGTAGAAGATCCTATTCTTAATGGTTGCACAGAAGGCTATCAGACAAGTTGCTTGGAAGAAAAATTAATCATCATTAAAATAAATAACTTTTTTTTTTTAAATATCAGATATTCTGACCGCTTGTTAGATCAACATTGGAAAGATACAGTTATTAAGTAAAGGTCTAGCAAAACAAAGCTCTAACAACTTGGCAGCACCCCAAAATGTCTCCAAAGGCATCTTTGAGCAAGTAGGAGAAATGTCTATAAATATCAGTCTGCAAAACACAGAAATTCCCACACAAGACAATTAAAGAAACTTATTTAAAGGCTGACCTGTAGAATTCAATGAAGTGACATTGAAAAAAAAAATAAAACAGACTTTCAAGATAAATGTTCTCGGAAACAATCATCAAACCATCAGTAATAAAGTAACTTCCTAAGCTTACAAAACTGCAAAATGAAAACCTGTGAGTAAAAGCAGAGTTCAAACATCAGAAGCACCTTTCTTTACTACTCTTATTAACTTATAAGCAGCGTATTTCCAGTTCAAGTTTGTCTTCATAAAAGGCAAACTACTCCTGAGAGGAATTTTAATTACCTTAACACTGAACAACTTTCAGTGTGCAAAGAGTTTTAACTTGTTCATCTTACTCTGTTGAACTGCTTTCCAGTTCTGGAAATGTAGATCTATTGAATCAGAAAAAGATCGCAAGCATGGACCTACTAGTTAGAGCACTCATTTCTGGTTTCTTTCATAGGATGATTCACTTGATTTCTAAAGAACATTCGGAGAAGAAACTTGAACCACAGACTGTTCTCTCCTAATAAATACACAAAACTACTCATCTATAATGTCATGACCTGACTTGACTGAACTCCCAGGGCACTGAACTATTTTCTGAACAGCAGAGTGAGGAAGGGAAATGCTCCCACCCTTATTCTGGTACATGGCCTGGTATGTTAGCACGATCTCTGTATACGATGAAAGATGGGAGTTGAATTTTTTTAGATTTATTTAAAACTTGAACTTCTTTTTTCTACACCTATTTTAAATGTTCTAAATGCCACACTAATGGATTTTGCAGTAAGGAGATAGGAAGGGAGATGCTACTCTCAAACTACTTTGAGAGAAGCCCAATTCTGCCTATGACTGTTAAGGCATTTTCTGAGAAGGGCAGAGAAGGAGATTTGAAGAAGTTAAAAGCCATACTATCCACTTAAAACATTTCAGAAATCAAGTAAAAATTTCAATGACTGGCAATTTGATTCAGGAAGCAGAGAGGGATTTTATAGGTGAAACAGCACTGTTGATAGATCAAAACTGTGTACTTGAAAAGTTTCCTTCAGAGAAGCTCTGAGGTGTTAAATAGTAACTCATTGACAACTCAGGTCAGCTTTCCATGAAACAGAATGTCCTCTACAAAATACTAAACTGTCAAATAAAATATAATGTATTGATTTTCCCTAATATTCAGAAATTCACTTTCTAAAATACTAAGTGAACAGATGAGATAAAGCTGCATTTATTTGAGAGCCAGCACAGAGAATGGGATGCTTCAATAGGCAATCCCTGTAAATGTGAACTCTACTAAGTGGGAAGGCTGGTACTTCAGAACTCAGACATGAGGCATTATTTTCCTGTCAATCTTGCACTCTTGGGGAGAGACTGATGGATCTGACCCTGATCTTTTTCTCAATTCTTTTGTTCAGCTTTCCTGTTACAAGATTTACAATTGGGAGCTGAAGACTGTAATCAAGCCAGTGAGCTCAGTCACAGAGGAATGCTAGCTGCAATTGCATTCCTATAGAGATTTCAGTGAACACCGATAATCAGACATTCTTGTGGGCAGAAGCAAAAGAGGAAACCATAAACATACGTAAAAAATGGCAAAAATATTATTTTAAGCTGACTTTAGAGAACTATTTAATAGTATAGGCTCAAGCAGTCATTCCAGCTGGGAGACAACTGCAGAGATGTTGACCTGTAACAACATTACAGACCATCAACACCCACGTCTAATTCTAAATCACATAATTCTTTGTGTATTCTAAGATTTTCTGTTTTTCAAACTTGCTCAAACTCAAAGGTTCTGTTAGTTTTCTTATGTTAGCCCTCAAACCATGCAAATTAGTGAGTGGTCTTTCCCAGCACACCTTGAGTGAGCAACCTATGCAGTTTAGCCCTGGTTCATTTAACCAACAGACATTTTGGTAAACTGATCTGCTTTTGGTGATTCTAGTTGCTCTAGTGAAAGAAAGGACCAGAGCAAACTCACTTAAACTAATGCAAACATCGGAATAGAGCAATTTCAGGTGAATAAGAAAAACAAATTCTTGCTGTGGCCCTTGCACATATGGCAAAGTTAAGCTGAAAAGATATTCTACATATGAAGAAGGAAAAGGCAAACATTCTTGCAGACTCACACAAAACCAACCAACTGCCCACAAAGCACGAAGACGACTGACTTTTTCCAGGATGCAAATACTTAAACAGCCTGTGAATAATCTGAGTCTTAACACAGCTCTTGAGAATCAGCCAGACGAGAACACGTTGAGCAATCTGAACCTCTGCCTGTTGGAGAGCCTGAGGTCAACGGGAAGCCTAGCTGTTATAAAAAAAAAAAAAAAAAAAAAAGATTACAAAAGAAAGGATAAGCTGGGGTCACTGAATGTTATCTTTCATATGTAATTCTCAGGTCTTTTTATCTCACAAATAAATATACGCTGACAGAATGAATCACAGGGTGAGGAAGTAGATAAAAAAGAACATTTAAAAATTATAATGACAGGATTTTAAGAAGTAGTGAAGGGCTTGAAAAATCTTTTCCTGCGGCACATTTATTACAAAACATAATAGCTACATCATCTCTTTCAAGAACTCGAAGCTCTCATTTTTTTTGAGCAAACATTGGCAGCTATTTTCTCTTCCTGTTCTCTTATTTATAGAACATACTGTATCTAAACCTGAAGTTGTTATAAATAATCAGTATCTTCCCAACTCCTCTTTGCGTGATCTCTTTTATCCATGTTTAAAGTTGACAGCGTTCTTCAGTATGACTTTTCCTTCCCGTTTTTTATCAGTTTTACATAATGGTAGTTATAGCTTATGACAACATATTTATGATTTGGATCTTCCAAATGGTTCAAATGATAATTAGAATTTATTCTTTTCAGTATGTGGAGCAAATTGTAGTTTGGCCACATGGCTACTGGTAGCAAAGTGGTTGAGACCAGTAGCCAGAGATTTGCACTCTTCAGCAATGACATGTAGGAGAAGCAGCAAGCTTCTGCTTAGTCAAACCAATGACAATGTAAAAACTCAGAAAGTTTTCTTCCTAGAAAAGTGAGTAGGCAGCTCAGGTTCAATCCAAATTAGAAGTTTAATTACTAACACGCTAGCCAATCACTTGGAGAATCAGGTTCTTTCTCCAGTTGCTATCTGTTCTGCATTTTATTTTTTTTTAGTCAATGGTTGTCTGCATTTTTACCTTGATATCGGTTTTGGAGATCCAGATTTTCAGATCTGTTTTGTGTATAGTTTTTCTTGGTTTATTTATTTATATTAATTTTCATAAAGCACAGTGTTTGAAAAAAATCAACCCAGAACTTGAAGTACAACAGGCAATCTGTAGTCCTCAGATGCTTCTATTTAATTATGAAATAAATAAATAGAAAACATTCATGCTAGTACTGCTGTAAGTGCCTACAGCACACAGCTTTTTAGTATGTATGTCCAGTTTCATACCTTAAAATAAGCATACATTCCAAAATTTGGCTACAAGTCTCTCAGATGGAGCGTATCGTTCCATACACGATACTGAATATTTAGTGTTTTTGAATGTTCACATGTTCATGTACTTCTGTATTCATGCTGCTGAAGAAGCCTTTTTCTGAACCTATGATGTACTGCATCAAATACCTTCTCTCTTTCTTTTTGCAGTCCTGAATGAGGATAGAGCTCAACCTCTTTACCAGCCAGCCATAAGTTATCTTGCATCCTTTAAACTCTGCTTACTATGAGGGGCAGCTCAGGTTAAAAGAGACTTCTAAAAATAATACTAAATGTGACAACACCTGACCCATGCATCTTACAAAGCATAATGAGATCAACAGAAAACAAGGAGTAGGAAATTTAGAACAAGCATTCCTACAGAACGTTTCCCGACATTCACTCCTGATATTCCTGTAACAGAAAAGCCCATCTGTTCTGCACAAAGCTAATGAAGTCATTTGTCATAATGTATCTTTACTACCTTCCTCATTGCCAAAGAAATCCTTCTCAACTGATAAAAAGACATCTATAAAATAACATTGACTTCCACTCTTGGTCAAGTTAATAAATTACATTAACAGATGTTTTTAATTTGAGAAATTAAATATTTCATAAATTTTATTATTCTTAAGATCAACAAAAAAAGGAAGTTTAAATGACTTATCACCATACTCAGGTCATTTTAAAATCAGATTCATTAACAAGGATGATAATTTTCTTTTTTCGTCTAGATGAACAGAATTTATGAGCACTAGGAAATTTTGCAGATTGCCTGTGGGTAGAGCTTGGCATCTGTGTAATTATGTGGGATCTCTGAAGGCATTTAAAGGCCAATTGACTGCTTTTAAATCTTCTTTTTAAACTGGTGACAACAAGGATATAAAGATGTGTCAAAATGAAAAAAATGCTTCAGCATTTCCAATTCTAGGCCAACCATTCATGATTCTTGAAAGTTCATACTTAGTTATATCATACAGAGTATGTATTAAAAACTAATCACAAAATTGATGTTGGAAAAGACTAATAAACTAATTTTAAAAGAAATGAACACATTCTAGAGTCACTGGAGAAAACTGAATCACTGAATACATTAATTATAGGAAATAAATCACACTGCTTGCTTGGCTACAGGAATCAGATCCAGGAAAAGCAATTTTTCCTGGCCTGCTCTTCACAGATCTCTACATGAATCCCTGCCAGCATTAGCACTCTATCAGTACTATCAGTAGAAAATGATCTTCATGTTACTGTCAATCTGCTCATAATTGCAGAAATTTTTTTCATTTCAGTATATGCACCTAGTACCCAAATAGACTGCCCATTTTTAAATGTAGAAGAACCTGTTTCTTCCCTTCTCCAATGGTGTTCATGTACACATCACCCCAGTACCTCCTTGGACCCCAAAAACGCCCTTTACAGTGTTTCAGTTCTTCTTAACTTCTACGTTGCAACTGAGCTCTACATTTTCATACCTTGCTAACAACAGTTCTGATTACATAATCTGTCTCAAATTAGACTCTTAGTACAAGTTGTTTTGAATGTGAAGTTCAGTGTAATAATCACTGGGGATGCTAGCTTTCCCACATAGTAAAAACACCGAAAGAGATGAATTCTGACTGTTTCTAGCTCACCTTCTGGCTTTTGTGTACCCAGTCTCATATCATTTAGCATATCATAAGAACAAAGACAAGAAAAGGGTTTAATGGCTATCAAGCTTGTTGCAATCAGACTTTTTGCATCCTCTTGTTCTGCTGCTTCTGACCACCAGCACCACGCCTGTAGCTACATGCATGGAGCAGCTGCTAAGATGCTGACTCTCAGCTGGGAGACTAGCTGTTTAAGGCACAACACCCACAGATCAGCAGCACTATGCATATGGCATGATGCTGAAAGAAAGAAGAATGAGGGTATATCCCCATGTTATTAAATATATCTTATGTTAATCTTGCCTACAGTTTTCTATCTATAATGAGCTGCATCCATTCATTTCTTTAGTGTATCAGTGTGACGAACTCAGAACGATTTCCACCAAAATGTGAGCAGAATGAACCATTAGAGATTTTTCTTCATAGAAAATTGTGACTGCCTGTATTACTTCTGATTAGACTATAAAATTTAGGGCTGAACATTTGAAGAAATAAGAAACTGCACTACTCTGATATGAGGAAAAAATAAATTATTAACTACTGTTGCTAGGAAAATCTTATTTCACTGTAACTTACAGAAAGAAGAAAAATGTCTTTATGCAATCCAAAAATTGCTTTACTCTTATTAAACAACCAGGTTGATAGCTACATGTAAAGATCTATTTCTACCAGTAATTGAATCATATTCAGCACACAGAAATCAGTCTGTCCCACTGCGGGAGTTCTACTTGTCTTATTCCTGACAGATTTTTTTATTTCTTAAAAAAAGCTCTGACGAGAATTCTGACTCTCCTAAGCAAGCTATTCCTATGCTTAATTGTCTCCAGAGCCATAAAAACAACAGGCTAAGGTGGTCATTACTGACTATCATAAAACTGATCAAAGAACCAAAGCAATGACCACTGCATAGTAATTCATTGCAAAATCCAATAAATTCTTTTCCCTTCTAAAAACAAAACCAAAAAATTTCCATCTCCAGTCATTCTTACTGTTATTACACTTAGTAATTTGGGAAAAACATGAAAACAGGAAACACAAACCAAACGAGCTGAACTTCATCAACACATGAAAACTGCTAAACAGCAGTATGAGAATAGCAGGTGCAGAATTAGGCACTTGTTTCACTTGGCTGCTGATTGCCCAGCTTCCCCACTTGTCAAGATCTCTCTGAAAGGTCTCCCTACTCTTGAGGGAGTCAACAGCCCCTCAGACTTAGCATACACTCAAGTCCTACATCCAGACACCATCTCCTGATCAAACCTTTCCTTTACAGATAAAGCACTTAAACCAGTAGAGGACAGATGCAATTTTAAAGGCTTAGACAACACCACTGATTTTGTAGGATTGCTTTCTCAATTTCAAAAGCATCAAATAAAATTATATGGATCTAGGAGGTGCTGCACATCTCCTGTTTGCCATCAGCAAAATACACTTAATATCTTTTTTTTAGCTGAAAATACAGAGCAGGATCTGGAAGGCTGTTGACATTGCAGAGCATCTTCCGGGTACACAGCTATACCTTTGCAGAAGCTGTGCTATTGAAATAATGGCAGATTTCCAAGAAATAGTCACAAATGGTGAAGAGATTCCTATTTTTTTTTTATTTTTTTTTTTTCGCATTTCTTGGAAGATGAATTTCTTCCAGCCCATATGGAGAACAAGAGGGAACCAAGGAGGCCAGAAGAAAGCTATTCAAGGAACTACACAGGGAAGGGGAAAGTAAGATCTAGGTTAGAAGTGACCCCTTTTAAATACAGTTTTATTTACTTCTTGACTCAACGTCAGAATTTTGCTGATGAAGAAGAAGCTGAATGTTTACCTCATATTTCTCCTAAGGAGGGCACTGGCGAAGTCAGTGTCTTATCAACCTGAACTTTCTACAGAAGCAAAATGAAGTCATGATAAAAAAGGGGAAAACAAAAGGGCTAGGAAAAGTATACAGTTAAAAAATATTGTTATTTTTGGTGTGGCCAAAACTGAAATAGAATACTTTAATTTTTGAAATTATCCAAAACATTGTACTTCTATTATCTTAACATTTCACATAAATTGTAGCTTGGGACCTTATCCTTTCTTGTGGGCTCAAGTTCTGTGGCTTTCCTGTCTTTTAATGCAATACATGTTCCTCTCTGAACAGGATGCAGGGCACTGTACAGAGGCTACAAATCATATGGCTACATACACAGTGGGATTTACATCTCTCAACCAAAAAAATAAAAATAAGAAAGTAAAACATCAGTATTTTCATATATTAGAATTTACAGAAATCATATATTCTGTTCTACTTGTCTTCTTTTTAACATCTACTTCTCCTGTAGATACCCCTAGTTTCAGAAAGATACCTTTGAAGAATCTTCACTGCCATCTTTGGGAATACAGAATACAGCTGAAACAATTATCATATCATAGAATTATAGAATGGCTTGGGTTGAAAAGGACCTCAAAGATCATCCAGTTTCAATCCCCTTACCACCAACCACCAGACCAGGCTGTCCAGCATCACATCTAGCCTGGCCTTGAATGCCTCCAGGGATGAGGCATCCACAACCTCCTCGGGGAACCTGTTCCAGTGTGTCACCACCCCCTGTGTGAAATACGTCCTCCTAGTATCTAACCTAAACCTCCCCTGTCTTAGTTTAAAACCATTCCCCCTTGTCCTATCGGTATCAAGCAAAACAAATAAATTAAATATAATTATGTGAAAATAGGTTTAAAAACAGAATCAAAGTATGAATCAAGAAATTTAAACTGAAATTCTGTTTTCCATATATAATAATAATATTATTGGATCTGTCAATTACTGTGACGGTTTATGAATACATGGTTGATAATAACATTAGTTTTATTATAATTACGTGCAACTGCAGCACAATACTTCCTTCATTAAGCTTCTGAGTCTCTTCACAGACTTTGTGGCATTAAATTAGGGTAATTATATTTACTTCATTTATAAACTGATTTGTGATCTATTAATGAAGCTGCTGTATGAAAGAGGTAGCTATATTATTATGATATCAGTGCATCAGTAATGCAATTATCTTTTCATAAGCAAAGGAAAGAATAAATGGATTCCTTGCTTATAGAACTGAATTCACAACACAATTTACATTCCTGTAAGTCACAGTTTAACAGAAGTTTCTTACTATCTGATCTCTCTTTTTTTTCCTAAAGTTCCTTTTATTAAGATGAAATTATACAGAACACAGAGAAAAGGTTAGCAGTGCCATAGAAAAAGAAGTGGAGAATTATGGAATTTTTGCATTTTAATTTCTTTAGATACTAGCTGGCTGATATGAAATGAATACTTGGTTTGGCTCGGGCAGTTTGCTCTCCTTACCTGATACAAACCAAACAGGCAAGAGCAACAATGCCTTTCATTCTTTACATCCAAGTTTTGTACTACCAGTGACAAGTTCTCATCAAACACAAAAACCTGGCTTGAACAACAGACTTTCTAGAGTTATTTCCACTCAAACGTGAACTGGTCTGGGTCTCCTGCCACTGCTGGAAGCACTGTAGGTTCTCTCATCATAGGCTATGCTGCTTTCAGGCTGACCTCCCCAGGCATGCAGGGCATCCAAGGGAGCAGGCCCTGTGCTGGTGCACGCACCCTCAGTCCTTTATGATCGGATCTAAAGCACCTGAGAGTCAGCAACTTACTTGCAAAAGAACAAATTTAGTATAAAAATCAGTATACTCCTGACTTTGCTTTATTATGCTTCTCACCACAAAGCTGCCTCAATGCACGTTCCTCAGAATGTTGGCCTCCCTGACAGGACAGAAACATTACTTGACAGGTTTCACCAGTACCTGCAGATCTCTCCATGACAGCTCCTACTTCTTTCAGATCTTTCAGATTTTAGAAGGTAAATCACAGATCAGGTATATCAAGAATAAAAACCATATATATTGGTACAGATTAATTCTAACCTTCACTGTTTTACAACAGACTTCCTGCAAAGTGAAATGACATTTCATCTATCCAGACAGTAGCACAAAATTAATTCACACAGCTGTCACTGATTTAAATAAGTCCACAGGGAATTATTTTGTTATGACAGCAGTGGACACTGCTAGATACTGCCAGAAGCAGCCACTGATGTTTCAGCTTAACTACAACCCAAATGTTAATGGCACGAGACTGTAAAAGAACAATTTAGTATCTGCTGTGTTCTTAAATATAAAGTTCCAACATATTTCAAAATGCAGTTAATTATTAAAATTTGATTCACATGCTGCATAAGGGCTAAAAGGGATACCAACAATAGACCAGATTTTATAAATATGAAACAGAAACATAACTAAAAAGTGTAAAACAGAAAAGAAATATTGTTAATGTGACTGATGTTTAGGTATAACATTTAAAAACACACTATGAGTTAAAAGTCTCTTCATATAACTCATGACAATTTCCTGATACGAGTCAAACACAAATCATTCTGAGGCACAGACATTTCTTTAATGGAAAATTGACAAGGGCAAGTTAATATCTCTAAAGGAATGGAGACTTTGAAAACTGAATTTTAGCTGTACTGTGTGCAACAGCCTTTAGATTACAGGTAGTGCACGCTACAAGCTGTAGGATGAATTAAATAGGAGTGCTTTTTTGATTCTGCATTAGTCAAAAATATAGTTAGTTAAAAAATTGAGTGGGGAGTGAATTAAAAATTAAGGATTTTTCCACCATCCATAGTTAGAAATTAGACCTGAACTTTTTTTAATCACACTTGATAGTTGAATAATAAATAGAATTATTTGGTGATGTCTCCAGGTTTTGGTGAATGTGGTCTAAGAAATGACTTTAAATACTAATACCATCGCTAACAATAAATATTTCCATCACAAAACATTTTTGAAGTTTTTTCAACTATTCTTCAGAAAATAAACAAGCTTCACAAATCCAATTTAGCTTGCCAGACATCACAATGGAGATTGCATTCTTCTAAACATACTTTGTGAAATCTGAGCTTGGAATATTTTGTTTTAATTATATTGATATTTAAAAGCAGCACCACAGGAGCACAGGCTACAAGATGGATTCACAGGAAGAAAGGGGAAGTATGTGTTTGCTCCAGCATAATTTCTACCCATTTTTCTCCAGCCCATAGAAGATCAGAAGACCATACTCCAGCAATGTTCTCCTACTTCACTTTATGTTTCACAGAAAGATTCTAGATGTGGATGAGGGCGTAAAAGAATGCCAGCAGATTTGCTAAATCACCCTTCCAAGTCAATAACCAATGTTAATATATCTCTTGCCATCCATGGCCAACGTTCTCTTCACACCAGAAGCACAGTGCAGAGTGGGAAGAGCTGAGAACCAGCACGATGTTTAGGCTTGAAGAGACAGAGGCACAAGACCTCAGCTACAAGCTGCTGAAGGTTTTGTACCTCTCCTTGATCCTGACTGTCCCCACAGCTGCCCTTCCTACAGCATCCTTACATGTGAAGCTCACCTCTGAGTCAAATCCACAATCTAGAAGACTAAATGCATTTTGCGTACAACTAAATAAAGTAAATCTATCCAAAGGTCACTCTGTTGCCGTACGCACCCGTTCCGATTTCCCAGGAGACCGCAGCTTGGCCAGTTACTGAGGTGACACCAATATGATGAGCAGCAAATGGCCTTTATTACACGTATACACTACCTTATATAGCCTAATTACTTCGTCTACGCCCCTAAGGGCACACACCACACATCAATCATTAGAGCAGGGAGGGAGCTTAACACATCAGACCCCGCGGGGGGGTCTCGCAGTTTCGCAGTTGCTGACAACATCTCCCCCTCTCCATGCTCAAGAAAGCATACTACAACTCGAGAGGACCCTAACCGCGTACATCCCGAAATCCTCGCACTGCGCCTATACATGCCATTGTCCTCTCGGTTAAGCCTTGCCCCGTTACATCCCGATTCGCAAAATAATCCTACCCTAATAACCCTACAATACTAGTAAAGTTATAGACAGAGAGATTAGAGATTAGAGTGATTGCTGATAGCTCTAGTGGCACTATCTATGCCCAATATATACCAACGTTGTCTCAGGTACCTGTTGGAAAGTACCTCAAAAATAAGAAACGTCTGTTCAGTATCAAGGCAGATGTCTCAAGCCTTGAGAGCAGTGCTCTCACAAACCTGCTGTATGGAATTGCTTGTTCTCCAGGCCTCAATTTGGCCACCTGCCCCTGAAGGGACCCATTCTAATGCCCATAATGTATACTGCACTGGCTTAAGCACCATGCACATCAGATTTGGTACATGCAGAAAGAGAAGGCCTAATACTGTCAGGATTTCTAATGCATTTAAAACAAGGAGTGATTTCAATCCCTGTTTCTCTGCACAATCTATCAGGCATGTGATGTCTTTCCGATTGAGGGATACCCCTCCCAGGCCTCTGTTACCGTTCCCTACTACCAGGAAGATCTCTAGTACTTTTCCTTCCTCTATCAGGCTAGATCTAAACTTCCCACAACCTGTTAGTGCATCTCTCTTAACTCCCAAATGCAAATTCACCTTTCTCCTTTCGCTATCCTGTTCAGTCACAGCTGGAAGCTGCGAGCTCCGCACCGCTCCCACTGTGCCCATCTCCCTTTGATCATGCACTGACTGTTGTAGAGGCTTCTGATTGGTTGCATGCGCAATCTTGTAAAAGGATATGTGGGTCGAGTCAATGGGTCTGAACACTGTGACAGAGAGTGGGTACGGAGACTATCGTTATTTCTTTCTCCATCGGGTGTAACCTGAGCAGAGGGCGCCGGCCGGACGCCACCTACACCTTCAGGTGCAGTCAGAGTGGACAGTGCTGGCCGTACACTATCATCCGAGCACCTGTAAGTTACATCGCTTCCCTTTCTCTCTGCTGTTTTTTCTTCTACCGCTTCTCTAACTTTTGACCAATCCATACCCGAGCCTTGCTCGCAGTCCCCACCCCCCTGGGTGTTACTGCATTCCACCTCCTGAGAGGAGACAGCAAGTGTCCCATCCCAGCTCACTTTTCCCCCTGCCCCCACAGGTGGTGTTAGATTACACAGAGAAGGATACAGCGGTTGTCCTGAATGCGGCTGAGAAGTTTCAGCGACCTTGGATTCCTGCACTTGAGCCGTTTTGCAAGATAAAAGTGCAGACAGTTCAGCGCAGTCTTCTTCTACTTGTTTATGCGAAGCTGAATCCGAGGGGGCGGTGAAGAGGGATGCCGATGGTGCAGACGAGATGTTAGTCGCCATAGTTGAGGGCATATTTGCAGTGTTCTCTTCCTCAGTGGACCTGTAAGAAAGCACGCTCCCCGCACAAGTAAGCATAATCCTGCCCAAGAGGCGCTCCCCCATTCCCATGGTTAACGCCACTGTGGGCAAGGGGCTCAATGAGGTACGGGACCCCGATCTTGGGTAGGCAGAGTTGCATTGTCTGGCCCATTTGGTGTTCCGGGGGAGGGGCCCTGGGCCTACGGCACCCTCCCATCCTCGTTTCCCTGCGGCACTATGACAAACTTCTGACATTGGTGTGCAACATGTCCAGCTCCGCCGCACAATTGGCACCGCCTCTCCGGTCCCTGTGAACCACCCTGCCCCGTCTTCTCAGGGCACTGCGCCTTGAAGTGACCACGCTGCCCACACTTAAAACACGGGCCTTTATTCCTTTCTTCCCTGACCTGAGTGGCTGACATCACCGCGGTCTTAACTACAGAACTAACTGAAGCAGCCATCCCCTGCATGGCGGCTACTAGTCCCTCATTAGTTAATGGTGTGACTTTTTGATGATCTAATACATACTTAATAAGCTCCCCTGGGGTAGTTAGGGTACCCGGTGCTGCTCTGATGATTTGCTGGATGTCTGGCAACGATTTCTGCTTAAGACAATCTATTATGACTGCGGATTGGACCTCCCTTGGGAGATCAGATCCCTCCACTGCGCGAATTAGGCGATTTGCAAAATCAGAAAATGACTCGGAGGGGCCCTGCTTTATGTCTGCCCACGGAAGCACAGGTTCCGCAATCTTAGCCAATTCTCGCAGGGCTTGAAGGGCTGCAGTTGTAATGGCTGCCAGCTCTCCTGCTCTGAGCAATGCTGCTTGGCCCTCCGGGGATCCCACCATTCCATCTGCCAGGCCCTGAAGACGTGCGAGATTAGTTCTATCGCCTCTGCGCTGGCCGTTGGCTGGATGGTGGGGGTCACGGGTGGCAGCAGCCACCACAGCTTGAAGTAGTCTATTCCATTCATCATACCACAGGGTGTATTGTACGGGCTCAAGAATAACATGCATAAGGTTCACCACATCATATGGCAAAAGACTAGAAGCCATAAGAGCTTCCACTGCTGCCATAGTAACAGGGGAACGCAGGCCTTTGCTCTTAACTAAATCCGAAAGGCGAATAATCGCTTTGGAATCCAAAGGAGTCCAAGCTGGACCCTCTGGTTTTACCACCACCGAGAGAGTAAGCGCGGTACCTGCTGGATCTGCGGCCCATATGTCTTCTCTCACACGAGCCCAATCAGTGAGGGTAGGCGGGCCCCATGAAGCTGTCGATATGGGACCACGTCCCTCCTGAGCAGATCCCGGAGCCATCCCCATTGGAACACCCCCCCCACAGCAAAGCTGTGCGGGACAATCCATGCCCCTCGGGGGGTGGCCGCCGTAGCAAGCGGAATCGGGCAGTAGGTGAGTCCCGCCTCCACTGTCGCATTCCACAGGTCGTATCACGGCTCCCCCAGACATCTCTCCCTCCTCAAGGACCCTCTTATCAACTGTGCTAGAAGTTATACCGCTTTCCTCCGCCGACCCCCTTTCCCCGTTATCTTTACAGGGCTTAAGTGAAGGATATATGCTGCGAGCCGGGTACGGAGGTGGGTCCTCCTCTTTATGGTATGATCGCTCCTGCTTCACTTCGTTCTTCTTTATCTCCAGGGTCGTTGTTTCTGGTGGGGCCGAAGGAGTCAGCGCCATCTTGCCCTCCAGCGAATCTGTAGGGGAGACAAGACCCCCCCCCTGGCCCTAACCCCAGCAGCTCCCTAGCACGGTCACCTGCAATCTTCTCCTCTTTCGCTTTCCTAAGAGCTGTTAAAATCAATCCCCACACCTTAAACTCTGCCGCTTTCTGAGTTAACATTGTCCTCTGTGAGAGCGCGGCAGTAAACGAATCCCAACTATCAGGATCATATAAGTCAGAAGGGGATGATAATAGCCCCTCTTTCTCCAGCAACGAGAGTGTCGCTGAAATCTCCTTCTTAGAAGGAACATTTTTCCCGCAGTAAATTTTGCATGCATGAAAAATCACCTTTATGACGGCTTCCATAACGCCTCCGGCTGAACTTACACCTGGCCTCTTCTGGCGTCTCCCCCCTAGCGTCCTAGGGGAATCCTGGCTCCTTTTCCCGAGCCTCCCGCCTGACGAGGAGTAATGCGCACTCCTCCCCGTCCCCGGGCTTCCACTACTCCACGGATTTGAATTTACCGCTACCGCAATGGGTTCCTGCTTCTGGCAGACAGCTGACTCACTCCCAGGTATCACGTCGGTCGGGGTCACCACATGTTGCCGTACGCACCCGTTCCGATTTCCCAGGAGACCGCAGCTTGGCCAGTTACTGAGGTGACACCAATATGATGAGCAGCAAATGGCCTTTATTACACGTATACACTACCTTATATAGCCTAATTACTTCGTCTACGCCCCTAAGGGCACACACCACACATCAATCATTAGAGCAGGGAGGGAGCTTAACACATCAGACCCCACGGGGGGGTCTCGCAGTTTCGCAGTTGCTGACAACACACTCTTACCTTTTCTACATGTTTTTAAAAAGAGCTTTTCAGAATGCCTTTCAACAAAAACATATTAAAAAAAAAAAAAGTATTTTTCTAGCTTTTCCTAAAGAAACACTATCTCAGAGTTGGCAAATGCAAAGTAATAACCATTGACCAGAGCTCATAAGGAAAAATTTCAGACCTTGAGTATCCATTTACCACAATGAAGATTTCATCCTATTTTCTTACAGATTTGCATCTCTGATATTAAATAAGTTAAAAAAAAAAAAAAAAAACCAATAAAAAACAAAACTATATTTGGGAATTATTTTGAGGAAACAATATCTATCTTGGTAGAGTGCCTTGCACATAAATCTTTGAAGCATGCTAAAAACAAGTGTAATGAAGTCAAACAGTACTCTGTTCTCCCTCTTATTGTAGATACTGTGACCAAAAAAAAATGCATCTATGTAAGTTTTTATCAGCAGTTAATTTTAAGTTTAGTGCACATTCAGAGTAGAAAAATAACACTGTCATAATAGTTATTGTGGTTGCTTCCTTGGTACAAGCTGATCACCATGCTGAAATGCCACTGCTATTGCTTTAATACCTAATTTAGTGGGGTTAAGTCCCCATGATCAAATGAATAGCAAATAGCTCAGTTTACTTAAGTGCAGGTATTTACTACTCATTTACTGCTAATAATTTTCCTCTCAAGTTTTAAACGCATGTGTTTAACTATGCAAGACCACCACTTACCTGATCAAAAATACACATCACAGCAGACTACTCACGATATAAATAAGCACGTTGCATACAATGCATACAATTTCATCTCATTGCTTTCGTATGCAAGGAGTTCTAACTAGAAGTAGCAACAATGTCTTTTTAAAAGAAAATCAATCTACAACCAATTTCTATTTAAATACTAATTAGAAATCAGTATTTCACTTATCTGAATTGTTATATGCTTGTATCAGAGAGACTTAATGTGTTTTAAACTATTTAAACAGTTTGAGCAGAATATGAGAAAACCAAGAAGTAATGCGAACATATGATTATTTCATGACCAGGCTTAGAGAATTTTGAAATCCTTGTTGAAGAGCTTTAGAACCCATTTTTCCAAATCACCTTAGAACAATAGCCACTACTGAAAATATTGAGAATATACTTGCAACTTGCTGTACGATTACGCATTCTTCAGTGAAGCAGGGTGCACAAAAAACGTGTAATTCTGGTCTCGTGACCAGTATACCATGAAATAAGTGCACGAATACCTGATAAGTGATAAGACAAGGGAAAATGGTTTTAAAATAAATGAGATTTAGGTTAAATGTTAGGAAGAAATTACTTACACAGAGAACAGTGAGGCCTTAGCATTGCTGCCCAGAGAGCTGTAGGCATTCCATCTTTGGAGGAGTTCAAGGCCAGATTGGATGGGGTCCTGGGCAGCCTGATCTGCTCTTGATTTAGTGGCTGGTAACCCTGCCTGAAGCACAGGAGTTGGAACTACATTATTTTTAAGATCCATTCTAACCCAAGCTATTCTATTATTCCATTACATGATTTTCTCCTGATGTTACCTGACAGATAATGGCTTCTTCTGCTGCAATCAGTACAACAGAGAATTTCAATTTACAAGCCTTTAGTCATGCTAAAAGCACATGAACCATGTTAATGAATGAGCCATTAATATACTCACTGTTATATTTACTTTTATTGCAGTATATAAACTCATATAATGACTTTATGCATGCACACATATCAAAGTTCACTTGGAACCTCAAGCATTTCCTAAATCATAATATGCATTTAAATGAATTCTACAGGTTTGAAGACCTTTAAAGATTTTAAAAATAGACAAACCATCATAAACACCTTGTTCAGTCTCTTGTGTATGATAGACCACAGTATTTGTTGTTCAAAGTCCACCGTTGAACTAAATCTTTCCTCTAAAGAGCTTGGAGCTAAAATAAAACAGTGACATTCCTTAAGTGAGACCCTGCTGCTTCCGTGAGAAGTGGTCTTGGAAAATATACACAGTCTCAGAGGGATCAGCACATCCATGTTGTAAGATTCATCAGACAGGAAAATAAAGGACTAAGAAAGCCATTCATTTTTGTTAATACGTTATTTTAAGGATAGCTGAGAAGCAGTTGTCAATCTTACATTAAATGGGATTGTTTCTACCAGATTCAGTCTGGAACAACATTCAGACCTTGATCTTCTTATGAATATTATTCCCTTTAGAAAAGAACAGAACTCTTTGGGATTGCTTGATTAAATCAGGAAAGAAAACAGCAAGCATTTTCCTTTCAGACAGTGTGAAATACGTACAGCAGAATCTAATAGTGGTATTTTCAGACATGAAACAAATCAGTAGTTCTCCTGCTATTAACATGATAGCACATAATACATAATGATGTCAGAGAGGCTACTAACTACCACGTGAAGAAAAACTATGGTAGTTGGGACTTAGCCATTTTCAGTTTTACTAGGTAGAGTTTTATATGTAGAATGAAATGAAAGAAAAGATGATGAACACAGCTTAGCTTTCAAACACAAAAATACTTCTACTCGTTAGCATTAGCATGTACATCACTAACAATTTATTTTACAGAAGAATATATGCATTGATGTAGATACAGTTGTATGAAGTATACTGTATAAATTCCAGATACGTCAAAAATATCTGACATATATCACTCAGGGGGAATTAAATTTGATTCAGGAAAATTTTAATTGAATATCAGCTGGAATTTGTAAACAAGAAAATATATTAACTCATGGAATAGGCAGTATTCCAGTATCAGGAAGGCATGGAAAGCTTCAAGAAACAAGGATTAAGAGATGTAAAATGACATCCAAAATTAGCCAGGGAAAAACAGATGGGGAAAGCATCTTTGGTGAGAAAGACAATGATAATGAATATGCTAAAATTACTAAATTATTAAGATTTTGCTACAGCACCTTTATCATAAATGAAACAGCAAAGATACGAAATGTAAGAAAAATTATAAAAACAAGAGGATGCTAAGCATCAAATTATGCGAGCAGCTGAGACTGAAGAAAACATTTAACATATCAAAGGAAATGATTTACAAGACTGCTGTTGGAATTTTTTTTTTTTTTTTAAATAAGAGTGGGAAAGCATCAGGTACTTAAAGGCACGAAAATGAATAACATACCAGCTTTAAAAATAAAAATACGAAAAAATTAAGAAAATAACACAAATACATCAGTTAAAACTTTTAGTTTTATTCTAGCAAGTGTGGAATAAAATATTCAGAGAATCAGAAATTCTTAATAAGAACATGATGGAATCATCATTTAAAAAAAATAAAAAATCCCTCAAACAAACCAAATCATTCTTCAAGGAGAACCAGCGGAGTTGGAGGAAAGCAGAGATGAATACGTTAAATGTATCTAAATTCCAGTCAAGCACTTGTTACAGCAGGAACAATTCCCTGTTTTGTCCCCTTTGCTTTGATACTACTCCAGCAATTTGAAAAGCTATAAAGGAGGTAGAAATAGCCTAGGGAATCCATCAGGGATAAAGGTGAGAGCTAACTAAAAGTCTCCTCTATTTTTTTTTTTTTTTTTTTACCCTAAAGAACATCAAAGTGCTCCCATGAGACTTTTTTTTTTTTTCCACAAAGTTAAAGGCAGCCATTCCTTCTCATTGCAGAGCGCAGAAAGTGTAAGTGTAGCTTATAATGCCACGTAGCAGATCTTTTTCTGATCTTACACAAAGAATTCCCAACTGCTATACATATGTGAGCGCTGCTTCAAAATAAATGCCTCCTGCTTTATTCTGTTGCCCCATGACACTGGAAGTGGACATTTGTAGAATTGCAGCAGAGAGGTAGACTACGTGTATGCAGCAAGGGTGTCTCATTGAATCCCTCTATGTGGAAAAAATTGTCATTCTGCACATTTATGGTGCCCAAACAGTGGATGTGAGCACAGTGAAGCAGTGGTGACAGCATCAGTGAGTCACCTCTGCTGTTGCAGATTGATACAAGCATGGCGTGAAAGCTCTTGCTCACTGCAGATGAAAATGCATAGCTAATGTAACAATGGCTACATTAAAAGTTGTGTTTGTTTGTTTTTGAGGCTGAGAATTTGCTCCATCAAACAGTGCTATTGCACTCTTTGTATCTGTAGTGGTGTCCATGGAAATAAATAGGAGGCATTTCTTTCGGAGCACCTACATATTTCCTAGCATATAATGAACTCTTACTCTTAAAATAAGCTTTATTTTCTTCAGGAATTCATAATAATGAATCAAAAATAGACTCTGTAAAAAGCTCTGTAGCTTGCTTTCTCCGTAGCTCTTGGTGCAACACTTCAAAAAGAGTTCTAATGTATCCAAATCTTACGAGCTTACTAAGTAAACACTGCATAAATACCAATCATTTGTCAACCACTGTAAAAGAGACTAAGCATCAAAAATCTAGCTAACAAAGTAAACGGATATTGTAACTTTTGACAGTTCTGCTCTCTTTACAGTCACTGGTCAACAACACAGACTCTATCTAGTAAACTAAGCTTGGTGCCTTATTGCTCTCTACAGCTCCCTCAAAGGAGGTTGCAGTGAAGTGGGGATTGGCCTCTTTTCCCAAGGAACTGTGCTAAGACAAGAGGTAGTGGCCTTAAGTTGTGCCAGAGGAGGTTCAGGTGGGATATTAAAGGGTCGTTTCTTCTCAAAATTGTTCTGAGGCATTGGCAGAGTCTGCCCAGGGATGTACTGGAGATGTTCAAGATCTGTGGAGATGTGACACTAAGGGACATGGCTAGTGGGCATAGTGGGGGTGGGTTGGTGGTTGGAGTAGGTGATCTTAGCAGCCTTTTCCAATCAACCTGCGACTAAAGATCTACGACACTGGCCACAACAGGGCCAGGGCCAAATCACCGGACATGCACACCAATATGGTGAACAGCAAAATGGCATTTATTACAAGTGAACTCTAGCTTATATACCCTATGTACTTCGTCAACACCCCCAAAGCGTGCGTCATACATCCATCACAGAGCAGGGGAGGTCCTGCCGCTGACATCCTGATATCGCCTCGTTAACGCCTACTCCTGACACATCACATTCCGATTTCCACGCCAGATGCCTAATACAGTATCTGCAACACAACCTTAATGATTCTGTGATTCTATGTTCCCTAACTGACCAGAAGAAAAAAAAAAAAAAATTAAAAACACAGAAGATGCAACTAAAACTACTTACAGCTATCACAGGTTATTTTCTTTGTGGAAATGGTCACAGCATATTTGTAGATGAATATTTGTGTGTTATGCTGTAATAGAAGTCCTTCTATAGTTACTTTTTTTTTTTTTTTCTTTTTTTCTTTTTTTCTCCTACTGAATAAGACAAATTTTGCTACACTACACAGTACTCAAGGCCTGGGCAGGATTTTAAACATTATGATACTGAAAATCTCAAAGGGATGAATCAAAGGAAGATCATTCTGTCACACACATAGATATTAAGTATGCTAAAATTATACAGTAATATTAGTTCAAAATGTAAATTCAGTGGGAAAAAATACTTTATTAGGGATAAATTCAAGTGTTACAGATACTAAGATGCAGGACAGATAGAACATTGCAGAGCAGATAGCATGAAGGTTTTTTTTTTTACAATAGCAGGAACTCATGGGAAGAAAGTGTACTTCTTTGTTTTCTCACCACATTTCAAAATGGATAACACAAAAGCCAGACAACTGAATTGAACTGTGTACTAAACACAGTAATAACAACCATTTACTTCTGAAGTTATACCATGATACAATAGATTGATGCTCCTTATTATCCATATTAAAACAAAACTCTCTCTAAATCATTTTAAATAAGGGCTGAACAGAAAGCATCATGCTAGTGTTGCTCATGCGGAATTGCTCTCAGGCAACTTATTCCAGACAAATCGCATTTAAAGCACTTTCCTTGTGCTGACTTCTCTTTCTCCTAGAAAGATACAAGGAAAAAGAACTGATTTAAGAGGGCTCATTAGCTGCCTAAAGACGTAGACAAAACTGAGGGATTTTCAGAGTGCTAGCATGTTTTTACACAAGTAGCAATCACTGAAAATCTGGCTTAGCAATGTTCCTTACTGCTTGCTTATTTTATTTCACTGAGTCAGTGGACATGACCTAGGTCTCAAATTAATTTTTTATTGTCCATTTCCTTCCTACGTTTCTTTTCCTCCAGCTAAATACAAGGTTTTCTCCAGGAAAGACTAAAACCAGCTCCATATAGATAGAACAAACCACTTCAGGATCCCTCACACACATCCCCAAGAATATTTTCCAAAACCACAGTGTTTATAATCAGTGAAAGTGCCAGGAATGTACAGACTGTTGTCTGTAAGTGCTTTAAGATTTTTTGTTTTCCCTATATTCGACATAGAAACTGAAATCTGATGCAAAAAGTGCAACATCTTGTATACACAACTTCTTTTGTACGCACATTTTTCTGTTTAGTTGCTCATACTGCCAGCAGAAGCCTGAATACATGATTCACTTCCCCGCAATGTGACAGAAGTAGTATCATTTTTAGACTTGCTCTCGATGAATTCAATTGAAAGCTTAAATCTTAAAAATATACCAAATTTTTGGCCCTGGTATTAGGGCCAAAATATCCTCACACATCACCTTTACAATTGTCTCCAGAGAAGACCTGGTTCTTTGCATCATATCTATGCTGTCAATTTAGACATTTATGCCAAGCTTCTCCTTATAGAAGCTTATTTTGTTAAGTTCTTAATATTTTTTTCTTCCCCTGAAACCTGGATTTTCTTAAGTAAGCTGTAATTTCCCTGCTACAGCTTCAGCAGGTTCTTTTTCTGACCTTATATGGGAAAGAACTATAAAAATAACCTGTAATAAAATCTGCCTCTAGTTACCCTTGAAAATTGCTGAATAGATTCAGAAGTACAGAAAACCACACCATACGTCCTTGATGGATAGCAGTCCCTTTGTGGTCCCACCAGTGAAATCTGACATGCAGTCTCTTGGCCAGTGCAGCAACATCAGTCAAAGACACCTGCACTTCTCACTGACTTGATGCAACATGAACAACACTGCAGAGCCTAGAGAAGAGATTGGATTACTGAGAAACTCTTCCACATCTTAACATTTCTGGGAGTCCAACAATGCAAAATCTTATTTCTAGAATGAAAAGAGAATATTTCTCCTGTTTTCCAAAACTTGACTGAAGTGTACTTTAATTACATCTTGTGAACCAGAGTCCCAGTAACTCCAGCAGTTCACAGCTTGAACTCACACTGAGATGAAAATTTCTTCAGTGGAGAAACAGCCTGTGCTGAATAGCTATTCTGCCACAATTAGACTGCCACTGGAAATTAAACTTGCATTAGTATTTCCATATAACTTTACATCTTGTAATGCAGAAATTAAGTGTCAAAGCATTTAATTGCAGCAGATCTGGAAGATTAAATGTTTCTATCAGAATGAGTTAGTGACTGCGGATAACTTTTAAATAGTATAAATATTTACTATAACTTTCTATTCTACTTTATTACATTATCATTTTCTGATTCCAAGAATAACATCCTAATTATTCTCGCTCTCCCTAGATGTTTTCCTCCTGTACCATATGGAATTACTGATAAGAATAATCATCAAATTGATTCAAATTTTGTGATAAATCCTACACCAAAATGCACAGTCATTTATTCTGAACTTTTTTTCTTTTAGAAGCCCTCATTGCAAGATAAAATTTGAAGGAGCTGCAGAAAGGAAGAAGTACTTTGCTAACTGCTTTGTTGTAATTTTATTCTGCATTTTATTGATAGATCAACGCAGGAAAAAACAGCTGCATGATATAACTGAAACAGTTTGATAGACAGATATTTTTCTTCAAGCATATACATGTATACATGTATAAATATGCACACACAGTCTTCCACACATCACTCAGTTTCTAAGCCCATGTGGAAAATAAAACTGCCTAAAAACATCTGTGATCATTTGGTACTGTCAACCTCTACAACAAACAATAGCATCATGTGAGTTTTGATAAAAACAGGGAGAGAAAAAACATTTTCAGCTCAGGAGAGGCTACTCCTATGACAAAGAACTTCAATTTCACTGAAGACTGCAGAAGGGTTTTCAGTGTCCTGCACTGTTTTGGACAAAAGGTTAAGAAATCGGGATATACTCAACAAGTCAAAAACTGCACATGTGCTAAACTTTATGTGACTAAAAATAAGTCTGTAGAAAAAAAAAAGCAGTAGGAAATATTCTGTAACTTGTACAAAGACAATGTGCACTTGCTCAGTTTCATAAGCGTTATTTAAAGGTACGTACTATGAATTTGAGCAAAGGTAAGAACTGAAAGAAAAAAACCAAAAAGACCAAAGATAAGGGCTTTAAGTGGCACCAGGGAAAGTTCACATTGCATATTAGGAAAAGTTGCTTCTCAGAAAGAGCTGTGATCCAGTGGCACAGGCTGCCCAGGGAGACGGAAGAGTTCAAGAACCATGGAGATGTGGCACTGAGGAACACGGTTAGTGGGAGTGGTGTGGCTGGGTTGATCTTAGTAAACTTCTCCAACCTTAATGATTCTACACTGTTACTGATAGCGTAACCTTAATAAAACCATAAGGTAGTATCAGTAATGAGGTGGGTAGAAGGTGTTCAGACAAATTCCTTGTTACTCTTTGTTCTCAGAGTGAACTGTTCTTTGAGCACCACAATTGCACTGATAATACTTACTGACCTGACAATTAACAATCAAGTTACAGTCTCCTAAAATTTCTCCCTTCCAGATCAAATACAGCTTACAGAAGGATTTGGTGAATATTTCAGCTGTTTTTGGAAAGTTATTGAAAATTTTCAAGTGAAAGTCCATTTTCTACACAAAGAAAAAAGTATTTCCAAAAAGAATAAGAAAAACTTGTGTCTGATAGTAACAAACAGCAAATGCAATCATCATTATTGTTCAACAGATTCTAGCAAGCTTAAAAGCAAAATGTGGGTTTGAACTGAGGTTCAGGATGTACACAGCAGCATAGCAAACTTCAATATGAAAACTGATTGACTGTAGTCAGTGTGAATATTTACTCACTGAATTTGTAAACAGTGTCCTCCACCCACTATTCCACCTCCTGGCAAAGTTTCTGGGACTGCCTGAAATGAACTGGTTTTGCAAACAAAACCAAATGCCAATTATTCACACAGTTCAAACTGTGGCTGAATTCGGAAAGTCATTTGATAGAGGTATTCCTTCGAGTAATTCCGCATAATGCAGAACCTTTGTGGGTTATACCAAACCCAAGAAGAGGAATCATTAATTTTGTATTTAGCATATGTTATAAAAGCGTTTAAAAATCCTATGCAAAACAGACATTGCCCAGCATCTTCCTACTCCATGATGGCAGTCAGTCATTTTAGATCTAAGACACTCGTTGCACCTGTGGAGTTTTCAAACACCAAGAATTACAACTTGGCCCTTAAAATATAGAGCTAGCTTACAAAATTACAATAACAAATATCCTGAAAATATTACAAAGTGACCAAAGTAATCTGTAAATTAGAATTCACTTTAATGTCACTAAAAAAGTGCGAAGATAACTTCTAAAGCAGGAGCTGATAATTCTTGAGATCTCTTTCCTGGCTGCATTCCCACCTCATAAGTCGTTTCTCATGTACATAAAACAAAGAAAATTAATTGCAAATTGTATTTTGTTTAGCCTGAACTGTAAAAAGTCGGACAATCAAGCAATATCTTGACAAATAAACAGCATTGCTGATACACAATTTCGTTTCCCCCAGATGCTTCATACGCTGTTTAATTTCTTCTATGCTATTAGACATGGACAACATTAAAAGAAAGGTAGGTTTCACATCTTCTGCCACATCTATCCATCCATCTAATTCTGGGAAGTTCTAGCTTCACAAGGAAGTAGAATAAAAACAACCGTATGCCACTGTACTACTTATGGATGATATCCTGAGGGATATGTTCACATTTTCTAGGTGATAATGTTTTTGTAAATCTGTTTAAATTGAAGGAATGAATGAGAAAAGAAGCACAACATGGAAAATTCAGCAGTAAAGAAAACAGAATCAGCAAACATGGAGAAAAATGGGAATGGAAGCAAAGGATGTGCAACTTTCTGTATTCTCATTCCTGCCCTACATGCTGCTTACCTCACTGCTATCTCAGCCAGACAGGAAACTTAAGACCTTTACAATCAGGAGGAAAACTACACCCTCAGACTTGCAAACATCTTAGGTTCTTTTTTATCTAAAATAAATTTTGGTAATGCTGGATGTAATTCATCTCTATTTTCTGATTTTAGTTCCCTGACTGAAGAAGCTGAAATAGAAAGCAAAAACAGCTAAAAAACCAGTCTTCAAGTGACTCAGATAATAGTATTTCATCGGAATTCATATCAAGAGAACAAAGAAGAAATGTTTTGGTGAAAGAGCTTGCTGCAAAAGGAACAGATTTGCATTGCAAAACACTTGATCCTTCACAGAGCAAGGAAAGTGGGATTACGACGAGAGTGGTGTACAGTAAATACATTTTATGCTCTAAGTGAGTTCAGCCTGCTGTTAAAACCTTCTTGTTCTAATTTCACTTATTACTCATAGGAAGCCACAATACTGCTTAGAACTGTGTCCACAGAGTCATGACGAAGGGCAAAACAACAAACACTTTTCTGCCCTTGCCTTGTATATGATATAGGCATTTTCTTGGGGAAGATACCTTTTCCTTTTTGATAGGACCATGCTTTTACCACATAAAACATGAAATAGAGGTTTGGCTTCTCCCACACCCAGGTAGCATTACTCAGCACAGTTTTCTAGGCTATGCACTGTATGTATGCAGATTTCAGACTGCTTGCCTGTAAATTTATAACTTCAGATTATCAGCCTAGAGAAAAAAAAAAGAGCTGCAAACTCCAGTGACTAAAAGTCACAGAGCAAGTAGGAACAAAGATGAACAAGAGTCTTAAGGGTGAGAAAGCTTTCAAAATGCTGAACAGCAGCACCGGGGAAAGTGGAAAGAGAGCTCAGTTCACAGAGGTATACAAGAAACCTCAGGGAAACTCTGGGGAATTGTTTTATTGAGTCAAGAAAGACTCAGAGATAAAAGTAGAATAGGAGGAAAAAAATGGGCTGTGAAGCTGTAATGAGCTTTGACTGGAGGGTAGTTTTCCCCTGCAGACCCTGTGCATATCTTGCAGCACTTTCTTCTTCCAGTCTTTTGAGACAGGATCTCCTGCATTGTTCACTACCTTGCTGAGGCTCACAGAGTTATCTTCCTTGCTCTCCTGTCCCTGAGACAATAACCACATCCCCTCAGAAGATTTCCTAGGTAGAGGTCTGTAGATCTACAGCGTTATTAATTATAAGATAAATTTTGCTGATACTACTCTTAAGTTCAGGAACTTGAGCAAACTTGAACAAGTTTTCTGGGTACAATGACAAGCACTGCATTTACAAAATAAGTAGGAATAATTTGTTCACAAGAGCTGCTTTGAAGGCTTTTTTCCATGGTATGTATCTACATTATTTTCAAAGAATATCATTAAAATGCCAAGGATCTACTGTTAGGGTGGCTCTTCAACATAGTTCCCACTGTACACTCTATGGATGAGTTACCTGTTTTTTAGAGATAATCAGTGCATTTCCAAATGAAAACGGCTTTGTACATATAACTAAATAAACGTCTAAATCAAGCTGTTACTCCCTAATTAACTGGACTGCAATAATGGACAAATATCTAAATACCTCCCATTGAAAAAGAATCATACTGCCATGCTATGTCTGAAGCCTTCCTCTCTCCTTTTAGGTGTGTGCCATATTCTATATTTGCTTTGTGAGATATTACATGTGAAATATTTGGGCTACTCTGGTCATAGTTTGTCATGAGTATTACCTGCCTTAAAAGAAAATGTCTAGAAGACTACTTAATTCAATATCCTCTGATATTTCACTATCAAAATTACAGCAAAAGGAAGGTGAAACAAAGCATCATCCACCTTTTTTGTCATAAATTGTGTGAGAAAGATTAAAATTAACTGTGTTTTGAAGACTATAATGTCAGAGTGTTCTTGGAATGCATAATTTATGAGATAGGCAGCTGTTTTCATTTAGCTTGAAATAAGGCAGAAGCAGCTTTGTGAAGAGAAAAGAAAGGGCTTTGTATTCTACAGCTTCAGTTCTTCAGCCAGATTTATGTATTTTGAAACTGTGTTTGTAATCTACTGACTGTCTACTGCCTTTAGTAGCATGAGTAATGAGAAGTGAAGTGTTCCGTTATTTTTTCTAACGAGTTCTATCTTGTGCCTTGTATGAACAAGGTACTGTTTGTGGTAGATGCATAACTATTTGCAACTAGTTCTAAAAATTCAGGTTTGCAGTATCTTGCATGAGGGCTACTCTGAAAGTTATGCCTCTGATTTTATTATGTTAGCCCTCAACATCAGAGGCAGACGTTGACAGTATGGCAATAGTTGTTAAACTACTCTACCAGTATCTCACCATGTTTTGTTGCTGTGTGACCGATGGCAGCAGAGGGGCAGTCTGACACAATGATATCTGACATGGAAGTCCATATGAAGAAAAAGTGTCTCAATGAATTCCGCCACATGGAAAAAATGGCACCTGCTGACATTCATAGACAGCTGGTGAATGGACATCAACAGTGAATGAGAGCACAGTGAAAGTTTCCTAGCAATGATGCCATCATGGCTGCTGTGAAAACGGTTGATCACCTCTGTTGGTACAGATGTTTAAAAGCATAGCATGCAGCCTGTTCTACGTCAGGAGTGAAAATGTATAACTAAGGGTGGGGACTATGCTGAAAAAGCCATTTAAAACTGAGAATTTGCCCAAACTAATACTGCTATTGCGCACTTTGTACTATCTGCTATAACGGAAATAAATAGGAGACACTGCTTTCAGAGAGACCACAGTTCTTTTGACTTGCTTGATCTACGAAACAGCAATGTGTACGTTACTAAGATGCAAATTAAGGCATAACAAAAAAAAGTAATTATTAGGCAAGAAGAGTGAGAAAAAAATACTTTACTACTAGAGACTGCTCTGATTTGGATATTATTTCTGAAACTGCAACACATCACATACATGTGATTTTGAGGACAGGACACTTAAGGACAAAAATATTAGCCTTTATATTTCTCCAACTCCAGAAGATTGATAACACCATAGTGATGCTTCCTCTGTCTTGTAGAAGACCCAATTCCATATGTGCCTGAATTTACTGAGTGCACTGAAGAAGAATTACTGTGCAAGTATTACTAAATTCTTGTCCTGCTCTTTACTGCCCGCTGATCTGGTGCTGACTGCACTTGGAAACAAGACATGGGCCTGTGTAGACCTTTGGTTTGATAAATATTGACATTCTTACAACACATTCCTACTTGTGAAGATCAAAAAACCAAGCCTGAGGCCAGTGCAAAACATATACATGTCCTAAGAACTATTCAGATGATCAAACACCTCTGATAATCCATTGGATTTCTATCATCAGAGCTAGTTGTTGCAAGGGAAAGAAATTTGTTTTGTAGGCAGACTATCATTCATCCCTCTTTCTGTAGAAAACAGACCAAAAAAAAAAAAAAAAATACGAGCAAGAAATTGTGTCTAATGCAGCCTGAGAATCAAACTCACAGTGAGAAACTTTTTGGTGGAAGAAAAAGAAAGAGTAATCGGGCTGCAGCATGCAAGTGGCAGGCAGGATGCAGACATGAGTGCAAAGACTTCTGCAGAACCTTACATCTCTTGCTGTTTCACATCCAAGCACAAGGAGAATCAATCACAGTCAACCTCAGAAAATCCTCAGTAATGCACACAACAAAGCCTCTGCAGCCCAAAGATACACTTTGCAAATTCTCTTTTCCAATAGAGTGGTCTGGCAAAGATCAGCTCCTATCTAGTCTTGGCTGAACACAGTTTTAAGCCATGTCCATGTAAGCTAAGTGGATTGAAAAGAGTTTGATGATCAGGTGATAGAATGTAGTGAATCATTTTGAGAGGCAAAGGAGGAAATCTAAAAAGAAAGCAGGAGCAATGCAAGCTGAGGGAGTTATAGTAGCTTGTTAGTGATGCTGAATACAACCACAAAGCCAAGCAGGGAAATACTAGACTTCCGGCACATTATATACTGATACTGTACGGGTGTAAAAAAATATGAGTACAGAATCCAGTAATGCACATAGGAATTTACAAGTTTTAATCTCTTTAGAATCCAGCAAAGTGATCTTATATGACATTTGTTTCATCATATTTGAGACTACTGAAGAACTTTCAGACTTCTTTTTTAAATTGTTCAGTAGAAAAATTAATCGTACACCTTAACATCAAACAGGTATAATACTCAAGGACTTCATCTAAATTGCACTTTCTCTGTTTATTAGATAGTCACTTTAGCCTAATGAAGTATCTTCTTCGTGACTAATGGTCTGTGTGTTGCCATGACACTGAATCAAATATCACTGCACCATTATAACAGAGAATCCTCATAGTTGAGAATAAACAAACACCTTAAACAACATAGCTGTTCTCACTGCCTGATTATATAACTCAAGTGACCTAGTTCTGCGAGCTTTCAGAATGCAGAAGATTCACTTAAACAAAATCAGTACCTGCCAAAGGCATTACAATCTGATATTTTTATCCAGAAATTGGATTATATTTTTCCCCCTAAGCTTGGTCAGCCTTACTACCTCCTTTCTTCTCCCATGAACCAGCAGCTTATGGGAGCATAGCCACTACCTTATTAAGCACTACTCAGTTAAAATACTGGTTACAAGAACTGGCTTATTTTTTTTCAGTCCAGATTTCTTAAAGCCCACATTATCAATTTGGAACAATTTATTGCTCTGAATGATTTTGCTCAAGCTTGTCAATTATTCTAAATGAGAGCCCCGTTTGCTCCAGTTAAATAACAGATGCTTGAAATAAAAATATTACAGATATTACGTAATAAAGCTAATGGAAATAGCTCAGAACAGAATATGATCGAAGACAACTGCTGATAAGCCAACCAGCAATGAAATGATATCACAAAGTTAAAATGGAAAATTTTGAACATATTAAAATTTCTTTCCCCCAGGGACCAACTGAGCAAGAGGAAATTTAAAGGTTCTTCCAAGTGTGACACAAAAATATTCAAAGCCAAGTACACAGACCTTTGAATTTTCCAGCTGCTTTACATGGCACATGTTACTGCCTTCCTTTTTCCAGAGGAATATCTAAAGTGGAGTAAAACAGGTATCTAAGATCATGACTCTAAAATGGGTGGGAGAAAGGTAAGTTTGCTGCCCACAGAAAATAGTTTGATGTCTAATTTGCACTTGGCACAACTCGGCATGTCTTCCTGGGAGCACAGAGCAGGTATGACCCACCCAGGCACAGCATGACAAATAATCTAGGTTTCTGAAACCCTTCTGCTGAAGAACTTGGCAATGCCACTGAGCACTTCTCAAATCAAACAAGTATTTTAAGGAGCGAGATGGGGGAAAGCACTGAAGAACCCCTTTGACACAGATAATGTCCCCATCACTGCTAACTGCCAGGAATCACCACTCTTTGTAATAACACTAACATTTGTTCGGCTGTGATATTAACCACAGAGAACAAACAGCATTACCAGAAAGGACTACATTTTGGCAGACACACTCCATGGCAAACCATGGTGCTCAGTCTTCTACAGAAATAAAAGCACGTCCAGGTGACCATTCCCTTCCTCAAGCTTCCTTTTTCAGAAATCCTACAAAAAGGCAGTTCCAACTGCACTGCAAAGCACATGGAGAATCGTAATTTCCTTGATTATTTTGCAAGGTACAGTGGGAGCCGAGATGATAAACCTGCAGTAGGTGCAGGGTGGTTGCCCTCCTGCCCCATCCCCACATGCAATGCTCCCAGTACTGCTGGCACATTGGGTCTGAGAGAGCTCCTGGAGCCAGTACTGCTAGCTGGGTACCACAAGTTCACAGCTGCCAGGTAACTGCAGCCTGAGCATGGCCAAACTGGTTCACAATGTGTATTGGTGCCATGTGGGATTGGTAAATGAAGGGAAGAGAATGAGACTGCAGGGAGACATCCACAACACCTACCGCAAAATCCTGTTTTCTGCAGTAATGTTAAGATAGAGAAGTGTAATTTGATGTTTGTGCCTACTTCCCAATACTACTAAACACTATTAAAAAAGTAAGATTTGCCATGCTTAATAGGGACATATACACTAACTTTAACTCTGAAGCTCACAACTGTGTGTTTACATCAAGAAACTTAAAATGACTTTTAGCTACATAATGGTTATATATTGCACAACTACACATTGATCCCACACACAATCAAACCACGAGCTCAATAGGCTTTCTGTTAAAGTAGAAGTGTTGTCATCCATCAAACCAAAACACCAGTGATCCCTGTGTTACAGGGAGATAGAAGTACTGAGTGTTTATTATAGACTGCAAATGTTTTTTGCAATAATTTTTTCAGAGCTAGCAAAATTAATCTACATAAGATTTCATCATTATGACTGCATTCATCAATACAAATAAAATTGTTTTAGAAAAATTGATGAAGTTAGGATCCTAGCAAAAGAAAAGTGCATGCACAATTTTAATTTCAACTAACTTCAATTTAGATTCTATTTAAAGGTTTTACTAAATCTGTTCTAATTCTAGAAGACTTTCTGCAAAGTGACAGCATCAGCAAGTATTAATCAGCAGATAAAAAGGTTTATTTTCTTGCTAAGCAATTAAAATTTCAGAAGTTAAATATTTATCTTTTGATTGGGAATTATCAATGGGCTTAACAGAAAAACAAGGAATTTCTTGGCAAACATCCAGACAGAAATGGTTTTGAATGATGTATTTTGAGCAGCAGCAAAGAAGGTACCTTGCACAAGGTCAGTATACGCTGTGGAGCATCAAGAGCTTAGCAGTGCATTCATTCAGCTGGAAGATGAAAAGATGGAGACAGGAAGGAGGCTTCACCACCTCTGGATATGCCAAAATTTGATGAAACCAAATGGAATCAAATGAAATTAAGTTCCTATTATGTTTGTGGAAAAATGTATGGGGAAAAGAAAAGCACTGAAATTGATAGGTTAAATTTTCTTACAGCTGCTAGAGAGGTATTTTACACCAAATTTTAAACCAAAATTATTCTGTTAGGTTCCTCCCCTCTACAGGTTTTACACCACTGTTCCCCAAGCAGTGAACATGACCTTAATAGGTGTGGCAAAGCTTCAAGATGAGTACTGTGATGGCCACTTGTGGCTCTCCTAACACACGTTTTCCAAACTAAGAGTAAAGCTGTTCTGTGTGCAGGGGAAAAAAAGTTCAGGGCCATTGTGAGACAATAAACATCCCCAGAACTTGAAGGTGGTTACAAACCTTGCTGTATTCCAGCAGCTGTGCCCAGCACATGTCCAAGCCTCTTGGCTTCACATGGGCAGCATCAGATCGGCAGTGCTGAGTGCTCACCTAAGCAGCTATACACAGGACTTACTCTGTTTCTCTGCCTACAGCAGGGCCAAACCCAACCCAGGTAACGAAGAGGCTGTTCAGAAGAGGATAGGCAGTTGGAAATATAATAATCGAGTCAATCTCTGACCTCGCTCTGGGTGATGTGTCACTGCTGCTACACCTCTCCATCTGGAAGGGGACCGAGCAGAGAACAGAGGATTGCTATTATTGCAGGCACCTTCTCTACTCAGTAAACAGACAACCTATTCCTTATATTGTAAAAATGGAAACACTTATGCTGCATAGCAGGAAGAGGAAATACTTACTAGCAAATATTTTAACAGCTTATCATACTATCTTTTTGGAGTGTGCAAACATGGCTAGCTAATGTCACTAACATCTTGGATTATCTTTCAAAAATACATTCAAACAGATTCATTAAGATGGCCAGATGAAAATATATAACCCAGGATGAACAGAAATAAAGCAGATCATGATTTCATGAACAGAACCCCAACCCACGCTACCACTGCCAACTTATCCCCTGAGATAAAAGGGAGTGCAAGGAGCTTGAAGTAAAAGAAATAGCTCAACTGTGTGGCCAATGGATAAATACATATCAGTTGTGTCAAATTTTGGGGGTGTGGAATTAATCTTCTAAATTTGTGCAACAAGTCTTCCAAGAAGTAGCACATTCCCTCCCCCCCAGCCCTGAACAGGCATGTTCTTTTTCCCAGTTTAATCGACGGGTTTGTGCCATTGAAATCAGAACGGGAATCTGAAGCAGTACGCCAAAAACTAGTAATACAGAAGAATTCATAGAAAGTACCAGGCTTTACGTTACATATGATGCACATGTGAAAAGCTACTGGGAAAATATCAATCTACAACTACTAAAAAGGAACTGTGAAAATGGGGTGAACTGCTGCATTCATCTTCACAATACTGCTATTCCACAGCTTGAAAAATGTAACTAAATTAAATTGCTTATGCAAAATATTTGATTTGTGCTTCCATTTACTAAGTCTGGGAAGCATGTAAGTGTTAACTTGGCAGTAAACCAATGCGTTCAGTAGAAATGTCACTGACAGAGCAGACAATTTTTCTCTTTAACTTTGCCAGGATTACTTTTATCTGTACAGAGAGAAAAGGAGATATTTATGTTAATGAATCTCTGCTGTGGGGTTTTATCTTAGTTTAGTGGTTCTCACCACAGCAAACAAGCAAAACCCCAAACTAAGTCATCCACACTTTTACATACTGTACATAAGTACTAATATGCATATGTCACTTTTTTGGTAGTTCAGAGAAGAAAGATACATTTCTTACATTCCTTATCAAATAATTAACTTCACATAACTTCAAAACCAGATGCTGCCCAGTTACCATGCCATGTTCCATCAGTTAATTGCCTTTAATTAATTTGTTAAAACTTATTTAACCACCTCCATTTTCAAGATCCAATTCTGCAATTCTTCCTTAAGGGGAACATCAGAAGGTTTTTGAAAATACTATTATGCTTTCATACTATCATACTTCCTAAAACGAAGATCCAAAAAAATTTCAGTACTGATTTAGGTATTGCATCATTGACCAATACTCTTTTAGGGTTACATTTAGTAGGGTTACATCATCCTACTACAATTAGTGGGGTTACATCATCCTGAGATTACTGGCGACCAACCTGAATCCATTAAAAAGCACAGAATTGCCATATGATCCACCACAGCTTTTTTGCTGATACATGGGGTGAGAAAAACCCCTATCATAACATCTTGGTAATCAAATCAACAAATAGCTGATGTTGGTATTGGTACTTAATAGTACACCATAGCTTGTTTTATAATAAAGATAGAAGAGAAAGATTTAATTAAATAAAATATCTTCAATACCAATCAACCCAAAACATTTGCACAAAAGCCTTGAATTTGCAAAACGTTTCAGTGCCTGGAAATGCTGCTATATCATCTTTAAGACAACAAGCTGCAAATAAATTGAAGTAGCAAAACTACCGCACAGGCTTCCCAGCCATCAGAAACCACAGTTGCCTATTCTGTGTATAGTGATATTGTTCCATCACACACAAACGCATGAAATGATTCATGATGCTTCTAAGTTGTTGGCCAGCTATCTCTATGAGGCAGGAAAGAAGGGAGGAAAAAAAAAAAAAACAAAACCCAAAAAAACTCCTGTATTTTAGGTAACCATGATTAGGTAACCGTGTCACGGCTAGCAGATTATGGATAGTAAATTGTCCAAGCTATAAACAGCATTTCAGAATGTGAAATGTGTTGTACATTTCTGCAGAAAACAAGCTGAATATGAAAAAGGGGAAAGCAAATAATAGCTATGGCATGAGGGACAGATTCCCCCTCCCCCCGATCACATGTGAAGTTAATCTTTCTTTACCTGTGCTTTGCAAGGCTTCAATAGAAGCATTTTTTGAGTTTCAAGCTCACCTTTTTGGGAAAGATTTGAACCAGAAACAGAAAAGCAACAGCAATCAGTGTTGCTGATCCCATGATCCGGGAGAGACATTTGTACAAGCAGCACCTCCTAAATAAGGTAAGAGAAGTCTAGATGTCTAGCTGTAACTAAATACAGACAGAAACTACTTTGGAGCCTAAGACCAGCCTGGACAAACACCTGTCAGAGGTGATACAGACTCAGCAGGTGCTGCCTTAGGGCACACATGGGCTGTGCAGCTCTGATACCTTTTTCAGAATCTGCACTGTGATTTTTGCATGCAATAACTGCAGGTCTATCTAGAGCATTAAAAAAGTAATTTATTCAAGTCAATCTATTCACAGGAATTCTCATGCTTTTAAGTCAGATAAACAGAAAGCTGGAATTATGCAGCTCAGTTCTGCTGACGTTGGACACTGTTACTATACGTAGTAATTCTACAGATATGAACATCAGTCTGCTATAAACATCGCAACATTTGCTCATACACACATCAGCCACAGAAGTATGTAAGCTGCAGAACAACCATTCACTCAGAATTATTTTACCAGCAACACAGTTCTGACAGCAGCCAGACAAGGCAGCAAGGCAGAGTTTTTACTGAGGCTGGATCTCATCATTAACCCCATGTAAGCAGCACTGCTACATTCAGTTACAGTACTACCCCCAGCTGCTTGTTGTGATGTTACTCAGCCAGCAAACTGTGTTGAAGCAAGTCACATGCATGATTACACCATTGCTCAAACAGATCATTATTAATACTCGTGTGAATGGCTATGAATCCAGATACTGTGGTTACTGAAGATGATAGCTGATGGTCTCCTGACAGGAGGTAAGTCTATAACTGCAAGAATGTTTCAGAAGCTAAAGCTGGAAGCTCCTGCATTTTCAGGTGAGCCCCAGGAACGTTTGTTTTCTGCTGCTGAAAATCGGTTTGCTCCTCCTTTTTCCTACCACAGCCACAGGTGGTAGTCATAAGAAACACTGGCACTGATGCACTATCCTAACTGTATTGCTCTCCATAAAAAGAAACATCTCAGATGTGGCAGCATCATTAACATCTGCTGACTTCTGCTCAAAAACATGACCTCAGCTGCTCTTCTCCAGCTATATATAGATATTTTAAATATTGGCATATCATAAAATAGATTTGAACTTTTTAAAAAATTGTTGATGTGATCTCTTTTCTATTCTACAATCCAAAGTGAGAAGTTCTCAGTAATGTCCATATAAAATCCTTTCATAACGAATATTTAAAACACATGTGCTAGGAAACAACACATTTGAAGAACTGAGCCCAGGCCTCAGGCTCTCCAGATTCTGCTCCCATGTGAGCTATCCTTCTCAATGCTGCTGGATTAGATTCCTCATTGACACCAACTAATAAAAACAGAAGAGGGTAACACCAGAACAATCAGACAAGCAGGAATAAAAGGCAATCAAGTCCCAGGCTTATTATTATACTTCCATTCTAATTAAGTGCTAAAACCTTTCCCAAGGAGATTGTCTGTTAATGTGATGTTTTATGCAAACTTTAAACTTGTACACCTGTCAACAATTAGCAGCTAGTTCTAGTGCCCAAAATATTGTTTGTTTCTAGACCCAATATTTATTAAGAGTTGTTATTTTTTACAATTACAGAAATCTCATTATAAGCATTTGAAAATAAATGCTCAAAGAGTTAGCAGTTTGGTATTCAACGTAGGAAATAATTAGTGCTGTATACTGCTATTCAAGATTACAAGAGACATGCTTCACTGTTAGCAATTAGCCAAAGCATTTTGATGAGGTTCTTGATAATGTTAATGTTGATTTTTTCAGTGAGAATTAGCATCCATAAAAGGTCAGCGCTTTTTTGCAAGATAGCATCATTTGATGTTCATAAACAACTGAGTTACTTTACACAAATATGAAAGATTAATGGCAATTTTAAGGAACACTTTCATTCACTATTTGTTTTTCTTCTTTTTGTTATTTGTGTTTAAAGAAAAAAAGAAAGAAAATAAAGGAAAAGAAAATAAAGGTGTGACTTGGGCACTTCAAGGCATATATCTGTAGATCATTAGCTCTTAGAGACGCCTAGAGACTCCAGGGATCTTAAACATTTAGTTCCAGAATCAATGAGTTTGTTGAACTACAACATTTTAATCACTGTTGATAAATGGGAACAATTTATTTTGAACTAATTTACATGTAATATACCAATCAAGTATTTTTCTTCACATTTAAGATTTTGTAACTTTGTGCTAGCACTTACAGAGCAAGTTACACTTATTTATTTATTAATGTTCTCTTGAAGTATTGCTTTCTTTTGGGCCTCCAGGTAAATCTCAAAGCAAGAAAAGGCATGAAACAATGAGGAAGTGACTTAAGATTTATACCTGTGACAGATAAACACCCACAAGTAATGGATTTTAAGTTAAATTCCCCTCTGAAGATACCTCAGTACAAACAATGGAGTTTTGCTTCTATGAAAAAACCCACAGAGCATTTGAATTTTGAATTCCTTGATGGACTTTTTGCAGTGCCTTTGAAAGGATGCTTCCCTTCAGTCAAAAAACTGATGTCTTCACATGGTTATTTACCACCCAAAAATGCTGAGAGAATAAGCAGGTATCTGCTACTTTGGGCAACTTCATCTCACATTCACAGCACAAACACATTTTACTCTTCGTGCAGCATTTTCAGAGACTCCCAGACTTTGTTGCAGGTAAAGCCCATTGGATGGCACAAGCATTTTGTTCTTCAAGTGTTTCAGCATGCCACCAAAAGAAAGGATGAAAAGTAAGCTCTAGTTGCTTTCTGTTAATGAAACAGATACTCCAAGTATCACACAGTGCCATATGAGACATGCAGTAAAAAGTAGCTAAGCTCTCATTTTGCCAGTTTAGTTCAAGAAACTAGCAATATGTCTTAAATGCTATTAAAATATACTCTAATTAAAGTTACTGGAAACAATCTTGAATTCAGTTTTTGCTGAAATTATGTGAATTTTTCAGCCTTCAAACATTTTCTTTGAATACACTTTTCTCCTTACAAATAAAAAATGTTAGCTATATAATATTATATTAACTATATAACAGCTGTGCTATGGCAAGGATGAACCTGAAAAGCAAAAATTCAGATCCCAGGGTTTCTATGAACCACAACACCAAGAAAATCCTCCTCCCCTTTTATATTAATTCACTGCACAGACTTTAATGTAGCAGTTCACCCAGCAGGCAACTACTTGATAAGAGATACAGAAGTGTGTGGGTGATTTCTGTCTAAGACCTCTTACAAAACAGACAAAAGCACTCAGTGCATCTATTCCTGAAGTACCTTTGGAGTAATTGGCTGCATTCATGCTCCAGGGTCAGGAATTCACCTCTGTGTGATCCAGAGGGATTATTTCTTGGCTTCCTACACACCTGTTACAGCTTTGGGCCATTAGACCAGATCTGTTTTCTCCTCATTTCTTCCCTCAATTAAGCTAATAGCAAGTTTTGCTTAGAGCTGCTGGCACAAGGTGCAATTATGATGACAAAGCAGTTTCAGCAAGTTACTGTAGCTCTAATGTATGTGGATAGCAAATCAGTTCTCACAAATCAGAGTGCCCATCAATCACAAGTTTTTCTGGATTGCCTACAGTAATTACCACTTTGTTCTTACAGTGATTTTTTCCCAAATACAAGATTTTGTTACTGGTTTTCAAATTATCACTGGGGATTTGCATGCATTTTCTCCTTTCTTTACTATATAGAAATAATGAGCACTGAAAGTATGAGAAGGAATAACTACTGAAAAGAACAACCATTAAGCCACAGTAGCTTTTGCTGTCTGGTTTAAATAACAACTGAAGTAGTCTGTACCCAGAAAAATCATTTTCAAAAGCCATTTTACATATTCTTATTATTTGCATGTAGGCACATAGCACTTCCATTCTTTAATTTCTTGACTAAGGACAACAGTCACAGAAATTGTCTGGAGGATAAAAAGCTTCTGACTCTAAGTTACCCATTTCACACCTACTCCATAACCTCAGACTGCTCCCAGCTGCCCCTCCCCTGCTGCAGCAAGCAGAGCAGGTGATGTTGTCAGGCCATTGCAGAGATAACCGAAGCACATCTGAACCATAAATAAAGTCCTCATGGTAGAAAACCACAGGAGTTGCTCAGGGCTTTTGCTTTTCATCAGTGCAGCACTGTGAGACGGGTTGTGACCTTCTTGCATCTCTCCCTCACCACATCCCTCTGGGCATCCCAGCCTTTGGATAGCTACTATTCTCCACTTCATACTGAGTTTACAGTGTATGAGGAATATTTTTAAAGATGTTGTAACACCTTAATTAAAATTCTTCATAATGTGTTTAATACAGTTTTAAAAACAATAGTAATTTCTTTTTTTAATTAAACTGTGATACAGTTTTCCCAATCAACATCATTTTTAATTTAGTTAAATAACGAGTAAAATTTGTGAACTGAAGTCCATATGCAATTTTACTTGACCGAACCTGGTTTAAAGCATTCAAACAAAGCAAACAACAAAAAAAATCAATAGCAACAAAAAACAAAGTTATTTCAGTTATAAATACATAATGAATACAGTTCTAAATGGGCACAGGTGCTCTTAGACATTAGGAAGAAATTCTTTACTGAGTGGGTAGTGAGACACTGAAACAGGTTTGCCCAGTGAAACTGTGGATGTCTCCTCCCTGGAAGCATTTAAGGCCAGGCTGAATGGGGCTTTGAAACCCTGGTTTAGTGTCCCTGCCTACAGCAGAGGGTTGGAACAAGATGATCTTAAAGGTCTCTTCCAACCCAAACTGCTCTATGATTCTAACAGCTTGACCAAGCAGAAACAGCATTAGGTTTCCTTCTAACTTCATTCTGAATATTCTTTATCAAGTCCAATACTCCAGTTAGCTTTTCTTCACTCAAATATCATCAGCTGCAATCCCCTAAAACTATTTACATTATAGTTCATCCTTTGGAATGCAATACTTGGACAGTTTCCTCAACAGAAAGGAGAATGTTTATCACATGTTTGAAAGTAGATCGGACTAGAACCCATTTATCAGTTGTGTTTTATAAGTAGATTGTTAATCTCTTTAAGACTATGTGCACAAAACCGCTGATATTCCTTAAGATAAACAAGTAAAAGGAAAAATATGTTTATTAATAGAGGCTGAATTTCAAAGCAAAGTCCATCACTGATTTAGCTGCATGTTTGTAAAATACTTATGTAAACATGCATCATAAAGCAATCATCTTGCAAGAACTATGTTTTTGGAAGATTTTCTGTGCAATATCTGAACATTTCAATTCTTCCTTTGTTACAGATTGTAAATTCAGTAAGCTGTGTCTTTCAATGAGCTGTAAGTCATCTAAATAAGCCAGTAGCTGGATTCTACAACACAGAAGAAATTCCTGTTTACTGCTACTCTGTTTTCTATCAAAAAGTCCACAAGCAGTCTCTTGGGTCTCTGCTAATGGACTGAGCTCTCCAGCATGGGATAGAAAACACTGTTCTTTGACACCTATGGTAAATCCATCTTTTGCATTGTTTATTGAAAAGAAGTTGAGAAGCCTATTTATTCTATGGCAAGATTATTCCATTGCTCTTTGACATTAGACATGTAAAACAAACCAGCTACGTAGAACCTATACAAAGGCACTTGTTCCAAAAACTAATAATCACTTCTACTTAAAGAACAAGTTAGGAGGCTTACAGAAACTCCTGCAATCTTCCCTGTAAATCTCTCACATTCTTGTGTAGCTTTCCAGCAACAGGACATACATATATACTCATCTATTTAATCCCAATATAACCTGTATATATATATATATATATATATATATATATATATATATATATATATGGGATGCGTACATGCTGTTAGCTATTCCAATTCAGCCTGTATGCATGCAGAAGACTAGAGCTGATGCTGTCAGTAAATGCAAGCAACCCCCTCATTCAAAGCAAACCTGTAGATGAGGTGCCCAGAGCTCAGCTATAGTGTGTGCAGTTATGCACATGCATGCTTATTCTGTAGGACACCTTCCACAACAAATACTGTGTGGTTTGGTTTTGTTGTTCTATTTTTCCCCTAAGGTTAACTGTCATAGCTCTATATTAAATATCTTTGTGATTGTTCTCAAGAACAATGCAGAGAGCTCTGCAGGCCAACCGGATGTGGAGACTGCTCCCTCCCTGCCTTGTTTCATTCTCTGAAAATCCTTTTTTTTTTTTCCCTGGGAAAGGACCAGACACAAACTGAAACCTCAGAACAACCTACATGCAAGAACAAAGGGAAATGAGTGTAACATAACCCACAAAAACCATTTTGTTCTCGTTGCAGTAGGACGTGCAGTTGTTCACGTTGAGTAGGAAAATCTCATTTCATAGTGATGTGATCAGCAAAGACATCATGCAGCAAACCTGTTACAGTAACTGCCACAACTCCCTCTGCTCTTTGAATCTGAGGTCCTTTCAAGACATTTGCAGTTTGGCTCAAACTCTCACCTCTGTCCTGCAGCAATCACCATTGGATTAATAACCTTCCAGCTCTTTAGGCCAGCTCTTGATGTGACTGCTGCTAAGTACGCATGTTTGAGGGATTTTTTTCATAGCTCTGTGCTATAACACTCTAATTGCTGCTGCTCTGCATCAGAATGTATGAGACCACACCCTCTTCAGCATACAGCTGCCTGGTAGCCAATTGCAGTTTCAATTCTGTAGTGCTAGAACCCTGACCACTTCTTCAGGAAAGAGAAGCTAATTTTGTCTCCATAAAGGAGCCATCCCAATTGGATGCCTGGTGCAGATCTTCAAGGACATGTGGCAGGCGTAGGTTATTGCAGTGCTGTGCTGTTGTTCCTCAGAGCTTTTCCAGACGTCTAAGAAACCTCTCATACTGCAATTTATGCACCCTGCTCATTAAGTGTGTCACAGAGAGGGATGAGCTTCATTCTTCTTACCTTTCACTTATCTGAAAACAGTAACAACAAAAAGACAGTGCTGGCTTCAGAAAAATTCATCCATCAACAGCCTGTCCTCACAGGATATTTGTTAGAGGTGTTGGTTCTCACACATATTCCCCATTGACCTTTGTGTTTAGCCCTTGCCTTATCCACCCATAGGAGACACAGACCCCATCTGAGGCAATATTGTATCAGAAAAATACATCTGGATTAATAATAATTATTAAGGAACACTTCTAATCAGCATGCCCGTACCTAATCTCTATTCAATATTTGTCTTCTTCCTCTGATCTTAAGTCAAGTTGAAAACATCCAAATTAAACAGCCTAATGATATAGAGAAAGGTAATGAAATAGCTCCCACAAAGGAAGTAGTACTCAGCAGTGTGACTTAACTCTGACGCAAAGTACGAGGCAGGAAGGCAGGCGGGGCAGAGCATGAACTCGATTGGAAGTCAGGATTAAAAACACATTTTCGTATAAAAATTAATAGATACCTTTTGTTCTCTCTGTTGCAAGAAAGAGAGCAAAAGTTTGCTGGGGAAGCTGAAGCACACTTGGCAATCTGCCCAAAAGTAATACACAAAGAGTCAACAAAAAAGTATGGTATCATACTTAATGCGTGAAGAGGTCTTAATTAAGAAGCACAAGGACACCATAAAGATAACTCTCCTTACACCAACTTCTGTAAGATGGCTACGCTGACAAAGAGAACAGAGGACCCTGAAGGCAGCATGAAACACCCTAAGGACGCATCCATCCATGCAGCTGAAATGGAGCAGTAGCAAAGGGTGAGAAGAAGCAGGCTCAGTCCCACAGTGGGTTGTACGCACCATGCTGTTCTGAATGTCATGGAAATGATGGGAGGCGTCTGGACTCTGACTCACAGCACAACATTAACACCACTGACACATCTCTGACCTTGGCTGGTTGTGTGCAGCTGGCTCTATTATAGGCTAAAACACCACAAATACTTTCCTTGTAATGTCTGGAGGCTTCTTTGATTTCTTCCACTGGCAAACTGAATTATATATGTTATATTTCAATTTAATTTAAGACAGTTCTTTTAACAAAAATGGCTCTTTTGAGACCAAAACTGGGGGGGGAAATAGTATTTTTAGCTATACTTGGGATGCTGCTTTATGCTACAATATATTGTTCCAATTTCCATTAGTATTACATGTGTTCTGCTGTAATAACACCCCCACCAATCACAGCAGGAAAACAGGCAGGAACCATGTGGGACACGTTAAAATGTAAAACACCCACTCTGAAGATCAGAACGCTCAAGAGCCTCACCACACATGCCATCAGGCTCACTAATTCCACACCAAATTTAAGTTGATGAGTACAGATTGCTTTGCTACAACTTTAATCTAAACTATTCTTAAAGTCTACTGAATGCAAATCAAACTTTTGGCCAGCCTTAATGTATTGAAGAGCTTATACCTGATTTGCCGACAATTACATCTGAGTTAACAGAAATTAAATTTTCACCCCAAGATATTTCTTGAACTGTGATCACGCAAAAGGGAGGCATATCAGTAAGAGTCATTTCACAAACACAGCCCAGCTATCACACCTCTTTCCTCAAATTATTAATGAAAACAGCATTAAGGCACAGTTCGCAAAGGATAATTTTTCCTCAATAGCACCTGGTATTACCTTCCAGAATCTTGACTGAACTCAGAATTCCACTGTGGAGCACCTAGCTTAGTATCTCCATGTCACTGCATTTATGAACCCACTTACACGAGCATGCTACTGCTATCCACTAGCCTGTTCCTAGCATTACCATCTCTTAAATCTTGAGTAATATATTTTTGATTGTTAATCTAAGATAACAGTTCCTTAAGCAGTGGCAATAACCTATGGGATAAACTGGATCTCACTAGGTTGATGAAGGGGGACAAGCACAGGAGATCATTTGTAAATTAATCAGGCAGAGAATATTGTGAGCACATTTCCAGCACTATTGATTGGACTGAGAAATTCACTAGAAGGAAATAAAGCCTAAAGAAAAGACCAAAAGACCAATCAAGCCTACTAATTAATGGCAAATGAGCTTTTTTCTGCAATTGTTTCTTTAACAGCAACCTTTCATAGTCTTCAAAATATCATAAATCTGTTACTGTTTATATGTTGGCAACACTCAGTCCTAATGAGGATTAAGAAATCATTATTGAAGACATTATACAAGCAGAAACAATCATACCCTGAACTAAGGGACAAGACAAAAGAGGGTTTGGAATAGGAGGATGAGAGCCAGGAAAACATTCACAGTGGTCTGAGAAGATCCAGGTTTCTTGTTCTCTTCCTGTCCTCTCAGTGATAACGGGACAGGAAAGCAAGGGAAAGAGGCAAAGAGCCCAAGGAAATGGAAAGGAAATGGAGGAAGAGGAAAAACCTGGATCCTGTATATTGTAACGTGTTAACTGCAGCCTCTAGATGCCTATTAGCACAGCTCTGCTTAGTTATAGGAGTCACAGCTTTGTTTTAAAGCATCGGTAACATGGGGCACTCAAAGGACACTTTTGAACATCCCACAGACTAAAAAAGCAGCTGAGTGTTTTCAAGGCAACATTAGGACACAGCTAATAAATACAGTGCTCAGCTAGCACAGTCTCATCGCTTTGTCTGAGCTCTGGGAATGCAAATTCATTCCTCTCAGGGGACAGTAAACACAAACTTCCTGCAGGGTGAAATCCAGCATAGCTGCCTCCACACTCCAGCACATCCTACTCTCTCCCCTTCTCTCAAGTTCAGATTTGAGCTTTGGAGAAAACAGCAGTCCCAAGATGCTGTAACAGGCTCCTTCTGTCCCATGCTTCTCCCTCTTACTCCCTTTACCACTCCTGAAAACCACATGTAGCCCAAAAGCAATTTTTAAACCTTTTTTATTGTTTTGTGGCCTTAAAATGTTTGAATCCAGCATTATTCTACTATAATGATTTGAAAATCATTGTGCAGCTGCTACTCTTCCCAACTGCATGTTGTTTTTGCTTTCATTCACCATGCTAATGCCCCCAGAAAAGCTAAACCCTGTCCCTAAGCTGAGACCATCCATCATTTCACACGTAAACAGTTCTCTAACTTCTCCCAGCAAAGAAAATATAGTCCTGTTTGTATAATTCACAAAAGGGGATAGTAGGAACTTTGCACATTTATGCTGTTCACAGCCTCTGTACAGAGGACAAATAATGACACAACTGTTGCTCAGAGCGCTGCTGCCTTCCTCAGCACAATGAATAGGGGCCAGCAGGGACATCCCACTTTACTCCAGTGCATTCTGTGGGAGGGACTTCATCTTCCTCACAGTTATTTTAGGTTAACACATGAGATAAGTAGTTTTTAAACAGGAAAGAGCTGGCAGAATGAGTCTAATGGCAGTTCCCCAGACGTGGTAGTTTGCAATAGCTTATTTGAGTTTATCTGTCCTGCAGCATCACTCCTCAAAACTAATGGAGATGTTTGCAAACAGAACCAGCATCAAGAAAAAGGTTAAGCAATGAAATAGTAGAAGCAGCTTTCTGGAAAAAGGTATCACCAATTCAGCTAAGGGCTATTGCTTACACAGAGCAATGCAGCAGCTAACACTCAACCTTTCGAGGAGTATGCCTGGCAGAAACCTTATTCATTTTCCACATTTGTATCTTAACAGAACTGTTAAAAATATAATCATGCAACAATTAGTGTTCACACTGTTAGTTTAAGATTTGTGACAAAGATCAGCTAATGAAGAAAATCAAGAATTGAGATGTAATCTGCATTTTGATAAAAATCATATTTCTTTCTTTCTCCTAGTCTCTTTTCAGCAAGTCACAAATATACACAAGTTACATAAAATTCACTGAATTTCTCCAGTTTAACTCAATTTTTCTTTTTCTTTCTTTCTTTTTTTTTTTTTTTTTTTTTTAACTCCTCTGCTTGATTTTCTATAGAGTAGACCTATTTAAAAGCAACATTAACTTTTTCCACTTTTTCATGCATTCAGTAATATACTGACTTGCACAGTAGCATTATCCCTTTGACTTGAGCAACCAGCACTAGCTTCTGTGTCCATAGGGTGAAGACAGTCTTGTGGAATCAAACTTCCTCTTTCTCTGAAGAAAAAAAAAAAAAAAAAGAACTAAACTGCATGAGGCTGTGCTGCCTTTAAAGAAAGGGCAGACCTAATACAGCTCCCTCATTTGCAGGCACAAGCACCTGTCCCACAGGATTCTGCTCTGCAACATTCAAGTGGACTTGAGATCCTTCTTGCCATGCAGGTATCACCAGATGCTCTGGCATCTCTCTTGAGTTTCTCTACATACATTTCAAAAGCAAAGTCTTTAGACGCAGAATGCATATAACTAAGCAGCCTTAAATTTGCCTTAGTTTGGACAAGGGATGTATATCCTTTTGATTTGGTGAAAAGCCCCATGGTTTCATAGAGAATCAACCATCTCTCAGGGGTGTGACTAACAGCATTGGTGCTCAGATCAATATAAGGGGTGGTCTGTTTAGAAGACACAAACACAGGAATGCAGTCCTGGATGTGAAGAACTGGATTCATGAGCTGATTCTGACCTGATCCAGAATGCCTTGGTGCTGACTATTAGGCAGTTTACACACGAGGGCTGCAGGCAGCCCTGGTGTCAAAGAATCATCTACATACCAAACATACTCATGACAACATTTCTTCTTGTTTCCATAAATACATACAAAATACAATTTTTACATTAGTACATGCTACTAACCTTAGAATATTTTCTTGCAATTATTAAAAAACAACGTTAACTTACCACCCATGCCATAAAGATCTTCTCCTTTGCATGGATTAAGGCTCTCTATGAGTGGATACACAGATTAATACCCTGCCAATATCCAAGCATGTTTTACTCCCTTTCCAAAAGGGTTAGCAGTTTAATCAGCGTATTCAGAACACACTGCAATATAACCCATTGCAACCAGCAGGTAAGGAGATGAACTGCAGAACCATTTTACCTGTGAAAGACAACAGTTCTCTGCCAACCTGCCAGGCACCTGTCACAGGCACTTGACTTTTCTGGATGAAGAGTGGAAACATCACTTCCTTCAATAGAATTGGTACTGAGAGGGTTGAAACCACTTGGTGGAGAAAGCTTATAGAAGTTCAGAAGGGAACTGCCATCTGGGACAAACCAACATGCAACATGCAGGACCAGCTTTCCTGTAAAATGCTGCATAGTGGCCATATGCTCAACGCGATGCTGCCTTAAAGTTCTTCAAAGAAATTCCAGTGAGTGGAACACCTTCTAAAAAAAAAAAAAAAAAAATCTCTAGCTGCTTCAAGAGAAAAAAATATATCACTTTCTGCATGTCTTGAACTTTAAATGTGCACTTGTGTGACTGCTGTTTTCTTATGCTCTGAAACACTGAGAGCAGTTTGCTTTCCATGAAGTTCCAGATTACCATGGCACCCATTGGAAGCCACAGAGCTTGCTAAATTCATGCTTTCTACTATGATTAAACTCTCTGAGCATTTAAAGTGAAGCTATATTTTCTAAGAAAAAAAAATGTATATCAAAATATGGTTAAATTGGTGCTGCTTGCACGGCACACTGCTCTGGTCAGCACAGAGAAGGAAGTATCACATACAGCAAGGGCATGGCTATTGTTGCAGCACCCTGCTAACTTCATACCTCCTTCAGATATCACAAGAGACATTTGGCATGTATGGCATTTTGCCTATAAGAAAATCATAAAAAGATACAGTCTTTATCAAAACAGTTTGCCTGCCACTATCACTTTGGAGACCAACAAGGTCTCTGAGCTAGACCTCATTGCATGCCCACTGGCAGTGCATATTATTACATTTAAGCGGATATGGCAATATTCAGTTTCCCTGTACATTGCCCCTACTATGCCACAATGTGGCAGAATCTGTTTGTCAGCTACAATGGCAATTACTGGGGTCACTGGCATTTGCTGTTTGCACACTTCACAAGCAGAATATCAGACCATCGCTTCAGTGATTTTCTTTTGTCACCCAGAGCCCCCATGTATATTTATTCCAATAAAAGTAAAAAAGAGTCTACAATGAAAGTAAACAGCAGCCTCTTTTCTGCAGCAGAGACAGAGCAATTATAAGAATGAAACTGTCATAAGTCAAAATGCTTAAAGAGAGCAAAGCAGCAGCTGGGGAAACGCATATGCTCACAGATGAAAATTCAATTTCAAATAGACAAACATTTTTCAGTGTGTGAAAAATATGCTGTATTACACTGAACTGATCAGCAGCCTGATCTGAAAGGAATTTCATGCAAACCAGCAGTACTGAAGATATTGAAAGAAAAGGACAAGGGAGAGAATACATTTTGCTTAGTTACACTGGGACACTTTTGTAACAAAAAATGCTTTTGCAAATAAGTCTTAGCACTCAGTAAGAAGACACAAAGGAAGAACATTCTAATTAGATATTTTTTTCTAGTCAAGGAAAACTGTGATCCTTATTTCTTCCTATTTTATAGGCTTCTATAAGGACAGATATTCTATCAGATGTTGCTCCATGTAGAAAAGGGATTAAAAAGAGAATGTCCATGGTCTTTTGTTTAGCCAAAGCCCTGAACTGCTCTAAAATGAGCAGCGAGACAGGCCATTGCAATTTATTGCTTGCATGTTCTCATTGTGCTAAAAACTGTGCTGAAGATTACGTGAAAGCTACAGAACTTCTCTTTCATTACACAGTTTCAGTTTTCTGTTATTGTTATTAATCCCTCAAGCTGTGTGGCATCTGACAGAACTATGCTTACCACCACCTTCTGCCATATGTATTCCATACATGCTTCATAAGGCAGCAACTGTCATATCCCAAGGACAAACCATACTCAAATGTACATGGAGATTCCAAATTCAATAACCTGCCCTAAAAACACAATTAAGGTAGCACTTGAAGGACAAGTATGTGTCATCATCTCAAGTTTCAAGTGCACCCCCTAATTATTTTTTCTTTAGAGAAGCAGAGAAAAAGTCTCAGATGGATCAATGTAAATTTGCTTTTTCAGTCGAAAGAGATTATAAAGCTGTTTTAGGCTATCAAATATTTCATCAGTTGTGTTTCAGGGACATAAGCTGGTGAAGAAATCCATAACTTCAAACAGAGAGCTCAAGACCACAGGAACAGGAGTAGTGACAAGAAGAGAAAATGCTTTCTTTCACATACAGAACACGCTCGAAGGTCAACATTATGGCTTGCCCTTGTTACATTACCATGGACGTGCTGAGTTCACACTCAATCCCACAAATCAAAATTAATACTTTTAAGTATCCACACCACACACACAGTTGGGAAATCATATTTGTTACTGCCTTCATGACAAATCACTTCATAGTAGATCTACAATTTCAAAAGGGCTGAAGAGATTAGAAAAGCATTAAGAATTTCCTTGGGTGACAAGGAAATTGTAGCACAGGTTGTATTTGCAGTCCTGAGTCATGAAAGACCCATTCTGTCAGTACCTCAAAATTAATACTTTAAGGGGGTGGTACAGGTGTCTCAAATGATTATGCTTTCTACTCTCTTGCCATTTTAATTCTTTCCGAGTTTCTTCAGATGGGTTTGTCCAAAATTAAATTTATAGAAAAAGTTGAGAATTGGATGGGAATCTTTTTTTCTGTTCATAGCTTGTTATTTCTGATGCATACAGATAGGAAGAAGAAAGAGAAAAAACTCTTTTGAGAAGAACCTGATTTTTTTTTCCTTTTCACTGAAGCCATTCTTAAAATATTTGTGTTTTTGTTGTTGTTATTGTTGTTGTTGGGTGTTTTTTTGTTTGTTTGTTTTGTTTTGTTTGGAAGAAGTTTTACTAATGCATGATTCAACTGCTCTAACTTTAGTACCAAGAAACTCAACATTATGCATTGTTAACATAGTAATTACACTTTCCACTCCATAAACCAGTCTGTCGTCATCTCAAGATCTGTGCCATCTGGAGAGCCAGCTGACAGCACAGTCACCTGGGATCCAGTAGGAAGCAGAGCTTCAATTGTGCATCTTGCTTCCACTGCATTATATGAGCAAATAGATTTTGTGAAGCTATTCATAGTGCCTTGTATTGAAAACAAATTTCATCAATTAAAATGTAATCATGAACGTTCGTTTATTTAAATCAAGAAATGAATTATTCATGGGTGTTCTTTATTCCCGACACTTTTTGTCTCCTCTCATCTGAAACGATCAGAATTTGCCTCTAAGGAAGATCTTATGCATTGCTATTCTTCTGGTATTCCTGATGGAAAGGAAAGTTTCCAAAAGGATCTGCATAACTTCTGAGCAGAAGCTGCTTTTGTAATTGGAAAAGGGCATGCAGCATGTTTATATATTCTGGATTATTATGCTCTTCTTCAAGAACAGGTCAAGGAAATAATAGTACACTCAAATTGTTACACTTCAGTTAAACCAGACTTTGGAATTAAAGAATAAGACCTTTGCAGACAAACTTGCAGATACACCACCTTATGTAAATTTACAGATTCTAGGTTTCTTCCAAGCACCCCAGAGGCTCTAACAGCTACCCAAGCACAGCCATCCAACTGCTGCCCTGTCCCTGAGTTCCTGCCTCCTCCTGCATCCCAGTGAGGCAGAGACCCCAAACACCTTTGGGATTGGCTTTGCAATCTTAATGGCAATAGGCTTTAATTCTTTGTTTTTAAACAAGCTTATAATCCTTCTGTAAGTCAGTTTGACATTTTTGTATTATTTTTAATAAATATGTGAAAAATTATCATAATGCACTTCCCAGTAGGATAAATCAATTAGTAACTAAAAATACAAAATCACATTTAGAATTTGTCAGCTGATGCAGTGAGGTCTCTCTGAAACCCACATGCTCTGCAGAATCAGCTGTTATACATGTTCTAATAAAATAACTTGATTTCTCTATACGTGCTTCAGCTGGTACAGTAAGCTTTTTTGTTCTGCCTCCTACTTAAAGCTCTTCATAAGACTGTCAGCAAGTTCCCTGTGTGAATAGCTTTTAACCAGCAAATTCTGCCAAGCATGAAAAAAGTGTTTCTTTCAGCCTTAAGTTACCCTAATTCTAAAAACAAAACAATCAAACAAACAGAAGAAAAGCAACAGAAAACAACTAACAGCATAACTCATTTTGTAAGTTGACGTGACTGTACCTAGTCCAGGAGATGGACAAGCAGAAGCTGGAGAACACCTCCTATGGCACAAACAATGCCACTCAGACTTTGTACCTGATCTAGGGCACACTGCAAGATCAGAAGGGTCTCCTTTTTAATCACTGAAGTGACTTGAATACACATGTGATGATCTTGAAGTCAATGTATCTCTGTTCAAGCCACAGTCATTTTCTCCTATAAGTTAAGCCATTCACTGTACTAACTACAATCTGTATTTCTAAAACACATGCCACAGGTCTTCCACCCAGACTGCTTACCGTATCAGTAAAACTACTCTGAGCTTCTCCAGTTTTACCATCAGACAACCAATTCTCCCCAGCATTCAGAAAAAAATTGTGACCTCTTCCAGAAACTTGCAGATCTCAGCTCAGTCTGTGCAGTTCAGTTAAATACCAGTAACTATTGCTACAAGTTAAATATCCATCAAAGTGAGATTTCAGAAACATGCAGATCAGTATCTCATTACAGCAGGAGCTCTTTACTGCCATGGGAAATACCAAACCAAGAGGAGCACAAATGAATGAGCAGAGCTGTGCTTTGCACAATCCTACTACCCAAAAGAAACCAAGCTATGGAAACAACAGCACAGTTTAATTTGCATCCCTGCAGCTTCCTTAGGAGATCTGCAAGCACAGTAATATTTACCAGGGTGAAAGGCAAGTACTCCATCTCATGAGCAGTTCCTTTTCAGGTCTCCCTTCTCTCCTGTATAAACATATCCCAGGCTCTACAGAAGGCTGAAAGCAAGCTGATGACTGTAGAATGCTCTGCCCAATGTACCCACTACTGACTGCTTTAGACTGTGGCAGGAAACCGCATGGCCCTTGGTCCCAAGGCTAGGTAGCATTTTCCAAATAAATGGTAACACATTCATGCTCATTTACTGAGATTTCTATTTGTTTAAGAAATTAGTTATATTCAGAACAATAATTGTCAACCTTCATGAGAAGAATTTTGAATAGGATTTTTTTGTAAAAATAAACAAATAAAGGCTAGAACAAATTTCAACTAGTTTCATGTATTAGCAGAAAATCTAACCTGGCAGTTTCTATGGCAAAATTCCCAGGTGACTTTGGCAGAACCAGAGTTTGATTCACAATGACAGAGTTCATTGCTAGGATTACATAAGCTTCTTCTACCTTTGGCTTCTTTTAGTCTCTTCCCGCTACATGAAACCACTAATACAGATTTTTACAATATTCAGAGAAAGAATATTATTAACCATGCCCAGAATACAGCTGAATTTGATCACATTCCTTCTCCAGTATAAGGCAGCAGGCATTCCAAGTACTTTACTGGCAGTACTGCTCAGGATTTTAGAGGCTATCTATTACTAATAAAGGAGACAGCACAGTAATAAATGAATGACCAGAGAGTCAGTTTTCAAAAGACTTCCAGGAGTAGTCTGTAAAATGGTGCTGAATAAAGAAGAACTGGCACTTTTGAGAAGCATGAAATTAGTTAATATGCCTTATTAATATACCTTTAGTATTTTTGAAGAAGAAATTCATTTTCTTGATACATTTTGTATTTTATTTTGTACACATCTATGTATATGTACCTATTCTTGCCCAGTGAGCGGTACAGCTAACAAGATGTACAGCATTTGGTGCCTACACAAAGGACTTGAGATAACACTGAAGAGGAGATAGTGACCAATGGAGGTGGGCTGACAGTATTGTTAGGCATTAGTCATCTTAATTTTTCTTTTTGACTTTTAACTTGCAAAGTACAAAATAACAGGGGATTTGGGTGTTATTATTACTAATGTGCCCACTAATCAGCAGTCAAAGATTTAAAAGAATTCAACTCCAATTTTACAAGTTTCAATATACACTCTAGAAAGGTAAATAAGGGCTTTAATCCAGTCCACACTTCTTGATAAAACCAACCTCACATGTTACAACCACTGAACAAGAGACAAACAAGGTGGGTAGCCTTGACTTTCAGACATGGAGAAAGCCATGGCAGAGTTGGATGCAGAGCTGCACCCATCCCAGAGTCACAATACTTGAGGGCAATGCTGAAACGAGCTTCGCATACATAGGAGACAGCAAATAGGGAAAACCTTATATTAAGGATTAGAATGATAATTCACTTACTCCACGGATAAGTAACCATTGAATAATCTTGAGAAGACAATCCTTGCTTGCTGTAATTCACTCTACAAAAGACATTGGGGTAAGGGGGTGGGGGGAAATAAAGACATTTATTCCCATAACCCCACTTACAAGACCTGAACAGATTTCTCTAATGAAACAAAACCCTTTGGGTCTGCTGAGGTCTCTCAGGAGAGCTGTGAGCCAAGGACTCCGAGTACAGTGAGTTCAATTTTATGTGAGAGAACAGGCACAGGCCTGTGAAGTCAAACTTGTATCCACACAGAGCCTACACAAAGGCTCACAGAAACAGCTTGCCCTCTACCAGAGACATCACACCACTCTGCTTTGGTTCACTAATCCTTTTACAAACCACACGTTTTCAAATGCAAACACAGTGAATGTTTTATGGATATTTTCAGAGTTCCCTTAAATCACATAGTTCAAGATATTATGCAGATTGCAAAATTATTTGCATTTTGATTCACTAATCAGCTTCCTGAACAGAGTTCTCTAGATGTGATTACGGTCTTCATTGGAATTCAGCTTTGCCAGGCTCCTCCATTTAATTATATCTGTACATTTTAGCTAAAATGACAAAGATTCTCAAGATTTTTCTTTTGGAATTGCTGAGTTGTTTTTTTTCTTTTCTCTCAATAAAGTTAAAAATAAAAGCGTTGTCCAAGATTAGTAGAAGATTTTACTTGATTGTATTTAAAATTAAACAGTCATATTTATGCTGGCAGCTCCATCAACATTCACAGTTTGAAAAGCATTTGGAAGATTTTAAGAGCAATTTTCCACTTCATGTTTGTTTCTGTTCAGAGTCCATTTCCAAGACCCACACACTTAGCTATTGTCAGAAAAGGAGCATGACTCCAGCAGTCCTGTTCTCAGATGACCTTTTCTCTTTCTTAAAAAGCAGTATCTTTGAAGATGTGGCACATAGAGTGACAAGTGTTTTAAGTACAAAGAAAATAAAATGAAAGATTCCACTAGACCTAAGCATCAGGAAATCCAAAAATAGCCAGTGTTGAAAAGCTAAGCAGCTCTGAGAAATGTTCTTTTGCTGATTTATATAATGCTTCCTGCTGTTTATTAAGACTGCTCTGAAAGTTACGCCTCCTATTTTATTAAGTTGGCCCATGATGTCAGAAGTGGATGTTGCTGGTATGGCTGTAGAGGTTGAACCTTCCCACCAATAATCCATTACATGCTGCTGCTGTGTGACAGATGACAGCATAGGGGCAGTCTGACACAGTGGTGTCTGACATAGAAGCGTATCTGAAGTAAAGGCCTGTCACTGAATTCTTCCATGCAGAAAAAAAGTCACTGACACTCATTGAAGCTTGCTGAACATCTATTGAGACCAAACAGTAGATGTGAGCACAATGAGGCAGTGGGTGGTGTTTCAGCAGTGCAGACTTTGACAAGTGCAGCATGCAGCTCTTTTTCATTGCTGGTGAAAATACATAGCTAATGGTGATGACTATGTTGAAAAAGTGTTGTATCTGTTGTAGCTTCAATGAAAATAAGAAGGATTACTTCAGTGTGACCTATGTATATTGGTCATCTCTTAGAGAAAAGCTTCTGTTGTGCCAGAGTGAGCAAAGCACACCAAGCAACATACATCGAGCCGGCTGCAACACCACTCTGCAAATGGCAGAGAAAACTGTACCAGTCACAACAGATATGAACTGATTTTCCTCAGAGAGGGAACGTTATTTTTTCTACATTTGTGCAAAGCACAAAGGCAACACACAGATTCCCTTTCCCCTCTTGACCACCCGGATTGCAAACAAAACAATCCATGCCAGAGTAGGGCTGAGCACGCTCATGACACAGAAGATAGGTGGAAAGAACAGGAAAAAGCAGCACTGGAAGTAAAATGTTTTCAGAGAGGGACCATTCTCTCTGAGCAGAATATGAGGAACATACACAGCATTCCTCTCATACTATCACTTCTTATGGGAATAAAACAATTCAACAACATATTCCAAGAGACTATTCAAAAAGTGAAAACATGCTTGAAAATAAAAGCTAAATAAGTAAAAATTAATGAAATAGCAAAAGTTTCTGTTCTTGACAATTTGAAGTAATGTGACACTGAAGAAATTAGGAATCTAAAAAGATGAGCATTTTTGGTTGAGAGTTGTTTTTAAAAACATATTCAGCCGCATGTTCTCATTTGTATCACTGCTGAAGTTGGAGAAATCCTTCCTTCCAGATCCATTTTGCCACGTCAAATTATAGACACTTTTTAAATTGCATATACACTATACTTGAATTATAATAGGATTGAAGGTCTTGTTTTGGTTGTTGTGGCCTCACAATTGATTTAAATATGCTTATTTGCAAGAATTGAAGAAAGTTTCTATGACCTTTGCATGGCAGGTCTTGAAGTTAGCGCAAAAAGCCTTTTAGACTGATGAACTGTAACAATACACAAAACAAAGCCACCAAGAAGGCAAACAGAATGCTAATTGTAGAATTACAGCTTGGGTGAGCAAAGTGATAGACCTGTGTCTATAAATGCTTGTCTATACTTGGCATTTTCTCAGAACAGTTAGTTCAGAATAACCAGTTTTGTTGAAACTATAATTACTGAGAAGGGTTTTTTTCCGGCACATTTCCATGTGTAAGCAAAATTTCATCCTGGAATCTGTTTCACTCCTCAGGTTGCTCTCCTTGCTTACAAGACTGTCATAGCATGAACCTCTGCATAAGAAGTTTCTGGATAGTATTTATTGCCAAAATCATCCCCCCCTTGAAGCAGTATTAGTTTCTGTAGGTCCAGAGTTTCCAACCTTACAGTTCTCAGAGACATCTTTTTACTATCTTAAAGTCTGAAAGAGCATACTGAGTTGCTGTAAAGGTCAAACTTCCCCTTGAAAACTGATGCAGCAGAAATGTAGTCCTCCCAATAGTCTTCCTATCATATATAGGCCTCTGAACTACACAAAAGCTTGTCTGGTGATTACACTTGTGTTTTCAGTTCCTCAAAATTAATAAGAAGTCACTACTTCTGTGAGAGAGGGCAAACAGAAAAGAGTAAAAGCAGGCTTCCAATGCTCAGGCAGCATCCTGGTGCGTCTTTTCAGGAACTGATTTGCCTCTAAAAATCAGTACAGTTTCAAAGGAGTATTCCTTTGTGTACACTCATTTGGAGAGAGACAGACAATTCGCATTTCAAGAAGCTCCCCTTCTAGCCCAATTCATCTCCAGCACCAGAAGAAAGTTAGAGTGCACACACCTACCAGATCTCAAGTCGCTGAGCAACAGTTCTTGACTTCTAGTCCAAATTTCTATTTGTTAAGGAGAAGTAGCATTTATATGTCTCATCTCCTTGTGGAGATTATAATGAAAGAAATAAGTTACCTCCCACCTACTCCTGTAAATTAACAGAATATATTTTACATTATGAGTAAACTAAAAGTATTTCTAAAAGTCTAATTAAAAATACCTGTGATATACTTCGTAAGAGATTTTGTTAAGTATATATATCCTTATGCTTGTAACAAATATCAAATCAAGGTAATGATTGTTTGTTAAGAAAAAAAGGGAAGTGAGGTGGTTTTAAGGTGTTGCCATTCCACCTGTACTAAGACTATCAAGTTCTTCCTTCATAGCCCACATAACTCCATTAGCACAAAGACTTTTTCACACAAAGTATAAAAGTTACAAGTTTCTAAAAGGACAAAGATTAAAAAAGGTGAAACTAATTCCAAAAGTAGAAAAATAGCTTTAAAAAGCTCAATAAAAACTCAAAAATATTATAGTTTGCAATTGAAGCATAGAGAGAACACTTAGATTTCTTACCTCTATTCTCATCAGAGAAGTTGTAATTAAAATACATTTTACAGGCATTTGTAGAAGATACAGCAGATATTTTCCTCACTAAAATCATAGGCCTGCAGCAAAAGGAGAGGGCTTGAAACAGTCAGAAAACAAAAGAGTGTTTCAGCTACTTTAAAGTGTTTCTAAACTTCACACCCTCGGTCTTAAGATTTACCATCATGAGGGCGTTTAGTGTCCTTCAGAAAACAACCATAATAAGGCTTGAACAGAAGGATACATTACTTGAACTTAAAGGAAAGATAAAACCATAGTGCCAGAGCACTCTTTTTTTTTTCTAAGGGTAAAGAGTTTCACATTGCCTCCTCTCGGCCACAGGTGCAATTTTCCCTATTGGTCAGCTTTAAATATTCTCCAATAATCACTTCTTAAAGCAGAGAAGGTGCAGTCACCACTGACAAGAAAAAGGGTACCAGTGATGATGCAGTTGACAAACAAAACCAAACTGCTAATATTTTACCAAGGGATCTCTCCTTATTAAGTAAAAACCATAGGTTACCAGCCCCTTTGGGTCCTACAACCCAAGAAAATGCCTTCTGTATAGAGAGAGGAAAACCAGTATGATCTTGAGTGAAACAAGATGTCTTGAAAAACACTGGGATGTTACTCTGCCTTGCAATTCTACACTAAAAATACAAAAAAATAATTAGCAGTACTCTGCCCCTTGCCTCACTGTCAGCAATAACATACCTTGTGCACAATAACAACTATACTGTAATCTCCAGACAGAAAACAGGGAAGAACCAAACAAGTTCTAGATCATTACCTAGTCTAGATATACCTGTGTATAAATTACTAGATACACTACATCCATATCCATCTACCTTGCCTGGAATCATTTGCGTAACAGGTGCCCATACAATGACCAAGAACACTCTGATCGATGACGCAAGAAGCAATAAAAAGTCCATTCATCAAGTCTCAGATATAAGATTTTCATAACATGATTAATACCTTCAGAATTATTTTAGCAGAAATATAACCTGTTCATTAGCCTCACAGAATGAGCAGACCTGCTCTCTTTTGTCTTCACTCTGTTATCTTGACCTACTTTTAATAAAGATACGCATGCCTGAGCTCCAGTCTAACAGTAATAGGCAGGCAGGTTATTTCAGGATTCAAGGTCAGGCTGAATTTGTCTGGGACAGTGGTGAAGGCCAGCTGGCTGCCTTCCTTTTCCGTTGTGCTTTCTTTTACAGTTCTCCCTCCATAGGGCACGTAGGGATAAGGAGAAGCACGCATATCCATAATCAGCCATCATCCTTGCCTTCCCCCAAAAGCAGTGAATTATAAAAGAATCGGGACTAATGCCATTGGTCTACAGGCTGACAGTACTACTTGGGAAATGTTGCCCTGAAGAACTGAGGTCAATGCTGTTTAAAATAAAAATAACACAAGCAAAGGGTACACGCAGCCATGAGCATTTCTTATCTTGCATTAGCTTTACCACAGCTGCTGTTATCCTTGCTCTCAACAGACTTTCTCCAGGATGAATGCACATGTTTTAGAGGTTCAGCCTTGAAGACGTGCAAAGCACTGCATAGTTGGGGTAGAAGAACAGAAATAAAACTTTCACTGCAAATGAATAATGAGTAATGAATAATGTTATGTTTACATTAGACCTAAGTCCAAAACTTAGAAAGCAGTAATTCAAGGGGAGGCTGTTTTCTAATTTGAGCAAGGGACATTCGTAGATCAGTTCATGTTTACGTAGAATATATAGGGGCTGCTCAAGAAGCTGAAACTCCTAATTTATTCTGTTGGTACATGATGTCAGAGGCAGATATTGGTAGTATGTCTGTAGAGACTGAACTTCCCACCAACATTCTGTTACATTTTGTTGCCATGTGACAAATGACAGCAGAAGGACAATCTGACATAATGGCATCTGACACGGAAATACAGATGAAAAGGAAGTGGGGCACTGAATAACTACATGTGTCAGTGGCACCCATTGACATTCAATCTGGGGTGCATTAAAAAGAATGTGGCCAGCAGGTAGAGGAAGATGATTCCTCCCCCCACTCTGCCCTGGTGAAGCCACGTCAGGAGTACTATGTCCAGTTCTGGGCTCCCCAGTTCAAAAAAATAGTCCATGATCTCCTAGAAAAAGTCCAACAGAGGGCCACAGAGATGATAAGGGCCTGAAGCATCTTCCATATAAGGAAAGGCTGACAGATCTGTTTGACCTAGAGAAGGCTGTAGGTGGATCTGATTGCTGTTTATAACTATCTACAGCATAGGAATCAGCTAGATGAGGACAGACTCTCTTCAGTGGTATGTAGTGATAGGACACAGGAAAAAATAGCCAAAAACTGGAGCACAGGAAGTTCCACTCAAATATGCAGAAGAACTTCTTTACAGTGAGCATGTCAGAACACTGGAACAGGCTGCCCAGAAAGGTTCTGGAGTCCCTTTCTCTGGAAATATTTGAGACTCATCTGGACCTGTGCATCCTATTGTAAGGATCCTGCTTTAGCAGGGAGTTGGAAGCAATGATTTCTAGAAGTCCCTTCCAGACCCTGGAATTCTGCAATTCATTGATGCTTGTTGAACATTTACGGAGTCCAAACAATTGATATGAACCCAATGAGGTGGAGGGTGATGCATTTCAACAGCGGACACATCCACTGGTGAAGATGTTGACAACCATAACATGCGGGCTCCTGTTCATCACTGGTAAAAATTCATAGCTAGTAGTGGTGACTATGTTGAAAAAAGGAGTGCTTTTTGACAGCAAATTCACAGCTACAAAAGTGTCACTGTGGTCTTTGTATCTGTTGCAACTTCCATGGGGGGGGGAAAAAAAAAAAAAAAAAAAAAAGAGGTTTTACTTTTGCAGCAACCTACATATTCTCAAAAAACAACATATTGGAAACCTTGAAAACTCACGAGAAAATCTTCCCCTATAAAGCATAGTTATAGAATTATTTTAAGTTCTTTTCATAGCTAAGTATACTTTTTTTATTTCAAAGAGTTCAGCATATTCTGCATTAACATGGGGAGAGGAACCGAAGTCTGCAGAAATAAATGTACATTTGATGCACTCATCCCCCCCATTTCACCTGATTTACATTGTCTCCAATATTCTACTTAAATTAACTTGAATAAGTAATAGCTTACATTTTTGCTGCCTCTTTACTGCCTTCATTTCTATTCCGAACACAACTAGGCATCAATCACAAATGGTACTACCTTGTGCTAGGCATCATAGACAAAATGACAGATAGTTCAAAAGCTCCCAGTGCAAGCATATGGAAAAACTCAATGCAAGGAAAGGAATGAAGACAAGCAAAGCACAATGAAAAGCAACACATGCAGAACCACAGTTTGCTCGGGGCTAGGAAACAGCAGTAGAGTCATTAGAATTGAATGCAACTGAGTGCAAGGAAAAGGAAACAAAGTGAAGCCAAGGTGAAGTGTCACTTCTTGTCAGTTCTGGAGCTCAAACATATGAGTTGTAAACCGCAAATCATGATTATAAATCCTGTTAACATACAGATTCTAGCCTTCAGTTGTTCTGGTTCCTCACTTCCTTCCATGTGTGCAGGACTCTACCTCTGTTCAGCTCCAAATGAGATCTGCTAATAAATCACTCTCATAGCACTGCAATTGCACAAGCAGCTCAGTTTAAAAATAATCATAGTTTGAAGAATTTAAAAGCCACTCTAGCAATTCATGCTGCAGTTCTCACAAATTTCTCCTCATGAAGAATGTTTCCTTACTAGAAATGAACCATACACCCTCCTTTTGTTTGATGCTATGGGCTTCATTGCAACACTTTCTTTCAAAGGAGGGAAGCGTGACAGCCTTCACACATTTAACTGCTTTTCACATGTATGAGCATAGCTGAGAAAAGGGCTAAGGTTATATCACTGTCCCGCATGGAGAACTCAGGATAGAATAGAAATCAAATAACAGGAAACACACCAATATTTATACTTTGACAGGACAAATTGAATGCAACTGTCAACCCTTCAGTTGTGCAACCTGTGCTTATTGCACCTCAGTTCTCTCCTGAAAGTCACAAAAACTTTGGTCTTCTGAAGACATAATGCAGAAGGGAACGACTGCATTATTCCAGTGTTCTGCAGGAAAGAGATGCAGGCACTGAGGAAAGGTTATTAGATTATCATGTCTAATCTGTTTGGAAAGGAGATGCCATAGCAGTTTTATACAGTGGAGCATTGAGCTTCACACCTCGTGTGATTTGCAAAGGCTAACTCTAAGGTTACCTCTCCTGCTTTTAACAAAATAGATTCTACCAGGTGTATCTTATTAAGGTTCGCAAACTCTACTCAAGCCCTTCTAGTTCACTGTTCTGCTGTTTGGCTTGGTACTGGGTTGTGTTCTTCCTTACTAGTTGATTTGCATTTTGTTATTTTTAATATGTGCATTTAAGTATCTAGAAAGTGTCAGAGATCTGTGTCCACAAAGTCATTTAAGATTACAGCAACAAAATGTCTAGTTCTCTACAATAAGAAAAATGTAAAGAACAGAGGTGTTTCAAATGCTTCAGTTCTATCTGGTAATTGATATATTATTATATTGCTACATAAGAGACTTGAGGTCATCAATTAATTTTACTGAGACAGAGAATAAGTGCATCTGAACCAGAAAAGGTTTTACTGGGAGCTGTGTGGAATAGTACATGTTCAGACCAGAGTGGACATCCAAGCATGATACCAGGTGGTGCTTGCTGATCATGCAATTCTGTCTCCTAGGAGAAAATCCCAACAGAGCAGAAAATAACTTGGAATAAGTTAATCTGTGTTGCCTACATTTGATTAACTTCAATTACTAAGTTAATCTCCCGAGAACATTCCTTCCTCACCTCCATTAAGAGATAATCCATCATCATTTATGATGCATTATTTGAATGAATGTGAGGCTTATTGCAAGCACAGGAAAAGTGTTGCCATTCTTTTAGTACTGTATGAATAAAAAGGTTGACTATGAAGTCAAAACAATTCATTCTATTTTTCACTTATGAAATGTTTTTCAAGTTACTCCTTGTAGTTTTATGAATACTTTTCAGCCATTTTCCAGTTTTTCATACCTTTGTCTGGCCACAGACCAACTACTTGTTGAATGTTTCAAATTTGATGAATATCCAGAACTATAAGTTAAATTACACAATACTATGACAGTTTACATACAAGCAGTGTTGCTTTTTTTTAATGATAGAGATATTGTTTATTTTTACATTAAATGTTACAGTGTTTGAGTCCATCCTTAAAGTTGCTTTGATAGAAGCCTGATACTGCTTTTTCATATTTTCATACTGTGAACTGTAAACCACAGTAGTCACAAAGCATCTTTCTCCTCCAACACACAAAGCGTAAAGGTGACATCCAGCTCTATTTAAGTCAGTTCTTTCATTGACATCAGTAGACAGTAGAGATTTTTTTTTTTTAACGTTTAAAGGAAAAAGGAGTGTCAAGAAGGTATATTACTTTTCACATGCAAAGGCAAAAACTATGCCACCACAGAGCACTGAACTTTCTGAGCATCAGCAAGTGAAGACTCAAATCTGTAGGTTATGATTCCATTTTTACAAATTCTTCACATAGATTTGACTGATTTTCCCCAAGATGTTTCTGAACCACTCTTTTTCTGCATAGTTGGAAGAGATGCAATTGGCAAGACATTTGTCCAGCTCAGCTGTACAAATCTATCGTATTTCACCAATTATTTTCAGCAACACAAATATTCTGTATTTGTCTTAGCATCCCCAGATAAAAAGAGGAGAAATGTTTGGCAAGGTACGTTTTGATACTTGTCAAGACAATGATAGGCATTACTTCATCTTTTTCCACCTCCTGACTCTTGAGCATTAAAGCTCTCATCTGTTGTCAAAGACAATGAAAATCCTAAGTACATTTCCCATCCTCTTCTCAAGTAGAGACTTTATATGTTGAAACATTCTCAGTCACTAAGTTTAATCAAGAGTGCATCTTGACATTTTCCTGATGATTTTAGTAGTCAGACACTGAGAGGGACCAAATATGTCATTGTGTTTCAGGATCTATTGTTTCAAGAAGTCATCACCTAAAGTCAAAACAGTCAAAAAGGATTCCCACATCAAAACAGCTGTTAACTGTCCTAAAATTGTTTCTGGAGACAACAAACTACAGATGTACACATATAAAGCTGCTGCTTTTTACTTTCAGTGCTGACAAACACTGGTCTTTAATAGCCAGCAGTTCACTGGCAGAAGAGAATGAGAAGCTCAGAGAGATTTCCTTGCTGCTTACACCAATGGCAGAACACACACTGACTGAGTTTGCATGGCTTGGAACAGCTGAAACCAGAACTATTGGAGATGCACACAGTATTTGCTGATGCCAGGCTCATTTGTCTCTAGCTCATAGAGGATGAATGGCATCACCCTCTATTCATGAGGCACTCTTGGTGTGGGGAAACAAAACAAAAGAGCAGGAGACACACTGCAGAGAGAAAAGCTAGTAAAAGCTTTAGAGAAAGGCTCACTTTTTCTGGTGACATCTTCAGTGGCTTCTTCAGAGCATTTTCTGATTATTGAGCTATTAATTACTGAAGTCAATGGAAACTGGGAAAAAGCAGGAAAGGATTAGAGTGAAAGTCATTTTCCTCTCACTGCCTTCCAAAAAAATATTTTAAAATTATGAGACAGTGAGATGATTTTTTTTTAATGTTCTTTTTCAACTGTTATTTCTAAGGAAACATCAGTTATCCAGATTAATAATCTCTATCTCAAAGCCTACCCAAGCACAGTAGAAGAACTAGTAGTACGGAAAGCTGAAAAATAAAGGCAGTTTGTTTTGTCCCATACAGTGGAAGAATCACAAAGCTGGAACAACTGTGTTGAGACAAAGAGGAATGAGAGGAAAAGAAGACAGGAGGAAGGGAAGTCTGCTAACAACTGAAAAGGCTGAAGAAATGATTTAATGACTGAGGATGAAAACTGTGGCAGTCACAGAAATGAGAGGACAGACCAGAGTCATTCTGGTAGAAAAGAAAACAGACATATGAAAACTAAAGATAGGAAGAAGTGGCAGATGTAAGAGTGGGAAGCGACTACAACCAGAGTATGTTTTGGAGTATCTGAGAGGGCACAATTGTAAGTTGCTAGATACAGACAGTTTACAGATTTGTTCATTTCTACATGGCTTCTACAGCAACTTGACCTGACCTGCATGTAACTAACTACAATAACAGACATTAGCAAAAAGCTGTCCTGTTGTGACTATGCAGGTCTTCACAACTACAACCCAAAGCACAGACATGAGTTTCACAGCCATCTTTATTACGCTCTACTCACATGCAGCTACTTGACCACATAACTTTTAATTGTAATCCCAGTAAAACAAAATGGATGCTAAGGAAAGGGGCCCAAAAACCTCAGCAATTAGGACACTTTATACTAAAAGTTTTTTAAAACCAGGCAATATCTATAAGAGTTTGCTTCCAAACAACTGTCCCTTGAGTCATTCCTCCAGTATTTAGAAGTTGGAGGAGGAAAATGTGGCCATTTCACCTCTTTTCAAGCGCTGCTCCAGCAAAGACTGTATGACTATTTACATCATCCATAAGATTTACCAAAATAGTGAATTTACTGGAAGGAGACAGATGAATACAGTAAAGAGAATAAGCAAGCCATTATAATGTGAACTGTTGACACATACAGTACTGCTTGTTCGATATGGATGTACAGTAGTTGAATGTTTTCTTTTTCACAACTAACTTTCCCATCTATCAAGTGATAAGTATTCTTTTAAACTGTCTCCTGAGCTAGAAAAGTTTAGCTAGAGACTTTATGCCACTATCTCCGCTTGGAAAAGCTTGTCCATTTTGTCCTTGACGGAATTATTATCCTTCCCCAGAAGCAGCTTGCAGAAGCATAAAGAAGCAGTGATACAGTAGAGGGGGCAATGGTACAGTAGACAACTAAAACCTTGACCACTTCACCAGGAAGGTTTTCCTTCATTAAACCACTGGCTTGTAGCCTGTTTACAGCTTTGCTCAACCACACAAAGCTACCAGGCACTGTTTCTTGCCTAGACAAAAAAAATAACAACCCACTATAAACTTCCTGTCACCTCAAAGCGATGATTTCTACTTAAGTTTTGGTGGTAGGACTTAACTTGTCATACATAGTATTCTCCTACAGAATCATTTTGCAGTCAGTTCCATTTTCTGTACTGCCTGCAGTCTGGTTTTCCTTAAAGTGAAACTCGTATTAACGAGTTAACTCTGCTTACAAGGATTTGAGATTTTAAATAACGAAATCTGTAGGAGGAAGCTAAAGAGAAAGGGAATCTGGAACAGCAGTATGACAAATGCCTTAGATCTTGTAACTGATACTTTATAACTTAAACAGGTACTAGACAACAAATCATTTTTAAATGCCATCTTTTACAGATATGTACAAAACACTTCTTGTATTGTGTTGTTTTCACAAATTTTGAGTCAGAGAGCCTCCTTAAAAAGTACTTCAGAATAAACTAAAAAAAAAAAAACAAACAATAAAACATTCACATATGGTGACAATCATCATGCATATCGGCTCTTCATGCCATTATTCTTTACATAGAAAAGAAGCAGAGGTAAAAATTCCTACTAAGGATAATAAAATACTGACAAAGTAGCAAAACGATGAAATTTCTGCTTGCTAAGGACCAATTCCAGCAACAACAGCATCATATTGCCACAATCTCTTGAGTGTGCATTAGTAACATGGGAGAACATTCAAGTGGAGCACTGTGGTAGACAGAATGACTCTGAGGGAAAAGATTTGATGGATATTTTTAGTTTTATTTTCATTCATTTATTTCTCAGAAGAGTTGAAAACAAATCTCAGCAAGAACAGAAACAAGCCAATCTTCCCAGAAAGGACACAAATCCACAGGCTACCATTTGAGTCAGAACTATATTAGTAGTGTTGCATGTGGGTCTTGCAGAGCAACAGCAGTAACATTTTTGTATGACAAATGCAGAAGTCATTACAGGAATAATAAGAGACTGCCTCTCAGTATTCCATTTTACTGCAGTACAAGTTGTTTCATTTCCTATTTAAGTTTCACAGCAAAATAGCGTGAAGTTTATGTAAATGTGCAATTAATCGTCATTTATGTAGTGGAAATGGAAAACAGCCTGAGAGAGATCTCTGGAAAACCAACACTTATCTTGAGGAAGGGTATAAGAATGACTACTTGCTGCAGGGAGAGCATCCTTTACAGAGGAGTGTTTGCTCTGCTTCTAACAAGATCCCTAACCTACTCAAACTGTTTTCCAACTGCCTTTGCCTTTCCTGCATGCAATCCTCATCATTCCTAAAGCAGTTGATATTCAACCTGTACTTCTGTCAAAAAGACTTGAGACACAGCAATAACTATCTACTCTTTCTGGGACTAACATTCCTATCTTTCCTTATGACAATGAAGCAGTGAACTCTGAAGGTTAGTTTCAGATTGATTAAATACAGGATTGTGAGAAATGTGCAACACAGCACAGACTGGATATAAATTGGAGAAGATAAGATAGTCTGAGCCAAGAGAAAATTGAACCATCGCATCATAAATAGATACTGCTTGGCTGAAGTGATGCATTTACTTGTCAGAGCTAAAATCCAGAATTACGATAGTAAATCACTTAACTGGCATGTGATGTAACATATTACACGATTATACAAAGCACCCTCCCCAGGAAGCAGAGATGGCTACCACTGCAGAGTCCTCACATGAGATCTCTAGCACCCAAAGGCCTTTAAGTCTGCATCTAACTCATGCAACTGGCAGGAAAAGGAGCATTTTGTCATACACACCAAGGACCCAAGTTTAAGAATGCCTGAAACTATCAGGGCCTGATACAGGGGGCAACTAAGGAAACAAATTCTGGACTTTGATATGAGCCATGAGGTCATCATTTTACCTAGTTATACGATTCCAAACTTTCAATTCTCATTACTTTCTCTTGACAGACATAGGTTGCTCCAAAAGTAATTCCTCCTATTCCATGGAAAGTATAACAGATACAGAGCACAGTAACACTAGTTGATAGAGCAAATTCTCAGCTAAAAAAAAAAAAAAAAAAAGCTTTTTCCAGTCACCACTGTGACCACCAATTCACATAGATGAGCTGGTCAAGACTTGTCATTTTGTGGCATGACAGCACACAAAGTGTTTTGTCTTTCACATCATTATCACCACTGCTGGAATGTACCATCCACTTCCTCACTCTGTTCACATCCACTGTTTGTGCTCCAAAAACATTCAGCAACCAGCAATTCAGCAACCATTCAGCTGAATGGTTCTGAACAAGCAATTTATAGCATATAATCAAAGGAATCACACACTATCAGTGTATTTGTATCAGCAGTATTCTGAGAGCATGCAATATAAAAATACACATTTCAAGCACAAATGAGACACCTTCTGTTGAGTTATATACTTGAGTTCTAAAACTTGACTACCAATATATATATAAGAGGCTCTTTGTATTTTCACCGCCAGTGAAACTCCCCAGAATGTGTTTGCTTGCTTGCTCTGTGCAAGTCTTCTGCCGATGACATGGGAGTTCTGCTGGAATAGTCAAAATAACTACAAACTCAGCAGGAGCCTAGCCCCTAGCCCTCCCAGAACCAGCACCCATCCTGCCTACACACAGGTATTAGAGTAAAAATTCTAACCCTCTACAGAAAGCTAGCTTCCCTTACCTCAAAATCCTTCAACATCTTCAGTGGGCTAATGCACATATACCACCTTCCCTGGTATGCCGGAGGACAAGTAAGTATCATCAAGACACAAGAATTAGAAATAAGGAAACCCTCTAAGTCCCCCATGACTGCATTTGAATTATTTTGTCTTAATTAAGGAATTTCAGACTTGATCACTTCAGATTTTTGCTGCTTGGCTGTTGCTCACACTTCCTCTAGCTGCCTGTACATCACACACCTGAAATTTTAGAGCTTGTTCTCTAGTTGTATAGCCAAGAGTTCTACTGCTCAAGATGCAGTGTTTGCTCTTACGCAATACCCATTCATAGAAGGAAAGCCAAGAAGGGGTTTCTCACGTGAGCCTCATGTAATTTCATCCCAAAAGGAAATGGAAAAAATGCAGTGTCCATTTCCAAAAAGTGTTTAGATTCTTTTTGCTTAATATGTATATCTAGAAGAGCATCTGCTTAAAACCCTTATTAACAAACCTGAGTAAAACTCTGTATAATGAATTCATGCACTAGTATGTGAAAATCAGGAAGGTAAGTGAAGATTTCTACTTATACATCATCAGTACATTTGATCTTTTAATCCTGGCAGTCATATCAGCAACCACATCATATGAAGTTTCTCACATACACATGCAGGTATTCAGGTGAGGAGAACAGAACCAGAGAGATCATGTTAAGCTTGATAGCTTTTTGTTCTGTTTTTAGAAAAAGCTAATCTTAAAAGTAATTTAGAAGTGTAAATAAGTAGCAATAGTAGAGAGAAATATTACTTAGATTGAGAATTGTGAATACTACAGTTACCTTGGCAACATCTGCTTCTCTGTGTAGGTTTTAATCTACATGAAGTGACAGAAAACTCAACTGAAGGCTTTCAGAAATGTTTTGGGTCTATAACTGAAGCAATGGAACATTCTGAAAGTATTGTTTTAGTGGACACATGTCACTCTATACATTAAAAATGTGCATTTCCAATAATTAAGTTTCATGAATGAATGCCAAAATACTTTAAACGTTGAAATTAAATGCCTAAGCCAAATTAGTTGCCAAAATTATTTTAATACCATAATTTACATTTCTGTTAATTGTGCCTGCAGTAAGTAAACCAGTTCACGTATAAGTTCATCTCAGCACCTCAAAAAACAAAGAAAACCCAAATCAAGCAATACGACTATTGCATCATGAAAGTTTAAGTTCATCTGAGACCAGACTGGTCATCTTGCCACCAGACTGGCAAGACCTATTCATTTTTAAAGTCCATTGGGTCCTGCGCTGACAGATTTTGGAGTTAATGGAACAGCCCAATAAACTACTTTTGGTGTCTTGTTTAATGTAGTACCATAGCTGAAGAAATTATATAATGGAATTTGTTTTCCTTTAGTGGTAATATTTACCATTGTTAAAATACTCTGGAGTATATAAGGCAAAAAGCAAATTTGTATCTAGGAAGACAATTTAATGGATTGAGATTCACTGATACATTGTTGCCGCAAAACGAAAAGAACAATTATCATATTGGAGCAAAGAACTAAATGACATTTCTGAGGCATTAATCTCTACAAGATGTTAGATTACAAGCAAAACCTCCAGAAAAAAAAAGTCAGACAATAATTTTCTCGAGAAGTGAGTGACAGCTAGTTGGATCGCAGAATACACCGAGGAAACAGTTCTCCAGGAAGTGTAGTGAATTTGCAAGTAAAAGCCAGTGAACACAGCTGCCTTGTCATGGAAGGCACATCAGTCAATTGTTAATTTTTTATCTCTGTCCAAGCCAGTCTTGAGCAATAAAATTGGAATCAGAAGGATGTAAGTGGAGGACATCACATGTACTTTTGAAGCAAGGCAAGAGAAAGGATTTAATTACATAAGCTTACGGAAGAACAATCTCCCTAATTATGAGGACAACAGAAGCATCTAATTCTACTTCTGCTAAAAACATATTAAAAGCTTGGCATGTATTGTACATACGCTAGATCCTGAACAATCGATTTCACTGTTTGGATGTACTTTTATACCTTACTTATTCAAAACATTCAAATTAGAGACTATTAAATTCTCCACCCAATCATTATGAACTTGCTTCATTTTTCTACAGGAAATGAAATGATTACACACCTGCCCTCCTTCAAAAAGTATTATCATTTGTTGTTACCCAAATGCAAATTAGCCTTTCAAAATTGAGTAGTAACCATTTTCCAGGAATGCCATTCCATGGTTTGCTATTCACTGACCAATGACTTCCACAGATTTTTTTTGTTACTATTTCTTTTGAATAAGCATTTAAGAAGTCTCTCCTTACCTGATTCTGTTCATTTTCCTTGAGAGATCTTAAAGTGTTATTTGCCATACCAGTATCAAATGCTTAAAATACAGCAAGCCAGAGCAAAAACAGATCTGCTTGAGAAAAATGAGGTGGCTTCAGCATGTGTTTCATTGCGTATCAGAGGGGGGAGGGGAAGCTGGGTAATTAAAGTAGAGAGGAGCAACTTTCCTAGTTCTATGACCAGAAACACACCAGTAAGGATGAGCCAGGTTGCGAAGGTACCCATCTGCTCTCCAACAGCAGGTGTATCACCTGATCACCTGACAACTCCAAGCACAGTAACATCTGAAGTTGAACATGTGGAAGAGCGACCTCCTCATCTTCGTTTTCTCAGCTTCATTCACCTGCTGAAGTTAAACCACTGTCACCTTGAAGAGTTCCATCAACCAAGCAGGTTCTAAAGAAAATTCAACACTGAACTCAAACCATCCATTAACATTTCAGAGATGCAAGTTGTATCTATAGAGATCAGGCACTCAACCCCTGAATCACAGCTGCTCCTATAATACCTGGTGCCTGCATACAAGAAAATGAGCTGGCAGTACTGAGACCTGCCAAGGCATAACTTCAGCTACAGTCTGGTGTAATACTCACATCCTGTATTTGCCAGGACACAGAAGAGGAGTGATGTTAGCAGCTTCATTTAAATGCATGGGCCTAGCAGGAGGCTTCATGCCCAGTCCAACAAGACTGTGCTGGAACAAGGTTACAGCACCACACATCTGCACTTGGTCTCATACACAGCTATGATTTACAGGATATATTTTCTAATCCATAAGAACTTTCACTTAAAAGTACTCTCCACTCCATCCCCTGAAAAGTTTATCTAAATAGCTGTATTAACTGCAAATTAAGGCTGCCATATGATGTTTAGTTCTGTACCATGATCCTGAGTTCACAGTACTCAAGAAGTATTTCCCTCTTTTAATGCTGGTGTCCTTAAGTGACACCCAAAAGTACCTCTATGCTGCTAGAAGTACCAGAGTCATCACAGTGGCAATAGTTAATTAAGTTTAGAGATCAAACAGAAACAACTGACTTTGTCCTAGCAGAACTCATAGTGACAGAACACAGATCTACTGATAGCAATTGCTATTTATTGAATACAAATGATTTATGGATGGAACCATCCTTCCCCCACTCCTGCATTTTTTTTTTATTATTTCTAGCTCATAGTTGCTATTTAGCAATTAAGTTCCTGTAACATTTTTGAGAGAAGTGGCTGAGGAATTACAACCTTCATGCAAATCATTTCAACTAACAACTTCCAATTTCAGGATGTCACATTGGATGGAAAATTGTTATTTCTCTCATAGGCTGCTTGCAAAGGAATTACAAAATTAACAGGTTAGACAGAGATCGCAACAGAAAGCCACTCCCCATATCACCCATGGATCCTCCAATTTCCCAACTCATTTACACTTCACAGAGTTGTTCAAGCACATTTCCCCCAGAGCAAAGCTTTTATTTCATGTCCATTCCTGCATTTTCTTGTTCTAAACCAGTAACCACATTAAGTCATTCATCTGCTCAGACTCTCTGCAGCTATCTTCGCTCAACTTCAAGGTCACTTGTGTGCACTCAACCCAGCATGCAGCCTTGTTTGTCACCTATGTGGCATGACCTGGCAGGCCCTCACAACTCATTCTGTGATCCAGACTCAGGTGTGAGGAGACACGGAACTGGAAAGGTCTCTTCAGCTTCAGCACACAGCTGCTTTACAGGCCAGTGGTGTTCACCATCTTTAGATTAACCAGGCAAAAAATTTCTTCCTCAGAGGGCCTAAGCTTTAAGAAGCAGATCCATTGCATTAACACTCATAAACAAACAGGTATTCCCCTACTTTAGGGCACACTAGATGACAGAGACAGCCAGTAGATTTCATGCCAAAAATCACTTTAATCTGAAATACAGATATCTACCCATGCAAAATATGGCTTGTTCAGCACTGCCTTCTGTGCTTACTGGAAAGAATTTCAGGAGACCTCTTGTAGACAGGCTGCCCCACAGCTCATGTTTGCATCCAGCAGCCACTGTACAACTCATGGTTAACTTATAGTTAATACATGGTGACTTATGACAGATTCAGCATACTTTGCACCAAGTTTCAGTATGTGTATAAAGCAGTTTATATATTGACCCACTAGCAGACATCCTAACAACATTCATCTGCATGAGACTGAAACCCAGGGCACCTAATGAGAAGAAACTGCTGCAACACTGAAACAGTGACAGCTCACTTCCTACATAAATGCATCAGATTTGTGCCCTTTTTGACACTGCCTACTCACATGTCATTCAACCAGCAAAGCAGACAGCACTACTTCTTAAAAAAAAATACTACCTAAGAAGTAGCGTTATTAACAATACTCACAACACTTAGGAAAAGGTTTCTCTTCCACTGATTTTTTTTTTTATTTTTAAAAATCAGGGTTAGATTATTGCAGCATGTCCACATGGAGTAGCAACGCAGATAAACTGATCTAAATTCCTCCCTCTGCGTGTCAGCAACTACCCAATTTTTTCTCGCATATACCACAAAGACATTCGTATTTCATGACTCCTCAAGTATTAAGTCACAGAGTAACTGACGAATCTAGATCCTATACTTGAGCCTAAGGGATCATAAACACACCTATAGAAAAGGCTCTCCATTATTTCTTGATGCTTTCCCTTTACCAGCATACTACAGGTGAGAACATAAATCTGTATGGTAAACAGAAATAAAAAAAAAAAAATAGAGTGAAGCACTGAATCTGTTACATAGGGTTAACAATAAATAAAATATACCCATGTATAGAATTAGTTGTTAAAGCTGAAGAACTAAGAAGTGGCATATTTAAAAAAGGGACCTTCTGGCTGAGTTTTTTTAGTTTCAAGAACTCATATAACATGAAATCTATGGTCTTAAAGCTTTGGTCATCAGATTTAAGTTTGTGTTTAAGTTTTCATAACTATCTTCTCCCTTACGTCCTGGAAGAAAGCTAAACAAATTTAAAACAGGGTTCAGTACTCACTTCACCAAAATAACTTGTTTTTCACCTTCACAGACAATATTTAGAAATAAGAGGGCAAAACAACTGTACAGCTTGGGAGTGAGGTGGCAAAAACATGATATTTCTCTCATTATACTACAGAGATACTTCAGTATTTTTTGAATGACTATGTAGAAGATTTTTTTTACTTACCATTAAGGGAGAACAACAAAGAACATTGTTCAATATTCAGCTAAATTCAGATCCTCTTACAACATTTACCTGAAAACATATTTTAAAAATTGCTTCTTGAAACACTGGCAGGAAATATATTGCTCCCATGAAAACCCAAAGATCAACACAAACTACAAGGAATTCTTGGTCAAGTAATCCTTCCCATAGCACCAAACACACAGCAAAACAAAATAGAAAAAGCATTCAGTCCTCTCATCTGTTGCAGAAATAGCTGTTATTTGAAAATGCTTATTTCAGTTCTTATGGAAGCAGAACACTCTTGAAATAGAAAAAAAAAAAAAAGTTTTACAAAATGCAGGCTAAGGAAAGATCAGAGAACCTGAAAAACATTCAGTATTCTTATCTCTCACTGCACCACAGAAGATAAAGCCTACAATACAAGTGACTTCAGCAACCTCGCAGACAAGTAGCAAAACATGCCACAAATGACGATCCTGAGCACAAGACAAAATAACACCCTCCTAAGAAAAAGATTTAATTAGAAATAAAGAAGACAATCATCACAGCAATGATAAATTGGCCAAGCACTTACCTTGCAGAGGACCGGGTCTGCACTAGTTACAGCAACACCTTCAGCAGTCAGAGCCCCGAATTTGCCCTCACACCAGCAGCTGCTCCCCAAAATCTTCCTCTATGACTCACAACCACACAGAGCAAACACAACAACATACCCTCACACCACACACTTCTCTACCAGCAAAAGACCTATTTAGCTTCTGGCTTCAGCTGCCACCAATCTGCATCACCTCAGTCATCATCACTAATACCTGTACAACCTCACTGCCTCAGATTACACCTGCAGCAACACTAAGACCTTTAATAACTTACCTCAATACATAATTCTGCAGGCAGTGAGCAAGGATTAGCAGCACCCAGTTCTTTTGCTGTGTTCTGGAAGGCCTCTAGAAGATGCAGGCAATCTCTAGAAAATCGAGGAGTTTTTAGGAGTGAAAGACAACATTTTCAACTTACATAAGTTTTTGCATTTTGAAGTATCCAAAAACAAGATTCTAATAGCCCCATCTTACTCTCTAAATAACCTACATTTTAAGGAAGTTATGCTGTTTGGAAATAAATAATTATCTTTCTGTTTCTTGATCCAGAATTTTGCAAATTGAAAAAAGAAAAAGGACAGTAGTTCCTCCATGCAAGATTAATTGCGTAAATTGTATCTACCAATATATGTCTCATTTTTTCTTTGCCAAATAAATTTTCAGTGACGTTGTATTACACACTTACCTTAAAACAAGTTACTGACTTCAAGCAGAAAACTTCTCTTGACATTTATTGACGATATTGCAATAGGGTTTATGAGGCAGGAATGTAGTGTTTTTGAGGTTATGGGTTTTTGGTCTTGGCATATCCTCTGCTGCCATGCTGTATGGAACAACGTGTGCTCGCTCATTTCTATACTCCATAAAAACACAAACTTAGTAGCAAATTATGTTATTTTGCTGTTTCTGTCTGTGCTTTTTTACTACAACCAATTTCCAAGCCAGAGAAACACCCTCATTGGATCTACTCTTTCTTACAGAATTACAATAGCAATGAACCTGATGATCAGTGAGACTGATTTGAAAAGAACTTCCAAAAGAATTATCCCTCTGGAAATGCCATTGGATCTCCATGAAGGTCTTTAAAGTTTACAACAATTAACAAAGGACCTGCACTGGCTTTCCAACATGACAAACATTGTTAATTTTTGTTAAGGGCTTTGAAAAGGCATTGTCTTTCAGGAGTGAAAAAGCCCACACAGATCACATGGCAGAGAGGATTCACCTAGGACAACAATGCAGTCTGCTAGTCTCACATCAATTACAATTATCTGCATATTCATAGCCTCACTCAGTCTACTATGAAACCATTTTTCCTTCATATAGCTTCATTTTTACTTACCAAATCTCATAATCAACCTTGCCCTGGAAGTCTGGGCAAACAACTGAAGCTGAAAAGCCATATGAAACTGCATTTGTCCTTCACCCAAACTTTGCCTTATGTTCTCCCAGTACATTAGCAAAGAACAATCTTCATAGCTCTTCAAGGATTGTTTAAAATACATACATTACATTTTCACTTAAAACGTGGATTTCCCCAACCATCCCTCAGAAGAGTTTTGATTTCTATTTTATAGAAAATTTAAGACCTAATTGGCAAATAGGCATTGTAACAAGTGCAGTTCTTCCACAAACACTGTATTTACTTTCAGCCTTTGGTGTTCCAAATGCAAAAACCTCCAGCCAGCTGCAATTCATGTATGCTGGAGGTTCAGCACTTGGTCCTAAAAAAATTTATCCACTGAATTTGCCAAATTTTTCTAGTTCTAACACATGCCAGGCACTTCAAATGGTGGTGTGCCGGTTAATATTTAATTCTTATTGCAAAAGCCCATCTGTCTTTCTTTCTTTCTTACATTTCAGCTGAAAACAAACAAACCTGCATGAAAAGTGAGTAGTCATTTTGATTTAAAGGGATTGCATTCTCAGCCTTCAGAAAAAGACTGGTATTAAAAATTAAAGAACAGTTCATTTGTGTCTACTTGCCATTGAATTGCACTACTCCACAGTTAACTGCTCAGAAACCATCCAATGCCTTCTCCAGAACATTGAGGGTACCCTACCAGCCTCCACATCACCTCCTGCTGTTGATTCTCAGCCAAAATCCTTTTGCTGCTTTTCTCACACCCCTAGGGAAGGTATGTGATAGAGCTCAAAACAATTGCTAATAGAATTATATTCAACAAAGTCACAGAAACAGTTTTGATAGTAGAGTCCAAATATCAGACACACACCAAAAATGCTTCAAGAAGTTTTAAAATTAGAGCAATATGTCTTTAAGCTGTGCAACTTCTTCCACAGGCTAAGTAGATACAGCAGCCAGCAAGTTCCTTCCTTTAGCAATGAGAAGATGGAGACTGTAAAGCACTGCCCCATGTGACATGTACAATGATTAAAGGTAGGTGCGAGTTTCCACTGCCAGTCCAGATCTAATACAGGACAGACACATTAGATCTGCACAGAGAAGAGCAGACAGCTGCTGGGATGATCAAAAGCAGTCTGAGTTCTGGCATGCAATGTTCCAACTTTATATAGCAGTGAACCTCTTACCTTCAACTGTGATATAACCATGCTGTGCTTTCCTGGATTAAATCTACCTTAAATGTTCTTGTATACTTGCTGAAGCACTTAATTCAAGATAACAAGATTATTGCATAGATATGTATAGTGAGATTTTTGCAGTTACATTTCATGTCTTGACTTCTAACGCAAGCCATTATGTGAGCTAACATTGAGTCTGATGGGTATGAAATTCTTGTAGTGCATTAAAAAAAAAAAAAAAAAAAAAAAAAAAAAGCCAAGAACATCACTACTACCACCACAAACCTTTTTATTGTTACCAATACACTTTTTATTAGAGTTTTATTAATTGCAGCGTTAAGATTCACTTGATTTCCTGTACAGTGACTCCATTAATTTGATTATCTGGTCAGGAATGAGATCATTCTGTGGCCTTCTCCTCTCCCCTATCAAGATGCCTGTTGTCAAGAAATCTGTAGAGATATAGTGACCATGATTTGGCTGCCTGTCTCTAAATCTGGCTGAAGCCAGCCAATAGATTCAACAGTTAAGATATATATATTAAGATCACACAGATAGATGCTATGAGGGTATAAGCTGTGTCTTTTGAGAAGCCTAAAATAAGAAAGGCCACAAGTAGGCCCTGGTTCAGTGCTTTAGCTGTACTGCCAAGATACAACAAATTCGTAGACATCACAAGATAACACAGACCTATTCAATATTACCTTGCAAATACTGAGTGTTTTTACTACAGCCAACTTTGACCACTGGAGAAACTGGAGAAAGGTTTTCTTTATGCAGTGTAAGAAATGCTGATGCCTGATTTTCTTACACAGTTTTTCCTTCTGAAGAAAATAATTTAAAAATATTTATGAAGCAAAATGCAAACTAAGTTTTCAGACAAATGCAGAGATAAAGAACTTGTCATGAAAAAGTGTATCTTGTGATTAATATTCATGTTCAGGAAATTCCAGCAGTTTGAGGTATTGGTGAAGCTGTCTGGGCAGGCTTGCTGGAAGCTCTGCCTTCTTCTCCTTCAGTGCATCCAGATGTTCTCTTAAATCCCCACTCACAACCCCACTGTCTTTGGAAGCAGATATTCTATTGTGGCTCATGTTGTGAGAAGGAGCAGCATGGAGATGGAAGCATTCTCTCTTAACATGCCTTCACTTAAATACAGTTGGCTGCTCCCCCACTGTAAGCAAATGGATGCCAAAGGATCCTTGTAGGGATGTCAGGATATGACGACTTGTCAGTCCCTCCTCAGTCTCAGGTTTCTCTGAAAAGATTTTAAATAAGACATGGTAGCATCTCTTACCGAAACTCCTTGTGTTTGGCTAATACTTCTTTTCCAGAAAGGCCTGAGAATGTCAGGCAATGAGGAGTTCTCCCATTTCCAGAGTGATATTTTAGAAAAACTTAATCCTTTTAAGGGGAAAAGATGGTAGATAATTTCTCATTTCCTTTACTTGTCATTCAAAAAAAGCCCTGACTTGTACCAGACCTAGAGCTACTCATTGCCATTCCATGGGAACTGCTATTCAGTGATCTTCCATTAACAGCCACTTTGGGGGATTTGCCAGTCCTCATGCCATTTCTCCAGGGCATTTTTTGTTGCCATGTAGAGGAATGGGAGATGATATTTAGCAGTTGTTGGGATGACTTCGAGACACATTACTGAAAAACACCTCTAGCTCTATTTATAGTCCACAGGAGAAAGCCTCCTCAGGGCGTTCTCTCCCATAGGAGTGTGTCATGTACTCAAACACCTATAAACTCCCTCCTGAAAACATTCAGCAATGTCCTGCTGCTGTGTGCTGCTGCCACCCAAATGGCTTAGAACTGCAGTTGTCCTGGGAATCCTACAGGCACTTTGACAGAGGACTTTTTACCTGATGATAATTTAGGTTTCATGAGACTTTCAATTGCAAAGAGAAACTGTTAGGTGGCTCAGGCAGTGAATTTGAGTGCCATTTTTGCTCTACTAGGAAAGCTTGCCTGGCAATCCTGTAGCAGATGACATCAAACCAAAGGTGTGGAACGCTTCTGTAAATTCCCCTGTGTTTGATTGATTACAGTGTTAATATGGTTTACAGAACAGATACTCCTCCAAAATACCGGATAATCCTTCAGTGCTCAAAACTGAGCTGGGAAGTAGCAGAGATCTGCACCTGCACCCTAAGCAGACCACAATGGAGCTGCTGCATAGCCCCCTCCCCACCAAGAAGTGTGGAGTGAGGTGCAGCCAGATGGCCCCTTCAGGCCCTCACTCAGTGGCAGGAGACATTACATACATTTCCTTCACCCTTCTGAGAAAAGTGCACAGAAATAGGCAAAATCCTCAAGGGAACAATGCAGAAAATAAAGAGCAAAACCAGCAGAATAGGCCTGTTATGAATCCAAAAGCACTCTCGAGACCAGTTGAAGAAGCAGTAGCAAAACCAATTTCATGTTATGGAGACAAATCATGCAGTGCTTGTGCCTTCAAACAGCTACTCTATTTATTTTTTAAATCTGTGTACTGTTCCTTGCAGTTTTAGTTTGAACTGTGCTTTTCTTGTTTGAATTGCATCCAAGAGAAACATCATTTAATTCTCTGACCTCCATTTCCAACAGCACCAGGATCTCACCAGAGGGGGAGACAACATGGGCAGCAAAAATTCAGTTTGCAATAGAGCATCTTGAGCTGAATGGATGAGGAATGTTTTTTCTTTCTCAGCCTATGTATGCCTATCACACTGACAAGGCATTCAAGGCTCCCTTGCAATCAGATTTGGCCACCTAGAGCACCACAGGAGAGCACCAATAGTTCAGACACTGAGGTCAGTTGAAGCCTGTCGAAGGAATAACAATACACAAAATTTCACCCCCTCCCTTCCTCAGGACTTGACACTTCTCTGGAAGGTTCAAACCCTGTTATTTTCCATGGAAATATTCGTTTTTACTTGAAATTGTTGACTAAAGGCCACCCACTATGACGATTCTCAAATTCAGTATTAAACAGCAAAATACTATAAAATGGGAATTGTAGATGTTAAAAAAAAAAAAAAATCTCTTTTTAAGCACTTAGACCTGTTTTTTAGTTCAGTCTTCTCCTCCTATCCTCCATGACACAGAGGAAATCTCTCTGGATATCCAGCCATACTGCCTATTGTAGCAGTTATACTTAAACAACGCTCGATCTGTGCTTCCTGACACTGGGTTGCTAAAAGAGTTGTGAACAATTGGCTTACCTGAGAACAGCTGCAAAATTATGGTAACCAGGCAGAGCAGAGATTTGCTTGTCATAATGGATTTTAGAGTTTAAAAGTCCTTTTCTTCCCCAAATGCACACACACACACTTTACCCTCTTTGAGGCTGAAGCAGTCTGAAAGGCAAATGGGAATTCCATAAAATCCGAAGTGAAAGAAAACTGCAAAAATTCTACCCATAAACTGCTTCAGATCAACTCCTTATAACATATGAACATAGTGCAAAAATCCTTCCTTCCACTCATTAGCAGAAATCAGAATACCAAGGTCTGCAAAGGAGAAAACTGAGCTGATAGCTGGGACACTGTAAGATTTTTCAAAGCGTAGTAGTTTTTCTAGGAGTTTTAATTAACACAGTTAAAATATTTACAAATAGTGCCAAAGCAGACAAATGGTGCTGTGCCACACTGCATTTTCTGACTCAGAGATAGATTTTCCTCCTATATTACTTACAAGTTTTCCAAGGGAAGAATGTTTATTGAGGTGCATACCTCAGGACACATCAGTCAGTAAGGAAAATTAAGCAAAAAAAAAAAAAAAAGTGTCATACATAGATGCATATGAAGATAAACTAAGCTGCAATCTCTTTACCAGTGCATTACTTTATATCATAATTTTGTTGGTTTATCAGTTAGTACAAGGTCTAAAAGGGGGATCAAAGTGGCTGACATGAAGTCAAGGCCTTCGATCCTTTCTGGAGTATTACTTGCAAAGTTAAGGTAAGTGAACAAAGACCCAACTAGGAACAGTTGTTAGATCCATCTCAGATCCAACAAGCCCTTAATTTATCATTGTCCTTTCTGCTGTTCCAGCTGCCTGCCAAAGAAAAACCAAGTACAAGGGATGTACCTACTTCATCCCCATACACCATCACAGAGCAACCACCCAGTCAAGTGTGATCAAGCATTGCTTCTGTTTTCCTTTAAGTGTTTTACAACTAAAGCAAAGACTGCATTTGAAAGAATTCTATTGCTTTTCAGAGTTGAATACAAATTCTCCCTCCTTCCACATGCTTGTTAGAAGGCAGCTCAGCAGACAGCTCTTGATTTATAGTCAGTTTAAGTCAAGGGGGCTTTGATGGACTGCACATAATTTAATTTGTCTAGGATACCAAAAACTCTGCCAAATGCTGAAGAGAGCAGTTAGGAAGAATGTGCTTTAGGCATTCATGAGTATTCCAAGGCTCACCTGTTGACTGCTTGCTGTATTGCTACAGAAACGTGCAGATAAACTCAATAGGGTGTCTGAGGCGAAGATGAGTTCAACCCACATAACTTCTGAGGCAAATACCAAGTTTTAGAGTTCAGGAAGACTGAGCAGGCAGTTACAACTCTCATCCATGATTCCAATCCTCTCCCCAAAACTCACAGAACATTAAGGGCACAAGTGGTTACTGACCACTGAGAAATAAAGAGGAATATTTTAATTGTTTTTTTCTTAATATGAAACCATTACTGAAATTCCACTGCTATGAGCCAATTCAGACTTCTAGATGGAAAAAAAAAAATTCACAAGATGGAAATTAAGTCTTGCCTGGTGAAAAGGGGCAGTTCTCTACGCAGGTCATGCAGAAATTATCAATGGCAGTGTTCTTTCCACCATCTTCTAGTATCCCTGGCGAAGTTCTTCTTCAAGTGCTTACGAAGAAAAAAGCTGGTGACACCAAAGAGTACCATCAGTATTTGCCAAGAACTGACCTTTCTAAGGAAAAATTTACCTAAAATTTTACTTCCTATTTTTGGAAGACTATGGCTGAAGTACAGCTTGCAACAGTTCTTCAGTTTTTTCTCTTCAGAGACTGAAATTATGCTCAGATTTACACCTCTTGATCAAGAGAATTTTTATGTTCATATATGGTTGTATTTACTCAAGCGTGATCATGTCCTTAGACCACAAAGCAACTTTAAATTCACCAGAGCACAGAAGACAACGAATTTTGCTGTATGAAGCAATAACTGAGCCTGAAGAGTCTAGTGAGCACAAACTCATCTGACCTTCTCAGAAATATCCATCAGCCTAAAAAATCTAGAAGACATTATCTGCATTTCCAGATGTTACTCTGTCTTTGGTCCATCAATATATCACACAAGTTTTAGCACAAACTGTGGATCCACAAGATATTCTGTGAAAACCCAAAGCAGGTGGGGCTGGAGCAAGATACTAACTGGGAGAGAGAAAGGCCCCTTTTCCCAAACAGTGAGAGCACAGGGACACAAGAAAGACTGAAAATCAGAGGTCATAAAAGCCTGCCTTCAAATGCGCAAAAATAGTTACAAAGATGTTATATCGTATCAGGACAAAGCAAGGGATAAGGAGCTTGCAGCAGGGAGGTTTAGAAAGCAGAGAAACTGAAGAGTAAAGAGAAGGAGCTCTAGATGTCCAGAAGGGTTTGGATTCCTGGCTCTGGATGCATTTGATACTGCACTGGATTACCATCTGAGAGGGATGTCCCAAATAACCTTCCTCAAGTAGTTTATTCCTACAGCTTTTCTTTTCCCTCTTATTTTCAGCTCTGCATGCTGCTGCATTTCAAGCCATTTTGACTCTGCACTGTAATCTTTTCCTTAACTTTTAATGGAGATATTCCATCTCATTTGCTCCTCAGTTTCATTTTGTTGGATTTGCTGAATCTCAGAATACAGTAAATGCATGAAAAGCATCTGAAGTCAGCGAGATCAAACAGATGTGTGTTGTTGTCGTGGTTTTATAATTTCTGTTATCAAGTGTTCCACATTATAACATCATGTAAAGCACCGGGAGTTAAAGAGTTAATGCCCCACTACAATGGACTGCTGATTTTCTGAATACCTGTCTCTCAGAAGAGAAGAACTACATACTCTGGAGGACTTTGTATTCAGAGGTGAACATAAAGCTGACAAATCACAGGACTCTCTCCCTGTCTGGCAGTGTTTGGTTGTGCTCCCCAGCTGTTTTGCCTTCAGTTCAGAGTGAAGCCTTCGGTTTTGAACAATCTCTCCTTCATTTTATTTGATTTGTTAGACTCAATTCCAATTATATATCATATTATACTGTGTTATCTTGTATTCTGACATCATATTTAGTAAATTAATTTTCCTCCTCAGATCGTTGCTGCTGTTCTATTTTTAGACCCAGCACCCAGCTCCCTACCCTTCCTCTTTTCCCCTTTTCCAGGCTGATGGTCTTGTGGGCCTGCTACTCTGTGACAGCTACCTACATCCAGATATATTCTGTAGTTCATGTGGTTTGAGAGAAAAAACTTTCAGATAGATAGATAACACTGGAAGTTTTGGAAGGTTAGTTGCTGCAAAGGTTGACTGTAGCTACTGCTGAAGTTAAAAATTAGCTTCATCCTTCCGGGAGGTGTGTTACTCTTCTACGCTTTCAGTGTAACCTCTGACAGGCATCACACCTGAACAGCCTGAAAAAGCAGCTTATTCCTATTTCAGGAAGCAGGCAACACTGATGTTAGAAAATCTTTTCGTTGATGGGCAAACAAGATAATAATACCACCTCAGACTTTTACCTTCAAGTTCATGCATTTCCTAGTCTCCTTCATTCAAGCTTGCAGCTTTCAGATAGCAGCTTTGACAGAATACAGATGAGAGCTGGGAGGAAGAGGAGCACAGATTCCACCAGGCTGGTTTGCTCTCTCTGGGCACTGATGGAGCTCTGGGAGGTTTCTCTGATGCTGAAAGTGCTGACACCCTACTGAGAACAGGAGGAAATAAACGTGAACACGTGCAGGCAGACTTGTAGAGGTGCTTTTGGGCAAGAAAATGGAAAATGGCATTGTTCTCTAAAGACAGCAGGCTAGAAACGTCGCAGTTTTATTCACGTCTTTTTATGCCCTTTGTTATTTGAAGTGCCCCGAGGAAGCACCCCAGAGACTCAGCAGCCCTTGATGAAAAAGTAGCTAAAACGCCTGAGGTAATTCAATCTCACACTTCTGCTAGTAGGTTTCACTCTTAGTAGTAGCTACTGAGAGCTTCTTTAGGTCCTCCTCTCGATAAAATGAATCTCTGATATCAGCAGCCATTAATTCAGTGCTTGATCATTTTGACCAGTGCTCAAGAAACAGCAATTTTTTTGTTGCTTTGGCAGATTCCAAGCCGCAGATTTCTCACTTTTCATTGGCAACTCAGAGATCATTATCTCCCGAGCTGTTTGCTTCAGAATACAGGCTCTCACGAAGCAACAGAGTTAAGCGCTGCTAGCAGGCTTAACGGAACAGGCTTTCACGGAAGCCAACACAATCAGTTAGGAATGTCTTTAAGAACAGGTTTTGGCGCGTTTCAGTTAACAGTCAGTCAGGGCAACTTGAACAGCAGGGCAGCTAATACAGAAATTTGATTTATCACATGGCCAATTCATTCCAATTCAATTTACAAATTAGATTACCTTCCAAGCCAGGACAGGATACTCTATTAAAAATGGTACATGAGCTCCCAACCATGACAAGTCTCCACTTGCCATTTTAGCCTTTAGCATGCATGTCTTTGAATCAGTCATGAAGAGTAAAGCTGTAAAGTCTCGAAAAATTTCATTACCTAAAATCTAAAAACTGGTACATCTCATATTAGTATGCTCTACAGCACTGCTGTGCTAGTCCAAAAGCCAGGTACACCATGTCCTACCGTGCCATAGTTCTGAACACACTTTTGTTTTCCTCTCCATCATTGCTTCTACGATAACTGTTCCAAAACACCACCAACTAGTCCCACTTACATAGGCTCATGTTTTGAGTTAATGATAGGCAAAAATGTCAGTAAATAAGAGAAAAACACGTCAGAAGGAAGTAATGTAAAAAGTAATTTTGAATTTCGCCACCCGTAGTTTAAATTTAATTCACTTTTTTCCAGGTGGTAATAAATTAATTCAGTTTCAATCATCTGAGACTAACAAGCAAAAAAAACTCACTTTATTTAGTGACTCATTGCATATGATTCTCTGATTTTGGTTTAAATGATAAGATTTTTTTTTAAACTGTTCACAAAAACTGAAAAAACTGTGTTAACAAAAAATGAAAAGTGTCACTGTGTTTTCTCTAGCAATGAGGTCAATAAAAGTAAAAATAAAATCAAAGTTGATACTGATTTTTTGGAAGAAAGGAAATGAATTAACACTGATTATACAGAGAACTAAGGGTCATCAGCCCAATTCCATTGTAGCAAATGGAACACTCAGATGAGGGTTTGAGCTACAGAATATTCACAAAGAGCATAGATCTGCACAAGAGAACAGGAGAGTGGAACACAGTTACCTTTTTTTTTTTTTTTTTTAAGTTGTGATACATTAGAAAACAACAGGATATTAAAGGGCAATCCAACTGACACTGTACATTCTGCTGACCATGATGTGCAATCAGTGTACAGGGGGGTTCCTTTTGACCCCACCACTACAACAGTTTCCCAGGAAGGCTGAGAAGTGCCAGGGGACTGACAGAGCACCTGCAGAGCTCCATCTTTCCCCTCTCCCCATACTTGGTAACAGTCTTGGCACCACATCACAGTGCTGACTGCTGTTCTGAAGGCTGCAGTGTGGAAGGACAGCCCTCCCTCCACGTGGCAATAATGCCACTGCAGCCCACTTCTTTCATGTTTTAATGCAAGCAACAAGCCTTTATTGTCAGCGCTAAGACATAATTTTATTGACTGCATGTGATTCAAAGTTCAGTCAAATATCACATCCTCTATCATCTACTAATTCCAAGCAATTTTGTCTTACCTTATAGTGCTGATAACAACTTTTAAAGTGTCTGGAATGAATCAGGTAACAGACCCTTGGAACTGTGCATAGCTGCTGCTCAGATGTAACGGTTATGAGAAAGAAAGCGAGAGTAAAATTACACGAAACCAGCACACAGTACAGCATTAATCTCTGTGAAAGGGAGAACAAATTGAATGTTAGATATTAAAAATATATTTTAAGTCCCAGTATTGTATGGGGCAGAAAAACAATGCACAACAGGAAGAACAAAAAGTCAAAACAATAAAGGCAGCAAGGCAACAGTAAAAATCAAAATTAATCAATACTTAAATGCACTCAATATAGTCACAGGTATAATTTGATGCAACATATAAGCTTTACATTTGATGCAACATATAAGCTTTACAGTGTTGGAAAACTCCCTAATTATAGAGATATCTTTTTGCTATACCTTCATCTTGTTTTTCAGTCAGGGAGTGCATAACCCTAGCAGTTAGAGTCCACCTCCATTTTTATCAGTAGAATATTAAGTTCTAAATAAAGTATTTTCCATAATAGCTGAAAGAGTACAATAGCAGAGATGAGAAAGGTCATTTTTGCACTGATTGCCAAACCTTTCTTCTGAAGTAAACTGGATATTTCAAAATTATTTGGGAATTATACATATAACATGTTTGAATCAAGAAGAATACTTCATTTTACATAAATCACAAAAGTTTAGGAAATTAGGAAACAGCTTGCATGAAGGATATATACCTCATGCTGGAATGTAGATGTGTACCTGATATAGATGTGTACCAAACACTGAAGTGTTTGACTTATGATGTACTTTGTCTTCTGGCACTGTCTGTATATAAGAAAATTTTCCTTTATCATCATCATTCTGCATATTTATCATGTGCTTAAGATGACATGAATTGAGCTCAATGCCTTTCCTCCATAATTTGTTTGAAAATAACTTCAAAAAAACAAAGATTACTCAAATATATTATTTGGATAATGTGACTCTGCTTGCTAAACTACTTGGAAATTTTGACATCCAGAGAACCCTGCAACATCCAGAGAACCCTGCACACAAAGCAATCATTCCCCCTCTTTCCAGAATTATTCATTGAACAGCTGAAAGCAAACCAAGACTTTTGGTTTCTCAGCAACTGCAAAGGGCTTAGTGCTTGGAAAGCTGCACTCCAAGGGATTTACGCATTGTAGGGGAAAATCTTAACTTTCTCCTGACCTCCCACCACATTTCAGCAAAGACAGAAATTCTGTGACTGGAGAGATGACAGAATGTGTCAGTGGAGCTTTCCTGAGAAGTTCGTGCTGTGGTTTTCTGTTTGTAGGGAGTCGGTTTCTTTTGGGGGTTTTATACTCCTGAGAAGAACACATAATGTTTAACTACCTGACTCAGCCTCACATTTCATGATAGCAGACCAGGACTAGTGAGATCCATCCCTGCCAATGGAGGATTATGTGTCTTTTCCAAATACCCACGAGCACAGGCATCTTTGTGAAGCAGCCTCCTGAAGAACTTGGACAGTGCCTGCACTACACTTTCTCCCAAAAGATTGTCAGAGGAGCTGGGAGCCAATGCTAGTTATTTTATTCCTCTTACCACTGTACAACAGACAGCTCAGACTGCAGAAGAAATGAGCCAAGAAGTCTGTTTCTTTCCCAATAACTGAGCAGGCCCACGGCCAGGCTTCAGGTGACAGCACTCAAAAGCTGCAGACAGAGAAGGGACACCACCATCCATCTGGTTAGGAATTCTGAGCAGCAAAAGATTTGTACTGAAAAGTGATGCAGTAACCGTGCCTCTTGCCCTTGCCACTTAGCAAAGCCTAAGCTCGGATGGAGCCTGGTGATAACTGAGCCTTCAAAAGTCAACAGCTTTTTGAGATAATTTAAGACACAGTGGTTAAGCGCCAGGGATTGTGAAATTGATAGAACTGCTGTTAAAAATTTGTGGTTGTTTTTTTTTTCCCTAAACAAAGCAACTTGTTTTCTTCACTTGCTGTTCCTTATGAAAACGCACAGAAATAAGTCAAGTCTGAGACTCACCAAACACCAAACACGTGACATTTTGAAAAAGGTCAGTTTTGCAGTAAGAACAACATAAGATTACACCAAGTGTGCAACTACTTCTCCCACGCAGGAGAAGGCAGCAATGAGCCTGTTTTCACAAAAATACCATTTTAAAAGTAGCACTTCTGTGGTGTAATTAAGTGCATATCATGAAGTGCCCAGTACCAACGAGAGCTCTGTTAATAGCTTCTGGAACAAGAAGTTCACTCTCACCTCCCACTATGACTTTTTCTCCGATGTCACATGGTCAATAACTTGCAGTCTTCTGGAAATGAAATATTTGCAAGTAGTTTGCAAATTGCAGCTAATCAGAATCATCTTCCATGATGTCGCCAATCACTACAGGCAGCAGTGTTTCATTTTGACATCTGGGCATGAGGCATTTCTGTGAGGCATTCACATATGCAGGTTAATAAATGGGAAGGAGGCTGATTTAAAGTACTCATGCTTTCATCAGTGTGCAGTAGCTGCCTGTCTCACCTGGTAGGTATGAATGCTGTTTTCTACTGAAGATCAATACAAACTTCCATGTTGACATCCACTTGCAGATCTGTCCAGATAACACCATGGAGAAAAGCTTCTAAAGGTCAGTTCAAGTTTTTAATAAGATTGCTAAGCATAAAACCATATGATTCCCATGATCTTTCACAAATCATTTCCTTCAAAATCAAAAACCTGGATCTCACAAGCCTGCAAGCAAGGAAAAAGCTTATTTGCACAACAACAAATAATATGACTGGTTTTTTTTCAAACACTAGAAGTATATTTTTCTATTGTCAGCTGCTTTTAAGGCAGTTCACTTCCATCAAACTCTCAAATATTCACCTAAGTCAGCTTTCTTCCACATTTCTACCCCCTGAGTGATTGAATCTATGGAACTGTTGGACTTGGAGATGACGTAAGGACAAACTGCCAGCTGGAAACCTTTCAGTTAACTCTTCCAACTGCATCCAAATGTTCAAAGCTCACTGAGTGGAGGAACAGTATTTGGGATTTTGCACAGAACCTGCATAATCATTTTGGTATTGTTTTGCAGCCAACATCCAAACAGAAATACTAGTTTAAGACTGGCAGCTTCAGCTGACAATACCTACATCTTTCTTGGTTAACCAAAGGCACATGAAAGCATTACTGAACAGCTTTCTCCAGATATGGTCAAAATTATCCACATTCAATGAGGTCTCAGCTGTACCTGCTCATGAGGTACAATACTTCACCTTAATAGATAGTACACCTGTCCTTTTCCAGTTTTTTCCCAGTATGTTCATTCTCCCCCATCTGGCATGCGGTGACACCGAGACATCACATTTACGATGAAAAAGACTTATACAGAACGCACTTCAAGCAGTTGGAAATGTTGCAACTTCAGAAGTCATCTATTGCAGCTTAACCCAGCAGGCAGCTCAGCACTACACAGGCGTTTGTTTGTTCACTCGCTTCTCCCCCTTCCCCTCCCACTCCCTCACTCCCCCCCAAGTGGGATGGGGGAGAGAATTAAAAAAAAAAACTTAGAATTCACAGGTCAAAATAAAACTATTTACGAACATTGAGAAAAGGAACAGGAAAAAAAATATGACATACATGTATATCTACATAATAAGTGATGCACAAAGCAATCAATCGCTCACAACCCACCAACTGGTGCCAAGCCTGTCAACAATAAGGTGGCAGCAGTTTTTATGTGCCTGCTGCTGACACTTCAGGGCAAACCCTGAGTGAACCAGGATGGCAGTGGAGGCTCAAGATGAAAGATAACATCAGAGGCTTCAAACCATGGCAAAAAAGAAAAAAAGAAAAAAGAAAAAAGAAAAAGAAAAAAAGGCATCTGAGAAGCTCAGTGAAGCTGAGGGAGGAGATCTTTTGCTGTAGCTTTTGCTTGCAAGCAGTGTGCATATAAGGCTACACAGCTGAAATAAGGCTAAAGGGTGAAGGCCTGGCTTATAAGCCGATGAGAACATCTCCTGAGAGCTTCTGACAAACACGGCATGTGGTTTCTGCTTTGGGTGAAGGACATTTGTATAAGCTTCATAGAATGTAGTGGTGAAACTGATGCCACTTCTGTAAATATATATTTTTTTGTAATAATTCTGCTCTTCAGAGAACTTTCAAGAGGATGTCTTAAGGACTGTTACAGATGTACTGAGGAACAACACTAGATGTTCATGAGAAAACCGGAAAACCTTCAAGCAATGCAGGCACTGGGTGCCAGCGCGCAGAGGGCAGCCCAACCTTTGCCCCCACGCGGTTCAGATGAGCTTGCTATGTACTTTTCAATCCTTTCCAGGTACAGGAAATGGCACAGAAGCCCAAGAAGTGCTGGGCACCGTTCTGAAACAACACTGTATAGGCAGTACATCTCTTCAGCAGGGCGAGTGTGCGAAATGTAGCTCCAGAAGTGACAGAGGGGAGAGACATGGAATGCGCTGCAGTACAGACGCTCCCTACAGGTGACAGGGAAATGCAGGAGCTGAAGGAGCTCCACTAGCAGCAGCATAGCTCCACGAAGCTCGGCTAAGCGCGCCGAGATGCGGGCGCGTCGGAAAGGAGCAAAGCACTTCTTTGCTGCTGACTCGGGATCAGAAGGGCCGCAGCGCCATCGTGCGGGCGCCGCGCCGGCTGGCCTACACGCATGCAGACGCACGTGCTCACCCACATACGCACTTCTCGTTTATAGCTCGACTTTTCTTCAGTCACAGCACAAGTCGAGCCCCAAGAAGCTCAGGTATTAGCATGCCTACTTAAAGCTGTCCTATCACAAAGAAGACTCCCCAGAATATTCGGTTCTCCTTTCATGGAAAGGAACAAAAACCCAACAAGAAAAACCCACTGTTACAGCTGTTCCACGTGCAACATTTTTACCCACATGAGCTGGAATATTTGAAACTACAACATTTGGTGGGGAAAAGAGCAATCAAATCAACAAAGAAATCATACCACAAGGAATTCAACGTGCTTCCTATCCTGCACTTACCTTGTAGATTTTTCTTGGTTTCAAAGCTTATTTGGTGATTTAATGACAAGCAATCAAGCCGTCATTCAAAGCAGTGTGATGGACCGTGAATCTCTCTGCAGGCAAGAGCAAGGTTGCGCAACGGGAGGAACAGTCCTGCTCAACAGGCACGTATTGATGGGTTCTAAAATGAACTTGAACTGTACAGAAGAACGAGACGGGGGCAAGATGAGCAGCTGGTTGAACTTGTGCTGAGCGTGGAACAAAGCAGACAGAACTCTGAGAAAGGCAAAGAAGCAATACGCTAAGTACGGCCCACTGTTTAAGACTGTGCCATGACTTTCACTTTGTGTATTTATTATGCCTCCGGCTATGACACTTGCATAAAATGCAGAAACGCTCACCTACCACCTAGCTAAGAGTCATCAGCGATGCACTCTTCTCAAGTCCTGAAAGAGCTCAACTCTAGCCCTGCAAAAGGTCGGTCTAGACAGATAACCAAACCACAGGTGGGAGAAAACAGAAGATCCGGACAGAAGGACAAAGGACCTCAAAGCGTAAAACTACCTATGAAAACATTAAACAAGATTTCACGACAAATGCATTCATCTCTACTTAGGAAGGAAAGCCAAATTTGAGAGACGGGCAGCTTATTCTCTGTCGTATTTGAATGAAGAGGTGAGAAAGAAGATGGCGCCTGTCTTCCACATTGAGGAACTGGCACTATCTTCTCTCCAAAGAAAATTCTTTAAAAAGATTCAAAAATCAAGCATTATCATGTGCTCATCCCATCCCTCTCCAGCAAAGTTCTGCTAAGTACACCAGTCACCTGAAAAAAGCAATTCAGGCCATCCTGAACAAGTATATTATTACTACTGCACAATGGGTAAATAACAAACACTTCTAAAGACACCATTCCTATACAGGGGAGGCAAAACAAACAAAAAACAAAAGAAGCAGAAAAAAAAAAGAACTTCCCCTCTCCCCTCCACAAAAAAAAAAAAAAAAAACAAA
>NW_024884722.1:15813448-15816770 GCF_019232065.1 Centrocercus urophasianus
CACCAACAAACAAACCACCAAACACATAATTCAAGAAAACTGGTATTTATTTCAACTTCAAGAGTCAGTTTGAAACATCAGAAAGACACTATACACCTATATATACTATACTGTATACAAACCTAAGAGCACAACTAAGCAACTGTTAACGTTCAATAACAACCAGTTATAACAATAACAATATAATTGAACTAAGTCCTGACTAAGTGGAACAAACATGCTTCTTCAAGGTTATTTAGCGTTTTTTGGATCGTAGTCATCACTTGATGATTACATGGTCGCTTTCCTTCTTGTTCTGTTCCACAGAAACCTGAAGAAAATATTTCAAAAGTTACTCATCTTTTTACACAAGACTGACAATGACCCATGCAAACATATTTCTTCCCCTAAATGGATTTCAGAATGGCATTTGCTTATTATCTTTTAATCAGAATTCTAGAGGATACAGAGAGACTATAGGATACAGAGATTCTATAGGATACAGAGATTGTTTTAATGCAGCTTAATCAGAAGGAACAACTAAGACAAATGTACAAAATGCTGTTTATTTTAAAAAATACCCACACCCAAAGAAAACCTGAAGGCAGCATTCACTTTAAAATGCTTATTTTCCAATGAGCATTCTAATGCACGTTTTGTGAAACATGGGGTGTTCAGAAAACATTTCTAGCCTAAATCCCTGTAGCTATGACTTGCCCAGCAATTCACTTCTCTGTTCAGTTCCATGCTCTCAGAAGTACAGTGAGAGAAAAAATTGTCTCATTTCCTTCATGCTCTAACAAAACCCATTTTGGTTTCTGCCCCCCTCATCCATCAAATCAACAGAAAATTCAGTGGGATGTTACAGTGTGGGCAAATGAACACTATCTTGAACAGAAAAAGGACTCTAACATAATTAAAGGATGCGGTTCCAACAGAGCAAGAACTCTCAGCACCATAGCTGCTGGCAGAGTCACAAAATTGCTTTCTGAAATGGTGCATCAAGTGCTGGCACTTCACATCCTTGACAAGTTGGCTTAGGCAGCACAACGCAGTTTCAGCATACCTAAAGAGCTGTTTAAGTTGTGCTTTAGAAAAGCATAGCTGTAGTAGAGAAATCCCAACCCAACACACTGTAAGTAACTGTGATTCCAAATTGGAAGACGTCTCCATGATTGCTACATTCCCTACATAGGCTGCTGTAAGCCAGCAGCCAAATACAGAGATCTTCAAAGAGAAAATAAAATAAAACTGCAGGAAGACCAACAAGAATGACTAGGTCAAACAAAGAAATAGCTCAGCACTTTCAACCTCCTCCTGCAAATAGGTGAAATCTTCAAGTTTGTTGGACTCCTGAGTAGTTTATGTTGAGACAAGACTACAGCAATGCATTACATTGGACAGAATAGTAATGTATAATTGCTCACCCAAGAAACAGATATATCTAGAGGGCAGGAAATGTCAGTTGAATACAGCTTCCTTTTGGATCTTTTTGGCTTCAACTCCTCCTTTCCAAGACTTTCTGGTTCAGGAGATTTTGGGGAGCTTACTGCTGCCATCAGCTTCTTGGCTAGAAGAAATTTGTTTTGATTCATAAACTAACCAACTTAAAGATTTCGTGAGTCTTTATATCAACAAATGCCAAAAGCTTCATTATAAACTTGGTTTGTAAGTGATACATAAAATTTAAATTAAAATATTCAGAAATTGTATTGGTCCATCAAGAGTACGAAAAACAAACATGACTCAGAAGTCACTGGAAGTGAGGAACTTGGGCAGGAGCTAAACAACAGGCCTAACTTTTGTGCTGACAGAAGCACAAGGTGGAGTCAACTTCCTCTGCCTACTTGCAGATTTTCAGTCAAGTAGTAATGAATCTCGGAAGAGATGAATAAATGCATTTATTTCATAAGTTGAAGAGCAACGTAACATGGCAGACAAGTTCCCTAAGAATATATACATTCATAGCCTACAGCAGAAACAAGCCATTCTGCAGTGCCTACAGAAGGTGGAATAAATCTTACTTATTCTACACCAACCTTTAGAGTGAATAATAGAAGGAGTACTTTGAAGAAAATCTCCAACTTTTTGTAGAGTTCCATCACTCCTGCTAGTCAATCTTCTACCGGAAGTACACACTCGCTTTCTTAGGAAGTACTCTTTTCTGGATTTCTGTTTAACAGACACGTGAACAAGAAATAAGAGCATTGGTTAAGCTTTATTTTAGGTCAGTGTTATCTTAAGCCGACATTTTGAGCTTTGCTACTGACACCTCTGTTTATTATGCTAATGATATTACAACTGCAAGTAACGTAGACAATTTCATACCCTTCAGGGAGTTGTCAAAGCCTCAGCAATTCCAAGGCATAGGTTTCTTAACATTTGTTAAAGAAGCAGTAGTTTCTTTAAAAGTTAATCCCAAGCTGTGGAGATGTTTCTTACATAAGCTGTTCTAACTATAAAAAAATAAACAAACATACAAAACAGTAGACAACAGATTGGGAAAAACCTACTCTTCACACTCTAACCATGCCAAGGGTACTGCTAAGACATTAAAACATCTCTTTTTAGGAATTCCCATGCGTACAAATCACATGAATCTCAGCTTAATACAAGGGCTTCACTTACAAAAGCGCATGATAATACGCTCAGACTTCTCCTCCCAACTACTCAGTCTGCGATATGCTTTCCACCAAATCATTCCACACTACAGCCCAGCCATTATACACTCTTGGGACAGACCAACTTGCTCTGTGGTAAGCTTATGGGATTTAATAGGAGGAGGTCATAAGAGTTTAAGATTCCCATTCAGCTACACAAATAAGGATAAGACACTGCTGCATAAGAATGTTTCCTCCCTTCAAATGGCCACACTATGACAGAAAGTCCCAAACTAGCTTCCAAACTAGAACAAAAACCAACCATTTTCTTGTCACTTGTAGAGGGTGAATTACAAGCCATGGCAGACTTTGTATTTTTCGAGTTCTCTCTTATCACAAAATCCTGGGAAAATAAGACAAGTTTTAGCCACAAATCTTTTAGAAAGATTCACTTTTCATTAGGTATATCACAAAAGCAAACACTTTCAACGCTATTGCATTCAGTAATAGGAAGGTATTTGCTAGTGGTAACAATTCCAATGTGAATCAAATACTAAACAAACATTCAAGTGCACAAACGCGTTGGTAGCATTATTAAGATATCAGTATTAGACATCCTGTGATGCGATGCCATCCCCATACAGAGTGCACTTTTTTCTCCCCAAGACTCATAAGAAGCAAAACTGCATGTTGACAAGTCAGAGGAAACACTCAGATATTTCAGACAAAATAGAAAGCAAACG
>NW_024884722.1:15966291-16073629 GCF_019232065.1 Centrocercus urophasianus
CTGAGTTCTGGCCAAATGACTCATCACGAGGAGGAACAGATGCATCCGTTACTATAACCTGCCCAGGAAATAAAAGAACAAAGCCATCAGTATTCCTTCAACCTTGACTAGTACTTCCAAGAGGGACCTGCTGTCATTTCCTCACAAGAGCTTACTACTCCCCTGGCCTATAGCCTTTGTTTGGTCACTACTTCAACCAGTTTTCAAGAAAGTAGAAAGGAATTACTGCAGACTCCAATCCTCCTCTGAGTCTCAAGACTATCACTAGCCAAACAACGTGCAAGAACTGCCACTTCACGAAGCCACAGGTTTCTGCTTTTGCTTTCAGTTTCCAGTTGCACTCAATGCAACTGGACATCATCTTTTCAGGTCTTTGTCTTGCACAACCACATCACCCTCATAGGCTGCTCCTTCTACTTTCCCACTTAACCTCCTTAGATACGGCCACAATCTGATGGCACACATCACCAATCACGCTTCAGACAACAAACTCCCAATGCTTCAAACACTTCCATCAAGCCTGCAGCACTGATCAGACAGTTTCACTTCTTCAGCCTTATATCATGACTCTCATTCCTACCCATTCTGACTAACCTCCGTGTCCCCACTGAAGCCTCTTACGGCCATAACGCAGCCTTTCAAACTCTTTGCTGTTCCATTTATATTGTCAGGGCTTGACCTGAACAAGAGTCAAAATTACAACAGGTATGGGCTAGCTGGATTTGCTTTCCTGGGTGGGATCGTATTTTGGGAAGAGAGAAAAATTAAGTAAATAGTGGAGAATTTCCTCCCGATATGACAAGTTGCTTCTTGTTAGGCTGAATACCTTTTAGGAATAAGATTCTCAGAAGAGAAGGGCTTCCGCCCTCACACCCCAAAGAAACACAACAACCCCAGGAGAGACTACAGCACACTCACTTTTTGTGCAAGAGCTGAGAACCTCAGCACATTGAACGTTTCATCATAGGCTGAAGCACACTGGCTGATGTTTACTAACATGTGTATCTTCCCTTTTCCACTGAAGAATCCCTGAAGAAAGTGCGTCAACTTACTCTCCCGAAACGGTATGTGCTGCTGCACCCTTTGGAGACAAAAACCACAGCAAAGCCCATTACCACAAGTTAACAACTTCAGTTCAGTGTACGAGCTATCCAAGTGGAAGACAGCACATTAATAGCGGCAGTAGTCCTTACATCATTTTGGGTTGTGGGCTGTTTTTAATGCTATCGCTTTTTGCTAGTCTGCAGACAGGTTGTGTGGCTGTTCCAGCTACTACGCAGCCTTTATCTTCTTGGACATCGCACAAGAATATTTAAAACAAAAAGTACGTTCAACATTTAGCCTATGTTAGGTCACACGGCCTCACATTACCTTCAATTCTCTCTCGCCTTTCTCTTTCCCTTACCATCTTTGCAAAAATGGCCTATCTACTTCTCAGAAAACAGTTTCTACTTGTACGAAATCCTCACCTCCCTGGTGAGGTTGTCCACTGCACTCTTGACAGCTACTGAATTCTGCAAACAGTGCAAGAAAGCTTCAGATAGTTACACTGCTGTCACAACACACACACGACCCATAAGCAGCTCTACTGCAGCAGTGCTAAACAAGAGTCGTGTTAAGAAAATGACTATCAAAATCATCTATCAATATTATAAGTGATTAAGCTTCAGTACATTTCTTCTGAGTTGTTAAGATGTCAAGTGATCAGGACCAGAACATAAAACAGTTCTGAACACATCACAGCTCTTCAAGAAGCTGCTAACTTTAACGGCACCCTTCTTACCTAGAAAGGAAGGACCGACGAGAGACTAAGCCTCTAGCTAGGCCTATTTTCATCTTCTTTAAAGCACAACAGAATTTGAGTAGGCTACCAGGCAGAGTGTTAGCAAATAAGAGAATTGCTTAAAGCACACAAGGGCATTTCCCAAGCACAGAGCACACTTAATCTGTGTGGGAGAAAGACATCTTCAAATGAGAATCTACAGAGAAAGCTGCTCCTGAGCGGTTGCATCCAGCTGTGACTGTAAATAAATACTACATCCTTTTAAAATACAGAAAGTTCTGCCTGCACTCACTTAGAGCCCAACCGCAGGCAAAAATAGCAGGTAGGCTTCTCTTCTGTCTGCATTATTGTAGAGAAAATAGTGAAGAGAAATTGTCTATCTTATCCCAGGATTTCTTTCAGAAGGCAAGGCCGGAAGAAACAATGTTAAGTTGCTTAAGTCCACGATAACGCGTTCAAAGATTCAGAACTCAAAGGTTTACTTAAAAAAATCAAAAGTAAAAAATAAACAAAGCAGACAAGTTCATAGACCACTTTGTTAGATCAACAAGGGTTCATACAACTGCAGAAGTCTACGTATACTTTTCACTCATGCCTTAGTTTTGTACTCTGCATTTTAGACAATAGCTTAAACGTTGCACGCAATACCTGAAATCCACACCTGGTTTCCAGTTTGTACAAGGACTTACTTTGACTGCTGACTGATCCTGAGTGCACTAATACACTTGCTTAGAGTCAGGAGAGACGTATTGATATTTCCACTCTCTTTCAGCCTATCACCTTCGTTGCGCGTCTTGGTATACCTTTCTGAACCAGCAAGATCACACAGGCATAACCTGAAGGCAGATAAGGAAAATTAAGTTTTCTTGCCTCGGAACGTGCCCTGATTATTTTCATTTCTAACACAACCACTCCTCCCAACGGAAGAATTTCTTGAACCCTCCCATGCTTTTTAATGTTGCTTTCCTAGCAAAGCTGCACGCTACTTCCTGCCAAACGCTTCTTCAACAAAGCTTCATTTTTCTGCCATGTGCTTCTTTCTGAGGACTTAACGTTAGTTCAGAAGTCAAGTGGAGCAGGATAGAGGAACACTGTGCTGAACAGAGGGCACAAGATGCAGAACAGCACTGCAACTGGATGGTTTAGTACCGTATGACGATAGGAAATGGGGAACCACCACTCATACACGAGGCTCCATCAGGGAACACTGAGTACGTAGCCTAGTATCAATACACCAACACTGAAAACAACTGACAATTTCACCCCAAAAGAAGAAGGGACCTTTGTTCTGAACTTACTCATTGACTCGTGTCACTCGTGGCATTTCAAGGTCTTCAATTTTTAGTAACTTGATGGTAAATACACTGTGGCTGAAAGGAGAAATTTAAAACCAGTAAGGAGAAATGAAGAAAGGACAGAAATACATATATTTAATAAAATCTACAACATCTAGTCAAAACGCTGCTGGATCTACTTGAGATTCAATTAACTTCATAATTCTACTGGATGCAGTAAGCCTTTTAAAGAGACATTTTTCTCAGCTTGTTTTGCTTTTCTTCCCTCCCCCAAACCACCAGTGCTTAGACGGAAGAATGCTTAGTTATTCTGCTGAGAGTTTTTGATAAAACAATTGGCTTTTGTACACGCTTATCTGCTTGAAGGACTAATCCATCTTGTTTCAAGCACTAGAATCACATGCAGTTACAGGATATCTAATGGAACACTCGATATCAAGCCTTTCTAAAGCCTCCTGCCCTACAAAAGCCACTGGCAGTATTTTCACTTATCCCTCTTCCCCACACCATCTTACACCCAACCTCAGTCAAAGTCTCCCACCTTCGGCTGGAGCAAGCATTCAGCTTTGTGCTTGCAAAACTCCGGTGTTTCTGTCCCAGTTTAAAAAGTCTAAAAGCTTCTTCACAATCAGAGACCTGAACCCACTGCAGACCTATCAGAAGAAGGAAAAGTGACTTTGTGAGCTTCATTAGCAAAAGGAAAAGTGAACAAGAAATGAGGTATACAAACAAAGAATAATACACTTAGTCAACACAAGAAAATATTGTATTAAGTCTGCTTCAGACACACGGTAAGCGGATGAGAGATAAGACTAAGATTCTTCCTCCCATGGAAAAAGACAAGACACAGTATGCCTCTGCATTCAAGCAGACATTTCCAGAGCTAAACTGAACACATTTAAGAGTTTTCTATCTCAGAAGAAACATTATTACAGAAATAACACTTTTCCATGACAAGCTTGGTGATTTGCAAAGCACTCCAGTTACCTTTCACGTAAGAATATCCCTTGATGTCTGGAGCAAGGCGAAGTGTCTTCTTTTTCTTGTCATCTGACATAGGAGCCAGTAAATCATAAAAACATTCATTGTAAATCTCAAAAAATGAAACCCAAACAGAGAACTTTGAGAAATTATCTAGAAATAATCTGCTAGATTGTTCTGATCCTTTTGAGAGATTTCCTACACCTGCAAAGTAGAAAATATTACAAGTCAATCTAGAGACAGCAAAACTAATTGCATTTAAAAGTTAGTAACGACTAAGATTACAGCAGCCTTGTTAATTAAAGAAAACTTTTCCCAGGCAAAAACCACAGACATCCCCCTCCTCCCATACACATACAGAGCATCTGGAAGTCATATGCTTGCCCTACACCTTTGCAAAGACACATCTGCTTGAGAGCTTGCTTTTCCACTTCCAAAACCTAATCTAACGTGTCTAGTTGGGTTAGAAATATTCTGAACTCTTCAAAGGCTTTACAATATAGAGACTTGAATTGGTAGAGACGCCTCGCTCTGACTTTTTAGGGAAACTTACTATTTAGGCAGTTCTTAAATGCCCTAAAAGCCTGTCCGAATATCCCTAGGAATCTTATCACAAGCCATACTCTTTCTCTTCGTTTTACTTACACCTCCTGCTTAACACCAGGTTATGCTAGACGTCCAAGTAGTCTCCTAACCACTTCATCCCTTCTGTTTTCTGCCCAGATGTCCTGCCCATTATTCCAATCCATCACAAATAAAAGCCAAATAATCCTTTTATTATTAACATTGGCAAGGAACCAGTGCTTGACCTTAGCAGTTAGAAAAGCTTCTGTATTGTTTAATACAAAACATACCCTTAGAATCAGCCGGTGCTTTGCCGTTAGGGCTATTGCGATGGTCTACCTGCAAAAGAAAACAGAGACTTCAGGATTTATTACTGAAGTACAGCACCAACACACCACCTGTTGCCTGTTTGGTTTTTTTCTTTTTTTTTAAATACAGCTATATGGCCCTCCCAGAAAGCAGTACAGCATAGTTTCAATATGCCAACACCAAAATCCTGGCTGTACACAACGATTGGTTCAGTGCACTCATACATTCCTGTGTTTTTACCTTACTACTCATTCCTGGCATTTCCTTTACTATAACATACTACAGCTCGCCGATACAGGGGGAAAAAAGAAAAAATGGAAGAGAATCCCAAACTGGAAGGAGTTACTTAACAGAATGATTTTCAACAGCCCAGTTGTAGTCTGCATATTACCCTCAATTTCATCAAACTAGGGTTCATGAAGTATTTTTCTTTTTGTCATTTTCATAATTCAGGACTTCCATATCTTATGGCTTATTAGGTCAACTCTTGGAAACTAAAGTTAAGGTAGAATACTTGATCATTTAGTGTAGGTAAGCAGCTCATTGCTTCTTAACACAGGCTGTCAAAGTCTTACACAACTGAAATTAACTCTAAACTTTGTAAATATACTATTTTCTTTGTCCAAACTGCTTAATAATACAAAATGGTTCCCAACATCCAGAACTTATGATGTTCACACACGCATAATCAGTTCCCAGGCTACAGATTCTGAGTGTTTTTTTTTTTTTTCCTATTAAAGCACAAAAGTAGAAAGAAATTCCCATCTACCAAAGTGAAGACGAGGAGTCTCACCTACCAGACACAGTATGCTTAAGAAGAAAAACTGAAAAACGTTCATCTACACAACACACAGATCTGGCTTTGGGTAGGCAGCAAAGCTTGCAGCTACTCAGTTTATCAGGTCAAGAGTTCTACCTACAAACACGGCTCTTGAAACCAGAGGAGGCACCTCTAGCACATGATCACATCTCATCCTACTCCATTAGAGAGTTAAGATCAGCATACAGCTGTTCACTGCATTTTCTTTCCACATCCTCACTAAACCTGGAACAGTTTTACACAGCTTTGGTTCATGCACATGTAGAAGACAGGTGTTGTTTCCCCCCGCCATACTTACAGATCATTGCAGCCAGACTTAACACGTGCCTGGGCTCTCAAAGTTATTCAGAAAGAATCTGACTGCCACCTGCCTTTGACGCACACTTAACTAACTCCTCAATAAGATCAATCTAACTCCACAACTGAAATACCTCACTATGGTGTGGCATGCCACTAAGAAGATGCTTCATTCTTTTTTGACAGGAACAGAAAGATGAATAAACAACTACGTGACAACACACAAGCCTCTTTCATCACACAAAGCACAGGATCACACTGAGCTCTCTCAAGACGCATGTACTCATCGTTTCTTTATGAAGTAGTCTCCTACCTCTTTTGTCAGACGAAGCAATGAATTTTTAAGAGCAGTTTCTTCTCTCACTTGGTCTTTAGTCAGTTTTATGTAATCTCGCCACCGAATAGGTTTCAGATCCATTTTTGTGTAGAGCCTTCCTCCAACAGTTTTAAACAACATATCCATCGTCCTTGGCAGAATACCAACATCATCTTCTGTCCCTGTAAGCAAAAGAAAGGCCCCAGTAATTATCATGAGCAACGTACAAACTAAACGAAGACGAAGATAACTGATTTGAATCTCAAGGCATGCACAAAAAATTAGAGGCCAGTTACAGTCTGAAGCAGCGTTTGCAGTGTTGCTAGTGAAACACAACCCATTCCTTAGACATTACAGGGCATCACTTGAAAACAGCCAAGATATACTGCATCAGCTTAGCCATAAGAGAAGGGGGAAAAGAAAACGCAGCAAAATCCCACATTTAACAAATATGCAAGTTTTCAACTGTTTTCCAGGCTTCCTCCCCTCTCTGAAATAATCCTGACATACAACCAGAGAGATGTCTCTGTAACACCACTGTATTCATCCCACCAACCTTACTAACCAATACCTGGGAGCCTTGTAACTATTGCTCAAGGAACTCAACTTCTTTCCCCACTGCCTTTTCTTAGAGCTGAAAAAAGACAAGCTTCTATGACGTTGTTATTACTAAACCCAGAAACTTGAAAAAAGATGGAAATAGCCTGCTCAAATGTTTCAAAATGTTTAATCTCTGCCTACGATAAATCCATCAAACTCAGACATACTTTCTTCAAATAAAAAACAGCACCTAAGATGCATAATGTTATTGTAGGAACCAAAACCAAAGTTACTGATTTGCACCCTTCTCACAGACTGATCGTTTGTTTTCACAGCTTTCTCTTTGCCCTGAGATTTGGAGTACTTGGACAAGGAAGTCATACACATCTCTCTGAAATTCCTGCCGGCTTACAAAGGACTACCACTGCACGTATACGCAAATTCGGGTAGTGACTACAGTTGTCACTTTAGTAATATATGTCATGGAAGAAGACTGTTCAAGGCTACTAATATTCAATAGAAGGCAACGTACAAAGCCTGCTGAGTCACTAGGTAAGAAGTCAAAACATCTCTCTCTTCTAGAAGTAAGTCCTGCTTTAAGAAACTAATTCAAGGAAAAAACTTTTCTACTCTTACCTTGGAATGCGTAGGTTTTCCCAGCATTTCTAACACCATACGTAAAAACAAGGTGATTACATCCTTCTAGGAAGTCTAGCACTGGCTGCTTCACTGTACCTTCAAAGAATTCTTCTTGAGTTGCTTCAGGTCCAAACACCTGAACGTTACCAAGAAGCTGGTTAATCTCTTTAGATTGTTTAAGCAATCCTTACATACTTGTAGGAGTCAGATACACGCTTATAATCATACAGAGAATTCTTAAGAGAAACTTGTTTGTTCTACATTAAGTAACAGAAGACAAGCAACATCTTCCACAAATAACTTAGAGGCATTTAAAGAAAATTCATTTACTCGTGAAAAGGTGAATTTCTGTATTGCCTGTCCTGCAGTTTTCTCAATCGGTCGACTCCAGGAGCTCTTAGGGGGTTTCAGTATAACGCTTGTTGAGTCCTCAAGTGAAACACACCCCTATTAAAAGGAAGCACAAGTAATGCAGGCATCAAACGTGTTTTAAAAGATCATCATAAGGGGAAAAGTAAACAAGTATACATTAAGGGGTGTTTGTTTCCTTTTGTTTGGTAGTTTGCTTTTTTTGTTTGTTTGTTTTTAGTGTTAAGATTAAGTAAATGTCCTACCTGTGATCCATTTGCTCTTTCCAGTGCTGTAAAGGGCTTTATACGCAGGCAAACTTGTATGTGTCCCCTAGGCTCCAAACTAGACCTCTAAAATTGAAAGAGCTGGAAGTTACAAATCTGACTAGATCCTCTCTTTGATGATTAGCACATTTACACAGCATTCTTTTCATCAGCCTGTTGTAACAGACTCATTTGATGACACGGGAAGCACGAATATTTCACTCTGTTTTCACAAGTGCTTTGGCCCCTGCTAAACTTCCTTGTGAGAGCCTGGAGTTTCAAAACAAATAATACTGCAGTACACTCATGTTTTAATATCTTCCATGCTTACCAGTCCTGGTCTTTCACATAGCTCCATGCTGGCAACATAGGATGGTCTGGAAAGTTTATCTTTGTCTGAATTTGTTTCCATTCTGCAAGATGATACAAAAAGAAATTATTCTTTGCTCTTTCAACGCATAATGCAGAGTTCCTAAGCTCAGTTAGGAAATACGAGACTAAGTGATATCTGCAGTTTGCTTTGTGTGTGCGGACTGACTCTTGCTTCGTCTTCCTTTTCTGTTCTACTCAACTTTCTTTATCTCAAACCCACAAGTGTAACCTTTTTCCTATTCTCCCCTCCATCTCCCTACAAGGAGCAAACCCTGTGGTGCCGAGCTGCCTGTCAGACTAAATCACACCACAACCGCCCATCGGGAAAAAGCCTTTTGCATGTAGCACAGCCTTCCTAGAGCCATGATGGCTGATGGAAATAGTCACAGGTACCATTTAGTAAAAGCAGGCCCGCTCCACATAACCTTTCCCGTCATCTCATTTTGCAGTTCGAGTCTCCTTTTGGAATAAAAGCTTATCACAATAGAACATTGCAATGGCTTATCCCTGTGGCACCTAATCAATCGTTGGTATGAAGAAGGATAACCCGATGCAGTTTTACACAAGGCAGGACTCAGAGGCACTGTGAAGTCTAACAGGTAGCTTTGGTATTAAGAGGATACTAAATATCAGAAAACCTCATGCCAGAGTACAACTGTTGGCTTTTAAATCCGCAATTTAACTCCTTCAGTGCATCTCAGTCTCAGCAGTGATCTGCTACAGAAAAGGAAAGTGTAATTGATTGAGCGTGACAGGACACCAAAATAACCCTTAAGACGCACATCTGTCATACAAATACCCGCGTATTTTGCCCACACTTCATTCTCCTGCTACTTCTTCCTCTGATACCACAGGTGCCATCTTTGCAGATTATATTTGCCCTCTGAAATAGCTTGTCAGGATATCACTCATCTATCACGGCAAAAAGCACCCTAACACTTGGTGCTGCCCGGCTTCCTACAGCTTGGACAGCGATTCAGCTGCCTTACAACCCTACACCCTCACGCCAAGCTCCAGCAGCGCACATACAGTGTCCGTAAGTGCTAATAGGGAATAGGAAACGTTCGATAAACTTCAGCGGTTAAAGCGGCCGATGGGACCAGCGCTGGGGCACGGCCCTTCGCTCGCTGACAGCGCTGCCTCTCACGCAGTCACGTTTTTGATCTCCTCGAGCAGCACAAAAAGCCGGGATGGAGCAACACACAGCTCAGCCCTCCTACCCGACCAGCAAAACGCAGCTACCGAGTCGGACAGGGCTAGGCAGGCATCGCCGAAAGTCACGCTGAAGGGAACGGGCCAGGCGTTCCCTTCCCTCTCCCTACAGCTTTCAAACAGGGGAAAGCCCGCCCTGAAATACCGCCCGAGCTTCAGCAAACGCCGTCTTAAGCAGGACGCGCCAAGCACGGTCGCTCCCGCAGGTCGCTAGGCAACCGCAAACCGCCGACGCCGCCAAAGGGGCCGCACGTCTCATAACCGCCGCTTCACGTTCAGCGATGGCTGCTCGCAAAGCGGCACTTAGCAGGATCCTGCTCTCGTGCTGTGATTTCTCGTTTGAGAAGCAGAAGCAATAGGTGCGCCGCATGCAGAGCTGGAACAGTAGCCCTACATGTGAGAGTTACGCTGGCATCGGTAACGCTGCGAAATGCCTAACGCCCAGCTGCCCCTGTCAGGCACGACTGCGCTGCGGACACCTCGGACGTCCCGAGGCGGAAATTGTAGATACCACCGCGGAAGAAGTGCTCTCCCGTCGGCCTGTCCGCGCCAGGAGGGGCTGCCAGTGGATGCAAGGGCAGCCGCAGGGGGCTGGAGGAGACCTCAGCCCCACCCTCTCCGGCGAGCCTTCACCCGCCATCAGGACCTTAGTGGCACGGGAGGAGACAGCAGTACCCCGCCGATCGGTCCGCCACCGCCCCTCCCTTCAGTCCCACGGCCCGCGGAGGCCCGTGCCCGCACCGCGCCGGCCATCCGCACCCTCAGATCCCGTGCCGAGCGCCCCCCTGCGCCGCCCACCTGCGCGCAGCGCCACCGCCGTCCAAAGAGCACGCCCGCTAACGTTCGCGCGTTGTTTTCAAATTCAGCCAATGGCATTGCGCGGAGCCGCGACGCATTCTGGGTTCGAGCTGGGATTGGCTGTCGGCGCTGGCGGTGCCGTGGCGAAGTGCCCGACGGGAGATGTAGTCGTAGGGCATGCGGTTGTTCGGTCGTGCTGATTCCGTAGGAGGGCTCCTCGTGAGAGCCGCCCGGCTCCAGGATGGCGCTGGGCTGCGCGGCTGTTCACGCAGAGTTTGGGTTGTTTTTTTTTTGTCATACCCGCGCAGAACGCCTAGGGGCAGCGGGACTCCCGCTGCACGGCATATCGCCTGGGTCCCTCGTCTCCCCTTCTCTCCCCGCGCGTCCCCAGGCCTGTGAGGATGTCTGTAAGTCCGCTTTCGTCGATCCTCGCGTGGTTGCGGTGCTGCTGCTCCCACGGGCCCGGAGGCTGCGCTGCGGTGCGCTGCGTGCAGGCGGTCTGATCGCTGCCTGCAGGGAGCACCGAGGCCAAGGCGCTCCGTTTGGCTAGCTGCTGGCCTCGTGTCACTTCGGCTCTTCCTCACTGCGGGTACAGCGCTGATACAGCTGCGGGTAATGCTGTCTGTGTTCGGAACCTTACTCTGTTGGAAGTTATTGTTCGGGCTACTTTATTTGACTTTGTGGTCAAAACATGAAGTGCCAGTTGTGCCAATCAGATTATCGTGTTCCAGAATTGCAGCGTGGCAACTTGTGCGTTTTGCTAACAAAAATTGCCACGAGCTTCCCTTTAGACTCAGACAGGAATCTTCTGATCTGCAATGAGAATTGTCTGTCTTATGCTGAAATAAAAGGAAAACTATCTTGGAAGTAGTTGGTAACTATCAAACAGAAAGGTTTGTTTTTCATCTGAAGAAAAGAATGCTGTATAGTGCAGGCAGTTCTGTATAAAATCCTTCTGTGCAGATCCTGCTGCTTCAGCTAAGCTGTTTGAAATCCCTTCTCTCTTTAAACAGAAGTTATGTCATATTGGTAATAAATGTTACTTGATTTTTATTTGGATGCTGGCCATGTTGCAAGAGTTGCTCTGTTTTAATGGTGTAAGATCATGCAACTTTGAATTGGAAATTGTTTGCCAAGCAAAACCAACAAGCTCCTGTAGGCTCTGTTAAAGGTTATTTTTAAACGTATCTTCTATGTAAACTAATTCCAAGTCGTATTTTTTTTTTTATCAGGAGAGGACTGAGAACAATTGAGAAAGAAAGGAAAAATTTGCTTCTAGGGCAAACTTGACAGTTTTTTTGTATAAGTAGCTGAGAAGGTAAATTGAAGATCTCAGACAATTTTGCAAGATACAGTCCTAGAAAGGTTGGAGACTATCTGTATTAAAAGCATCAACAACAACAAAAAACCACCCTGCTAAGGTGAGACATAATAAAGAACACATAACAAGCAACATTTTCGTTTTCTTTGAGTACTGGATTTCTAAAGCTGTTTTTATTGTACTGCATATGCAGCATAACTTAACCTAGCATCTCAGAGGTCTACCACCAACATATGAAAAGAGCAAACTAAAACACAATCTAACACGTGCTCTTAGCCTCATACAAACAGTGATAAAGAAAACATTAGCACTGCATAACCCAGCCTGCTTTTGCATGATTCTATGATGACACTCCATCTATGTATATGCACTTTATGGCTTTCAACCAATACGCTTTCCTTAAGTGGTTTGTGCAAGGATAGCCAGTTACAACAAAATTATCTGTTGCCAAATCTGTTAACTTACTGCCTCTGAAATTTGGTCGTTTCTTGTAAAATTGCCTGTAAGTTGTGGAGCAAGGTTACTGCTCTCCAGGGGCCTATGGTTTTTGTAAATGACATAGTAGAACTCTTCCCCTTATCCTGGGAAACACATGCTCCCTGTATATGGGACAGGATTCAAAAGTTGTGGACAGTCTGCTCATCTGAGTGACAGGAAGATGCCCTACAATACAGTTTGTGTCAGTTAGCTTTGCTTTGCTATCAGAAGTAATTAGAGACACCATTAGCACTGCTGGGATTCAGCCCACCACTCTGAACACATCGAGCAGCAGCAAACCAAGCCAGGCTTCAGCAGCTCTGTAGTCTCACCTTTGCCAGGAAAATTAACAAAGCCACCTCTGTGTCCCCTCAGTGCCTGGATTTACTCCGTACAGACTTTCTGGCCCTGCTTCAGGGAAGGTCCTTCTTGCAGGGCTAGTCTGGAGCTCATTGGCACAGAAGTGTCCTTGCAGAAAATGGTGCATTTCTTGAGTTATCTCTTTGGTAGGTGCTGCATGAACCCCTTTCCCCATCATTTGCATTGCTGTTGAGGTATTTCTCACTGCCTTTCATGTGACTCCATATAGAAGTTCCCTCACTGCAGCCAGTGGCCTTCAAGTGTCATTATGTCTAATGCACATGCATTTCATTCTATGAACTCATTTTGCAGATGGTTCATTTTCTGATTTTCATATAGTGCTATAGGTATGTTCTGCTTTACCATATCTTCATTTTGGCTGGAAAGCTGCACAAAGGAAAAGAATCTGGGGATATTAGTTGGCCAATAGCATCCTGGCTTGTATCAGAAATAATGCAGCCACCAGAACAGGGAGGTGATTATCCCCATGTACGTGGCACTGGTAAGGCCTTACTTCAAGTATGTATTTAGTTTTGAGCCCCTCAGGGTAAGGCAGACAGTGAGATCCTGGAACGTGTCCAGAGAAGGGTAACAAAGCTGTGAAGGGCCTGGAACATGGATCTTATGGGGAGTGGCTGTGGGAACGGGGATTGCTCAGTCTGGTGAAGAGGAGGCTCAGAAAACCTTGTCACTCTCTTCAACTGCCTGAAGGGAGGTGGCAGTGAGGCAGGGGTCAGCTTCTTCTCTCGTGTGGATAGTGATGGGACAAGAGGTAATAGCCTTAAGTTGTGCCAGGGGAAGTTTGGGTCAGATATAGGAAATGTTTCTTCTCAGAAAGAGTGATGATGCACTGGCACAGGCTGTCCAGAGAGGTGGTGGGGTCACCGTCCCTGGAGGCATTCAAGAAACGTGGAGATGTGGCACCGAGGAACGTGATTAGTGGGCATCATGAGAGCAGGTTGATGATTGGACTGCAATGAGCTGCTTCCTCGAGTTTGTAGTTCCTAGCTTTGTCCATATTGCTTTGCTATTCTTTACCTATTTCCTGCTTGTTCCTTAAACATCTCAATTTGGTTTCCTTTAAGAGGTGATCTCATGTTACCAGAGATCTTACGACTAGCTTTAAAAGTGCAAGCTTGAGAGAAAAATGCTTTGGGTTCTTCAGTGTCATTTTGTGTTTGAGCATGTGTGTGCCCAAGCTTCCTCTGGATCCATGAAGTACCGAAGTAGCCACCTGCAGCCCAGCAAGGCCAAACAGGCTGGCCCCTGCAGATGACTGAGCATGACAGCACTGCTGGTCATGAGGATAACTGTTTGTAAATCTTTGAAGGATTTTATGAACACCAGTGTGTGAAAAAACATAGTATTACTTCTTCCAAGGGAACTGAAGTGGGAGAAGGTTTGAAATATATTTACTGAGATGTATTTTATTCAGTTTGCATAACTCAAGATTTAGTTTGTCTTAGGAAAGAGCGCAGTTGAGACAGACAGCCTCTCGTTATTCCTTCTGTACCTTCTTGCTATTACTCAAACCTTTGATGAACTAAAGAGAACATTTGAACTGTAATCAACTCTTTAATCTTGTAATTAAACAACACAGTTTCAAAATCGATTGTTTTCTATTATACAGTAACAAAAATAGTCACTGCTTTGAAGGTTAGATCTAGCATTTTGATATTAGAAACTTCTGCCTCTTCTCAACAGGCTTGAAATGTACGTAAAGCTGCAACTGTCTCTTGGATCATTATGGTTACTAACTGTATGAGTGTACTCGGGTTCTTGGGTTATTTCAGTTTGAGCAGCTCCTTCTTTAATGAGCACATGTAACAAAGTTCTACTTTCTGTACTGTCTTGTTCTGCCTTCTCTAGGGTCCTTCTGTAGCTGACAACAAGCACCATGAGACCAATGTGGCGGCTAAGTACTTTGTTGCTGAATTACTGAAAGGAACTGGAGCATTTGGTCATCTGATCGGGCTGAACAGCACAGTACCATGTTAGTTGGTATAATAGCAGAAGTGGCCTTTGTTGGAGAAAATGGTAAGAGCTGTTTTCATATTAATACAAGCATTTGCTGTTGTCTGCCTGGTTCATAGTCATGTAGTGTATCATCAATGAATATACAGATGTTATAATTATGAAATAAACAAGAGTTTGGCTAAGCAGGTTACAATAACAAAAAGAGACTAGATAGAATGCTTACCCACATCCTGGGCTCACTGCAAAACTCCAGAGGAGAGATCTCCAGAAGAGATTCTTCCCTACTGGTAGTCAACTCTTAACTGGGTCTAGAAGAAGTGCAGCCAGGCTCCACTCCTTCCGGCAGCACAGGTGGATTGCCTTGCGCTCCCATGGCTGACTCATTGCTCACCTCAGGTAATCAATCAGAGGTTCAGGCAGTGATTCAGCAGTTCCCATACATGTAGCAAATGGTTTAGTTGGTCAGCAGGTGTTTAAAATTTATATCATGTATCTCAAAACAATTGTTTAACATATACAAAGTATTTTGTGCAAGTGTATTTATGTCTTCCTAGTTCCAAGTTGGAGACTAGGCCTTTTGCCATGCAAGATGCTAATTATTTTCCTTGAGGACTGTGTATTACCTTGTAAGTTAAGCCAGGTGGAGGAGAGGGAATTAATTCCAGATCCTGTTAGTGAAATTTTATTTCTCTCCATGTGTTATTGATTCATTTTCAATCATCCATAGAGCATTATAAATACCAACATAGGCAGCTGTAATTTAATGATAAAACCTGAGGACACACTTCCCTACAATGAAATATGTGTTTCAGTTTTATTTCAGTAGAGATTTAAGAAGCTTTATCTCAATTCTAGGCTTCTTATGGAAATGCTTTGTGGTGCAAGAAACTTGAGCTTTAATCATTAGGATGGCTTTTTATTGAGAATACTGGTTCTTCTTATGTAGTGTTACATAAACTTTAGTCTACGAGTGGTGGTCTAATAGTCCCAGAGCCCTCAAAACAGCCCTAAAAAGTGTTTCCAATAGAAGTCGTTCTGTTGATTGTAACATTCTCAACCTTTGCTCCATCACCTTATTGGAAACTTGATAAGCTTAATACATTGGAGCACAAAGTCAGTATGAATCCAGAGTAGCACAAAGTGAAAGAAGTGAAAATGGCTTAAAATACATCTCTATATGAGTATGTATATTATGTATGTTTTGGTTCCATGCAGATGCCACAAAATTGGCCACTGAAGTGTCTCAAGGATATAAGGCATCTTAAAAAGGTGTGGTTCAAAGGCAAGAAGCTTACTGCTGGTGTGAGATGGGCAATATACAAGGACCAGGATGCAGTGTAGCCATTACAGTATTTCTGTGTAACATTACTCATTTTTCTGGCTCTGACACCCAAGACATAGTTGCTTTTATACTCAGCAGCATCAGCTGTGTCCTGACCTCAGGAGCCATTGCTGTTCTCTGACATTATGTACTGTTCCTCAGAATGTTGTCAGGCTTTGGGCACTCTGTGCTTCTTGAATTCATGGGAGCACACAAGTGGCATAGGGCAGTTGCACCAGTGGCCTTCAGATGTTCAGTTTGAGCCTCCAGGGAAGTCAGTGAGGCACTCAGAATTGCTTCAGACATGTGAAGTTCTTGTTCTGAAAGTGCAGTTACACTTGGTAGTAGAACTAAACAATATAACTGCAATCTGAGTTTCCCACTGAAGCTTCCCACTTAATTTTTTATATCTAAACTAAAAGTCAAGTGTTTGGTGTTAGGTAAGCTATTATCCTAAAACATTAGGAATGTGCATTCCTTGCTTTTTTATAAATCAGATTTTTTATTATAAAGTACTTGAAAATAATAGCTCTTTGGCAATAGAAAATGGCTCAAGGCGTTTCCTGTTTTGCTTTGAGCACTTTTTCCTCCTGTTAAAGGCTTATACTTTATAAATATCTCAGGATGGACAATGCTCATCCTATAGGAAAAACAAAACAGGGATTTTTAATAGATGGAAAACATCTGTGCTGCATAGTCATACTTCTGAAGAGACTGTGCCATGCAGTCAGACTACAGTGCTCTTTGCAGTGCTGAAGAGTCACATTGTCTTGCTGAAAGCCAACCAACAGATTGAAGGAGATAAAAAGTTGCAAAGTTTCAATTGCTTGTCAAAACAAAGATGGTACAGCTGCTTGATTAAACACAATCTTACACCATTATTTTTATCCAGATTGGCAAGCCAATCTGTATGAACAAACAGATGCTGGAGCAGCAGGCAAAAACGCTGATGAGACAAAAGGGCAGGACTGATTCTCTTTTATTAGGCCCCCATTGATTGGCTATATTGCTTTGTCAAGTGGCATCGTTGACAGTTCTTTAAAGGGGAGTCAAATATTCGTAGAACTGGTTGGTGTACAGCATACTATTCTTACCTTTGAGCATACCTGGAACTGCTTGTTAGAGAATTTCCAACTGGAGTTGTGTTCTTCATTTGATGCTGTCCCACCTCAAGCTGGCAAAAAAAAAAAAAATCTTCCAGCCAAGGATGCATAGAGTTTTGAAACAAATCAGACTTCCTTACTCAGAGTTTGGTCACAGCTAACTGAAAGGTTTTCACTGAAATGATGTTTTTATCAAGCACTGGCTGATCTGACCCTCAGTAGTTAATATAAACCCCATTTTGCAAAAACAGATGTAAATAACTAGATTCCATCATCAGTAATTTGTTTCTGTGCTTCTGATTTTCCTTTTTGCTGTTTCAAAAGATTACAGAATCTACCTGCAGTTCTATTGGGATGCTTTTGTATGGTTTTGCCCAGGTACTCCCATGCCACCATATATATGTGCCAATGAGAATACAAAAAACTTGTTCCTCTACGCAAATTTGATAGATATACACATTTGAAAAGCACCCTAAGATCTTTGTGTGGATGTTGTTTTATAAAATGATGCTACACAGTTGACCAAAATAGTCAGTACAAAGCAGCATTTTGGCATTGTAAAAAGAACAAAAAAATGCACCAATTTACAGGTGAGAAGGAATCCTGTTATTTTAAGGGTAATATTAGTATAAAGTTAGTGAATTAATAAATTTCAAACTGGATGACTTATGCTCTCAGAAGATCAATTATCCAAGACAAGTGATTCAGAAATAGATGCTGCAGCATTGTTACTGTTTTAATCAGATGGCTATTGCTGTTACAAGTAACCCTACAAATTATGCATGAGGATATTCTGCACAGGCCAAAATTACTGACCTGATGTTTTGTTTTTTGTTTTTGGTGGATAGTATAGCTAGCAACTGGGTGTGTAAAGCAGCTCTTAACATGGCCACTACAAATCTCAGCAGTGAACTTCAACAAGAAAAAATGAATATGGTATGTATTTCTTTGCATATGGGAACTATGAATGGTGGTGTATGAAGCCTTATCACAGGAACATTCATATAAATCAACTTTTCTCACCCCAGAATTCGTAGTAAATTGATGATTTGGGAAAACTTTGATATGTGAAATACTCATCCCACCTTTGCTTGGGGTAGATAGAGTACCTTGGTAAAATTCCCTTTATAGAGACATCTAGTGTTGTATCAGTAAGAATCTAAATGCCTTAAGGGAGTTGTGCTTTATACATTTGGTTTTGGTTTAGCTTATTTTGAAAGGTTTTGAGAGAGAATGGAATCATAACTTTCATATAGATAAGATTGTGTTTGAGCAAATAGCTTTAAATTGTTTTATCCTGATTTTATTGTTTGGTAATTTGGAATAATAATGCTTTCCACCTGTAGACCTCTCTGTAAGGCTATGCTTATTGGGTATTACTATCTGCATATGTTCTCGGTAGGCCATAACCATTAAAATATTTGCTAGGTTCTACTCACGGAAGCTTTAAACTATATATTAATTTCAATAAATTTGCTTATTATCAGTTAGCTTAGCCTCCAGATGTAGAATCTGTAGTGGCACTCTGGTAATATCATGATTCTGAACATGAGGTAGCGAAGTAGTGAGGTTGCTAATAACTTTGTGTTCTGTCTGTCGTAAAACGGGTATGGATGTTCTTGGCACTTCTATTCCTTTTCAGAAATATGCCCTCTGCTATTCAGCCCAAATCCACTTTGTTCAAGTCTCCACGTTACCAGTTGTGAATGTTACTGTTGTGAATGTTTCCAGAGTATGTTATTTAGACATCTCTGCCTCACAGAAGGAGAAGGTGAGAAGGAACTACTGAAGCACAAATGAAAGACAAGGAGTACACAGCTTTGCTAAGTTCCTCATCAAATGTGTCATGAAAAGCAGTTATGAGAGGCTGCTAATCATAAATGTGTCTCTTTTTCTTTTCTCCCCCCCCCAACCATTTTCTTTTGTTCTTGCTTTTTCCCTTTGGCTACAGCTTGTAAAGTGTTATCACGATACTGGTCTGAGCAGGCAAAACCACTACTGATGCCTACCTATGATTGGAAGACAACACGGGCCATAGACTGTGGAATGCTGACCTCACATTAGGTGAGTCTGTTGCTCACTTTCCCACCCCTGCCCAAATCCTGTATTCCTGTCCTTTCTTTAAATTCATGTCAGAGTTCTGTGTTATTAGTTGCATGGAATCCAGTCTCACTTGACTGTACATACACTTTTCCCTAAAGAAGTTGGATGTTATCATCTGTTAGATATTCATTATGCAAAGAAAACGTAGAACACAATTGCATTGTAACAGTTTTGAATTATTTTTAGTTGAAGTAATGAAAAAGAAGGTCTAGCAAGTTTGATGTTAACATTTCTTAGCTACAATTCCTAAACTGTTGAACAAACAATTATATTAGAAGCTATTATACGTGTATGTAATCAATAAATATTCAGATGTTATAATTAAGAAATATACAAGGAAGTTATGCTGAACAGGTTATCATGCTAAAGAAGAACAGATGGAAAGCTTATCCAGCTTGCTGAGAAGATTCCAACCTCTTGGAGAAAAACTTTCTCCCCTTGTAGTCAGCTTTTAAATGGGGTCTAGGAGAGCGGAGCCAGGCTCCCACCCTTCCAGTAGCACAGGAGAATTTTCTTCACCTGTGCTCCCAGGGCTAACTCATTGCTCGCCTCAGGTGGTCAATCAGAGGTTCAAGCCGTGATTCAGCAGTTCTCATACAATATGAATATGCATTTTTATTCGTAAGTGAATTGTACTGAGACAAGTGAATGTCTTAAGAGCAATGCGTGGAGGAGTAGATTCCATTCTTTTACTTCTGTTCAGTTGTAAATGTACTGGGCATGGATCAAATAACTATTGACTTAGAAAATAACACATGTCAAACAAGGACTTGAAACAGTGCTTTGAGGTCAGTAACCTGTGTGCTTAGAACTTTGATCACAGTGGTAGCAACCAAATGACATAGTTTTGGTGGAGATACGGGCAAATATAAACAGGTAGCTTTACACTCAGTGTTACAAGCAGAACAGCAAAATGTTAGCGGGGTGAAAATGTGTATTTCTAATAAGCTTAAGGAACTTCAACAAATAATGCTCATACTGATGAATTAATTTGCTGAAACTGCAAGGAATGGGCTTTTTGTGTTGTTTATTTATATTTAAATAATGAACAACGCCAGACAACAAAGCCTCAATGGATTCTGCTTTCAACAAGCAGCATGAAAGAGGAGTCTTCCCAAGGCCTTGCTGTATCAAGTGGAAGACAGCATGTTTTGTCTGATGAAATGTAAGTTTAACTGCTTATCAGTCAATCCAAAGCATTGCTAGATTAATAGTCAAACAGCTATGAATACTATTTCTGCTAGGTTAATAGCCAGCTTGCTGAGAATAGATTTTCTGGGGAACTGAAGCAGCTTGTTGGTTCTGTGATTGGCTGAAATTAAGGGGAATTCTTTTTAAGAAAATTAAGATATTTACTTCTGATGTTTTTCTGACATAGATCTTCCAGATTTTCATTTTGCTGTCAAAGCAAATGGGTTAAAAGTCTAAAATGACTGTGGAAGGCTACTATTAAATTTCACAGTAGAGAGGGCATGGGTATTTTCATTTTGACTTTTTGTCCAGCTGATCCAAGTAATTGTTTTAGTTTAGAAGTGAGAGCTGTCTTTTCTCTTACTTTTTGTTTGTGATTGCTGCTGTTGTCTCTTTAAATGGGAGGGGAAGAGAGCAATTATTTGGTTTGTGAAATATCTGAAGATCTGCAGATACAAAGCACTCCTTAATTGCAAAGGACTTAAATTAGAGCTGTATTAAGTCATCTTTCCTTTATGTCAGTCCATGCAGTGGTCTGAATAAATCTGTTTGTAATCAAATTTAAACTTGATTGACGAATAGGGGTAGAAGATTTGGTGTTTATTTTTTTTAACCACGGGCTGTGTAATTCACTGAAACTAGAACTCTAGGCTAATTTCTTCCTGTAGGAAAGAGGTACCATTTAAGTTTTGTTGTTGTTGTTAGTAAGTATTAATGAAGTATTAATTAATTAAGTAGTCTTTGCTAATCCTGTGAAAAACAGTCATGATATGTCAGTTCAGTGCTGTTAGCTCTTGTATCAAAATGATATTTAATCCCCTCTAAACGTGAATTTGCTAGTTTATGTATTTTGGGAGGATTAAGGTCTGAAAACTGGCATAATAAGGCTAGAAATCAGGCAGTTTTTCTTCCATTAGAATTTCAGGTCAGAAATATCTATTTCACCTTGCATTAGACTTGTTTTACACTTGTGAATGGAGACCAGATTGTGTAATATGTGGGGGTTCTCGTCCTAGTAACTGTTGACCACTGATGCCTCATAATCACTGCAGCAGTATTTTCTCCATATCTTTGCTTTATGGGGTAGCTGTGCATTCATTCTGGCTTGTGTACTATGCTTTTCCCCTCTTCCTTCCTTGTAAGAGGTAATTGAATGAAAACTCACATCTCTTCTGATATTTTAAATAAGTTTTGTAAACGGAGACAAAACAAATCAATCGGTTCCTTCTCCTTTTAGAGCAATCAGAGAAAAACCATTGGAGATTGATATCTCAGGCCCATCAGTTCTGCTTTCAGTCAGTATACAGAGGTTTTGGAAACAAGCGAACAAAAAGATAAAATAAGTCCTTTTCTCCTGCTGTATGAGAGAGAAAAAATGCTTTTGTTTTCTCTTCCCATCTCTGAATAGGCAGGTGCCAAAACTAACTTTGTGGCTTCTTTATCTGGCTTCTGTGTTAAAACTAAGGACAGAAGCAACAAATTTGGATAGATTAAGGATTCTATTGGTAAAAAATGCGTATTCATATTCATGGTGATGTTGGTAAGATTAAGGATTCTGATTTACCATTTGTGAGTCAAAAAGGATAATAATGTATGAGTGTCAAAGCTAGATGATCTCTGAGGTCTCTTCCAATCCAAGCCATTCTATGATTCTAGGATATTCGAAAATCTTTTGTGGCTTATGATTCGTGGCATATGTCTCTGACACTTTCAGATTAATTTTTTGATTCAGGGAATGTGTTTAGATGACCCATATGTCTCTTTGAATCTTATTTTCGTTAGACAAGTATGTGTATGTACAGTTATGCTATGTTTTATTACGCGAAAATAAATGTTTTGGTAACACTAAGGTTCCTGCTGTGAAATGTAAATTGTTGCCTATGCAGGAATGACCCTGCAAGTTATTGTATTTTATTGTATCTATTTTTCAAAGAGTATCCAATTGGTAGACAGAAGTCTCTTTCTTTTTTTTTTTTTTTTTTTCTTTTTTTTTTTTCTTTGTATTTGTTTGTACATAGTTCTTATTGACCGTGTGAAAACCTGGAATTTCTAAATTGACTTTCAGGGGGAAAAAATCATTGCACACAACAGATTATTCATGGTATTATTTACTCTAAAATGTTAACAATTCCGAAATATCAGAGGATATAACTGCAGCAAAACAACCCAGCCTTAGCATAATATTTAGTTGTTTCCCTCCTTTGTTACTAGGTAGCTGGAGCTTTTAGGGAGAAATTTGTCATTAATAGCACAGCTCCATCCTACACAAGAGTCTCTAGTTCTTTGCAAACATGAACTTTTAAAAGGTATTTTTAAAAGATTAGCATTTGAGCTTTGTCGCCTGTGGTTTTAGCTTAATCTCACAAGGACAAATTAAATTTTTTTTCAGCATCAAAGCATCGTAAGACTTTGATGTGTTTGTGTGAAGGAGAAGTCACGTTGTTGAGATACTGAAGCTTTAACTCCAGACTTAGTTGTGATGTTTGGACTTAACTCTGTATTTAAATGATCATTAAGACACATCTCCCCACTATTGAAGGTGGTTGCCAAAGGCGTGCTGTTTCCCTTTTGCAGTGATCCCTGTCTGTGAACTGATTTTGAAGAGCTGTTGAGCACTCTGTGCTCCTTCCCTCCTGAGCTGGAGAAGCAATCCAGTTGGAGGCATGTCTGGATAGAGTGTTTTAGAGAGGAGTTTGTTTGTTTTTCTTCCACCTGCAGGCATAGGTCTGGTCTCTTGTTTTAACTTGATCTATAATCCTTGATATCCACAGGAATTTCATGTCAGCATTGAAGCTCTGGGCATACAAATTAACGCAAGTGGAAAATCTTGCTGAGTACTGACAGGAGAACCAGTTTCTCCTTTTCATATCTGGCAGTGCTGGGTGAGCAATAAAGTCTTTTGTAATTGTTGGTTGTAATTGTCAACTATTCTGTTGTTGTATTTCAAAGAGCTTGTTTCGAAACTGTCACTTTTTATATGGTGCTTCATAATGCCATCGTTAAAGAGCGCTGAGTTGAAAAAATCCACTGTGAAGATACTCAGCCAAGCAAAACCAGTATGTGTATGTACAGGAGGGTAATTGTCTGTGGGCAACAGTTGTGGAGCAAGGGCCATTGTTTCCCCTACCAAATGCTCACTACTTGTTGCAATCATTTTTTTTTAATGATTAGGAACAGTGTTTCCCAATCAGTGAGTTCTCAATTTATATGCTTTCCAATTCTGTGTGTTTAAGTTTGACTAAGATAAGTGCCAGTGTGTTGATCCAAATGCGTAGGGAGAGAGATTGTGGATTGACTGATGGGAGCAAAGAAGAGTGTATTTTTAGGTTTTTACATATATAATAGTTCAAATACGCTACCTGATTTTGGCTTTTTTACAAGCTCTGCAAAATAGGGATCATAGCATTTTAAAAGATGATTCATCTCCAATGCCTACTTCATCATCACTGACTTGTTCTTCAAAGCAATAATCAAAAACTAGATTTTAAATCTTTACAGACTTAAGGAGTTTTATTTGAAATGTTTGAACTAAGGCACAGAAGGTTTTGTTTTCTGTGTAAGATGGTCACCAACAGCTCCAACAAGGATCAGTTGAAAATGTGAAGAGGAAACACACCTATAAAGTAAGTTGTACTTGTCTAGCTGGGCATGGAGAAAAAGAGATATTAGCAGAGAAATCTTTAGAAAGTAGAGGTTGTAGGTTTTCTGTGACTACTTCGTGCTTTTATCAGTTTGGTTGAAAGAGAGCAGCCACCAACTAATCTCATCTCAGGAATATCCTGAGCTGTGGAAACCATGTGGACCAGTGCAGAATCTGTCCATAGGAAGGGACAGACTGGTAAGGCCAGGCTCACCTATGTATTCTTCTGACTGTTACTCCTGTGTCTTAGCTGGTTTGTTAGATATACAGGTCATGTCCTACTCAAGAAAGTTTTCCAGGCTGCATTCCTGTTGCCTCACCTGGACAAGAGCTTGGGCACTTGGCTTAGAGGTCTATCTGTGAGGTATCTGTCATCAGTGAAGTATAAGAACATGCCTCCTGAACCTCTTCAGACCACCCAAGTTAGGTAGCTACTTAGAGACAGTGCCTCTCTTTGTTTTGCCCATGATGCAAGCGAAGGGGAAATGAGATCTGACTCTGCAGGGGAACAAAGCAACTCAAGAGTTATTAAAATCAGTAGTTTTTACTAAGTGTCACAACAGGCATAATTAAAAGGAGCTAAGATGTGGGTGGGGAGGGAAAGCACTAATGGTTTCAATGCAATCTGTCTTGGCCTCAATCTGGCAAACATTCAGGCATATGACTAAATTTATGCTCTTTGTTCTCTCTGTAAGTTGTAGTTTCTCGTCTCAGATGTGTTCCTCTAATATAGAAGCATGATGAAAACAGAAGTAACCGGAATGGAAGTATAAGCAGGAATGGCAAAGTGCCAGCAATCCCTAGAACACAAATCTGCAGGCAGCTAAATGAGGTTTGTTTCGTTACACTCTTTGCATTGTGTAATATGGTTTATGTAATTTGAGAAGGATGTTGCTCCTTATCAAGTTAATTACTCCTAATTACCACTTTCCAAAATGTGACCAAAGCTTTGTAGCTGGCTGGCTTTGAATAGGAAAAACAGCAACAGTGCTCTGTAGCATTTTGAGGGGTTCTTGGGTAGCGGGTTTACATGTGGACTGCATCTGCTTGATGCTTCCCTTAGCTTTGCCTCCGAACAGGAATAATACGAGTCCCTCAAAATGAGCATGGAGCCTCATGGGTTTCAGGCAAGATTGTCTGATGATAACACATGTGGTTTTCACGCTCCCTGCCCCTATTTCCATTGAGGTTGAAACTATAGGATCTAAAATAGTGCTTTCAATCCCATCTCAAACTATCTTAAAATTTGATGGAATTGGCTCAGAGTGTTACAGCCTGTGTCTGTGTGTTTATAAGCAAGTAAACAGACGTAATAGAAACCTGGGTACCTGCAGCGTAGGCAGGCATAGAATAAGGCATGAAATGTTCGCCATGCAAGTGTGTAGTATGCCATGGGTCAGTGATAGTAGAAAGTTGACTGTTCTGAGTCTGTTTGTGTCCTGGGTCTTTCAGCATGCTGTGTTTGTCGTTCTGTTCCCACAGATTACTGGTTTGCAGTGACATATGTAAGAAATGAGTTAAAGTAAACAAGTAGTTTCCACACCTGCCTTTTCAGAAAGGAAGACAGAAATATAGTGTAAATATTAGTATTGAAAGAACTGCAAGCATCCCAGATAGCGTTTGTCAATATTGCACCCCTACCTGTGTTGTTGACTTGTGGGTTGAACTCAAATCTGAACTGACTTTTAGGGTTTGTTTAGAAAGTCTGGATAAAAGGAAAACGGAGCCTGTAATAACATGCCATGATCTTACTGACATCTTACAGACTCCACACCTAGTTCTTGATTCGCAAGAGCTTTGCAAGAGCAGTAACGTGTACATGTGGTGTGAAGAGAAGAGAAAGCAATGCCACTTCCCAAAAGCAGTGTGTGCCTTCAGCCTGTTGCTGTTGTACAGCAGGTCTTTGAACTAGCTGCAAAGCTGTGGGTGTAGTGGGAAAGTTTATTTCTGCTTCCTGTACTGTATTGAGGAGATTAACTAATCCTATCACATTTCTTCTGAGTTGTATTTTCTAAGACATTCCAGATTTTCAAAATAAATTTATATTACTACTATTGTAGTTAATAACGTGAGGCCTTTGTGACACCAATTCAGCCCTTTGGCAGATTATTAGAGGAGCACAGACTGCCTGCATCGCTACATCAAGCAATGCGATCCTGAAGTGTGGGAGTGTGGCTCATAGCTGATGCACAGTAGGATGAACAGTGTATCTGCTCCCAGTTTCAACTTCACTCATGCAAAAGTCTTGGATCACTTTCCACTGAATGCCAAAGATGGGAATGGCTCTCAGAAAGGTGTGAGGCCAGGCCTTCTCTTTATGCCAGGGCAGGATCAGCTTTACCCAAACTGTTCCTTGTAGTTGTTTAACCTTTCATAAAAGACTTGAAGTAGTGGACAGTCTTCAATCTTTGAATGCATCTACTGCTTCTCTAACTTCATGCTAGGGAATATCTGCCTGAAGGCATAATCAAAATTCAAATGCTGCAATTTGCACTCATTTTTTTCTTGTTTCAGCAGCCACAGGGTATTTCCTTCACTGTTATCCTTTTATTCTAGATTTGAATATGCTTTTAGATCGCTTCTTGCCTAGACAAAACCTTGCTGTTGTGATTTTACCTTTTTTTTAAAAAAAAAAAGTTATTCCAGAAGTTTAATGCTTAAAATTAGTTGCAATACTTGAAACAGATGCTGCATTCCATTGCAGTCAATGGAATGGCTGCTTATCCTACCACACAGAAACTAAGTGTACAATTCGAAGTTGGTTTGCTTTTATGGAGGAAGGTTAAAAGTTGCCACCCTTTGGCTGAGTTGTATGAAGTGCTGCTGTGTCTACTCCCAGTTATGCTGCAATTGCAAGAGAAAAGCAGGTTTGCAGGAATGATCGTCTGCTGTGCATTAGTCTCACTGTGTATACAGTCAGACTGTCAGGGATGGAGAAGGCAAGAGCCAGGGCAAACTGAGGAGCATAAGCAGCAAGGACTCCTTGTGACCTGTGTTACCATATATGAACCTTACCCAGCTGGCTGCTGGGACTACAGCTGATGGTCCCTGAGTACTAGTCCTAAAAGCACAGCTCTTGGTTTTACTTAAATGTGATTCAGTAAGTAAGATTCTCAGTGAGTTGTGCAGTTTGGGATGCCCCATAGCTCATGTGGTCCTTCCCACCATCCTCAGGGCAGCCGCTTTTGGGGTGCCACTTGCAGCAGCTGCTCATCTATTGTGAGAAAAAATCAGAGTGTTTTAATCATCTTCAAAATATTAGTTATTGGCTTTAGGAAGGATGCTTTATGTGTTCTTCGTTCCCAAACACATTCTCCATTCCCCAGTTTCGTGCGTGCGTTTGCCTGTGACTTGTTCTTGATTCCTGAAGCACAGTGCTCTGGTCTCAGCTGAGAAGTGGAGATAACTTCACATTATCCCTCTCAAGGCTGTTCCGTTGGGCTGCACTGCTGTATCCCTGGCTGGGGCCAGGTACAACTAACCTTCCTGTGGTGAGGTTGGTGTGCAGTGCAGGGCCCGTGTCCTGTGTCAGTGGTAGGTGTGAGGAGAAGCCGCTATGCGACCGGCTCTTAGAATGGCCCGTCATCTGTGCGGTGACGGGCGGCTGTGTAGAAGTGACCGTGCATGGGGCAGAACCGACCGAGCGTTGTGCGGCTGGATACGCGATGCCGCAGCGTAGTCACTGTGTATTTGTATATCTGTAGCCACTGGATATTTGATGTATTTACACTCCATTCAGAAAATGTGTTTTTCCGCCGGGCCATAAATCACGGTTAGAGGACGAGCAGCAGCGCTGCGCAGGGAACGCCGAGATAGGGAAAACGCGCGAGGTCGGCCGCGCTCAAGGTCGCGCGCGTCGCTCCCGACCGCTCCGGGACACGTGACGCCGGGCACAGAGCGGAGCGCTGCCCCGATGGCTCCGGATGAGGCAGGGCGTGCCCGCGGGCTGGGGGCGAACCCGCGGGGCGGGGACAGGCGCCGGGAGCCGCCTGCCCGGGGCCCGCAGGTGCCGGGGTCGCGCGAGCTGGGGGCGCCGCGTTCCCGCCGAAGGGCGGCGGCCGCCCCTCTGCAGCGCGCCGCGGCCGCCACCACGCCTGCGCCGTCCCCGCGAGGGAGGGGGGAGAGGGCGGACGGGCGCCGCATCCCCGGCGCGCGGAGCTGCTGGCGGCGTAAGCGGAGGCTCCGCCGCGCCCCGCTGGAGCTGAGCCGGGAGACAAAGGGGAGAGAGACACCGCCGCCATGGGGGAGCAGCTCCGCGCGCAGCCCGCGGCCGCAACGGGGGCACCGTCCGCCGCCTCCTGCTCGCTGCGCGGCGGGCTGCTGCACAACGGCTTCCACCCTGCGGGCCCGACGCTCAGTAACGGTGGCTGTGGGGAGACGCCGCACCCGCTACTGCTCCGCCCGGAGCCGCCGCCGCCGCTCGGACGTGGCTCCCCGGCCAAGAAATGCAGGTTGCGCCGCAGGGTGGACTCGGGACGGCGGCACAGGCCACGTAAGTGATGGGCGCGGCAGCGCGGCTCGGCGCCCACCCACCCCCCCGGCACCGCAGCCCTCCCCGCGCTGCCCCAGCCCCTCTCCCGCCCCAATCGCGGACCCCCCCTCCCGTTCCGGCCGGGCGGAGCGAAGGCCCTCGGTGCCGGCCAATGCGGCGGCGGAGGCAGGGCACGGCCCCGCCCTGCGCCAATGGGGCGGCAGCGGGCAGGGAGCGGCGGCCCGGCACGAATGCGGGCTGACGGCACCCCCGCAGCCAGGCAGCAGCCAGGCAGCAGGGTCCCGCCGGCCGAGCAGCCTCCCGGACGCGCCCATGAAGCTCATAGCGCACAAGCAGCGCTGTAAGTAGCGGCCGCGCTGAGCCGCGGGCGGAGGGGAGAGTGGTGCAGGGAGCTCTGCACTACTTCGTTGGGCTGGAGAAACGCACAACCAGAAACTGATTTGGTGATGTGCTGCTTATGAGCGTTGCCTCTGGTTTTTCGTTGGTCTGGGAGGTGTCAGTGGATTCGCCTCGTGATTTAAGGCTGTGACATCTATGTTTCTGATGTGCTTTGTTGTGTTAGGCTCGGCGATTAGGAAGCAATGTGCTTCATTTGCTTGGTCGTGGTTAACATGTATACAGGTATGGAGCTGCTGTGCAGTGCCTGGGCAGGCACCAGCAGCAGAGCAGCACAGCTAAGGAGCACCCTGCTGTGGGCACACTACTTTGCTGTTCCTTCAAGTAGAACCAATGCATGTTTCCTTCCTTTTCCGAGATCAGCATGTTCTGAAAGGGTAATGAGGGATAGAGGCATGCTTGCAGCTGCCTGCTGCCAAACCTGGGGACATCTCTGTTCAGTATGAAGTGCTATGTGTTCCACTGCTCAGAGTGGTTTTTTTGTTTTTTTTTTTTTTTTTTTTTTTTTTTTTTTTTTTTTTTTTGTGGTTTTTGTTTGCTTGTTTTTTCTTTAATATTGAAACAAATGTATGCAGGCATCTCTTTGAGAAGAATAAAAAGTCAGAAATAGCTTTGGAGGGATGCAGCTTTCCCAAGGCCACTTCATCCGTGCCTTCTGCTTGTCAGATTAGTTTTTGCTAAGTTCTGCATGCCCCTTGCCTCAACACATTCTTTTGTTGCAGAATTGCATAGTTCTTGCACTACCTGGGGAAAATTATGGGCTCCTACGAAATGTAACGTGTTGGTAACCACATCATTCTCTAGTGTGAACCGTTCTTATGGAGTTCTTGTGTAGCTTCAAATTTTCATTCAAGAAGAAAAGCTGCAGCTCTTGGATTAAGCTGCATGTTTATTTGATGCAAGTAAGAGGATATAAACTTGCATTTCAAACTTAGAGTAGTTTTTAGCGTTGCAAAGACTTGTATGTTTTTGTGTAGTTACTCAAGCCAGATAGAACAAGGAATTTGGTTTCTTTCGTATATTGAGGGGAAAAGAAAAAAACTAATCAGGGTGCAGAGCCAGGTGACAGTGGCTGTATTGCCTGAAATGTGCAACAGCTGAACCCTCGGCTGTGGGCGTTCTGGAGAAGGTGGGGATGGGAGCAGCAGGTGAGAGCAGAACTCTTAAAAGCTGTTGTGTGGAGTATTTCTTTGCTAAATAAGAGTCATGAGTTCTTGTTGATTTTGTGGTTTTTCATTTATGTGCAGGAGTAAATTTGCTATTCATTTTCTTGCAGGAAAGCGTGACAAGGCATTGTTTAGATTGAAAAAGTTAATTAAATCTGACTCCAGTTCTAGTGTTGTGAAGTTGTAGGTGTATCCGTCTCTAGAACACACTATATATTCCCGTTTTTCTGGTTTTTGTATTTAATTGCACCCTCTGCTGATGTTTGTTCTGTGCTCGGGGACACATTGCAAAATGCAGTGCGGTTGCCACATGATGTGTAAGCCCTGAGTATTGATTGCGGGGTTTGCTTTGCATGGGGAGGAAGATAATTAGTATTTCCCAATATTCCAACACATGAAGTTATCTTTCTGTAGCAACAATTCCTTTAAATCCTTACAGAATAAATACTGAGTGCTTTTACTTTCTGCTAAAGTGAGACAGTCTTCTACATTCTCAGGCCTTTTTCCTCTCAGAGAAGGGAATGTTCTTTTTGGAGCTTGTGCTCTTGTCTGCTCAGCCTGTGCTCAGGGGGAGCCTGGGGTCTGCTTCATTGTCCTTCTGACCTATGACAGGCATAGGAAAGAAGCAGCTGTATGCCTTAATTGGATTGCTTTTCTTAGATGAGAGTGAAACTTTGGGGTTGCTCTCCAGACCAATATCTGGCATCTCGCCCCAAGTCAGTAGGCAATAGGTAGAGGTCACAGAATGCGTGCTCAGGGGTGTCATGACTTCACAGCTAATGCATGTTGTAGCTTCTGTGGTTGATTTATGAACACTTAGTTGTTGCTTCTCAGCAAATAATGTTTTTGGCCAATATTGATATTGTTACATCTGTGATGCTTGGGTGCAGCATAACTGTGCAGTGTTACTTAAGCCCAGATTTTTTTGTTGCATAAGACCTAGTGGTGATGTTAAACGTGGAGTGCCACAATTACGGTCTAGATTTTAATGGAGAGTACAGAAATGAGATGGTTTTGGTCAGCACAGTGAATGTGGTGTTGGCAACTGAAAATTGGTCTGGAGTAGAGCAATATCCCACAGGATTTTAATCTTAAGAATGACTTCTGGTGCAGTGCTGCTTAATGTTGGTCCCCAGCTGGTTTTCATGTAGATGGATGCTAGGGTTGCCTGAAGAATGGGGCTGATGGGAAACACTTGAGCTGGTTGGTGTGGCCTGCGTTACTGTGAGATCCAACTGCATTCCAGCTGTACTGCCAAGGTTGTGCTTTGCCAGCAGGAATGGGAAATGTATACAGATCTTGTCAGTGCCATTGGGCTGGGCGCTGTCAAGCTGGTTGCTGGTGAGGAATTTCTCTTCAGCAGATAAGTTGTTTCTTATAGCTTTGTGAGGTTGGTATTTGGTAAGCTGGTTTTCCATGAAACTGTGCTGATCAGGTAGTGACCCAGTCTCTCACTGCTATCTTCAGAAATCAGTTTGTGGTAATGAGAGTACATATGTATGGATGGTCACACCTGCCTGGCAAACAGTTCTGCCTTCTGTTACGAAGGTTTTTCTTTCCCTTGCTGCTGAGCAGGCAGGTGTTCTGCAAGACTTCACTGCTGAAAATGGTCTGGAAGGTGTCATTTAACATTTGGGGAATTTATTTAGCTGTAGATCTGCAATGTTTGGAAAAACTTCCTGTGCTAAGCAGCTGAAATTAATCTTTAAAGATGTATATTCTATTTACATTCAAAGGAAAACAAAAACTTCCATTTAAGCCAGGTTTGAATCACTCAAAATAATTGTATAATGGGAAGGAATAACTGAAACATGTGTAAATCATTAGCAATGTCTTAAGTGGAAAGCAGCAGTGAGAATGTTAGCCCATCTGACCCATGACTCTTGTTTTGTTTTTTGTTCCCCCCCTCTATTTTTAGCTTTGGCTTTCTCTCCACTCTTCCAGCCCCATTTAAAGCAGGAAAGTTCTTAGCTTGCCAGTGTATCAAGCTATGGAAATGAGATGGAAATGAAATCATAGGATTTCATCACGAGTCAGGGAGGGAGGAAAAAAGACAGCTGAACCTAAGGTCTTTTATCTGAGATATTCATGGTGGAGATAGCAAAGAATGCTGATAGCGCCATTTAAGATACTGATAAAATATTGAGATACTGTACCTTTGCTTGAGAGAGATTTAAAAAAAAAATAAATAAAACAAGTGTGGGAAAAGGGAAAGAAATTCCTAATTAGTGAAAGGCTGAGTGAAGCTGGCCAGGTGTGCCCAGTGAGGGCTGCAGAGGTGTTACGCCAGTCTTGCAAGGGGAAATGTATGAGCTGAGACAGCTTTAGCAGAAGAGGAATTGCTGGAAATCGGTCACAAATATATTGATAGGAAGAAGGAATCGGGCATAATCTCATTGTAAGATTTGAAGAGTAAAAAGATTGAGCCAACTTTGTGTTGTGGTTGTTTAAATGCGTGAAGGAGGTTGCCCTTTGTTAAGCCGTTTAACAGGGCACTGTTGCTGAGTGACACAGGAGTTCTCTTCCCCTGAGGAATTGTGAATGAGGAGCAGGTTAGGATTTGATGCTCCTTCCCCTCTTCTCTGCCTTAAACAGTATGTCGACTGTAGGGTTTTGAAAAATGAAACCTCTTCAGTTCTGGATGGAATATGCCTTATAAGAAAAGCTTTATGGGTTCACGCTGTTCAAAGTTTGCTAAAAAAACTAGGTGAAGTGTGTCGTGGAATTTCTCATGGGTGGACCTTTCCCCTAGATAGCACAGCTGTTAGTGTGCATCAGATTACCTCATTATGCAATGCTGGCGATACCTTCAGTTTGCATTGTCACGTGCTGCTGCAGCTAGGTTTTAGACTAATAAGAATTTTATCTGTCAGTAACAAACCAATAAGTAGTTGGTGCTGTTTATTAACATAAAGAGAACGCATTTTCACAAGAAGATAAGCAAAGCCTTTGATTTATGGTAGGCTTTAAGAGCACATGGTTCATCTTGATGCTTTCTGTGTCAGTTCTATGAGATATAGGTCTACATTTTAGTGTTACCACTTTTTATGGCTTGCTGCAGTACAAAATTACAGTAAGGCAGTTTTGTTTTCTCCACAGTCATAGGTTACATTGGGCCATTGTGCATGTTGCAGACTGTCTTTGAGAAGGTGAAGATTAGCTGCAGTGAGTGTGCAGGTACACAGAGAGTTGTCTGAAGGTGCTGAGGAGACCTAATGGTGCTTGAGTGGTGTGTTTTGTTTAGAGGTATATTGGTTACAAAAGCTACAATGAACTAAGAGTTAAAATAATCACTGGGATACATGAGTGTTTCTACTGTGATTCCAGTTATGTGGAAATTATGTGAATGTCACCAGAGCTTATTAGCAACTTGGACACTTGGTTTATTTCCTAATTGGTTAACGAGTCAAAATGTCTCCTTTATTGCAGGGGAATTGGAGCCAGGTTGCAGTGTTAACAGCTGTGTGAAGGATTCTAAGCTGTTACCCCATGTGACTGAAGTAACAGTTGTTGTCTGATCTTGTGCTCTTTGTTTACTTGTGCTGAAGAAAACTGCTGCTGTTTTAGGAGCGATGTCCTTTTTCTCTGCAGCTCACCATTTAGCTCACATCAAAATGAAAGGACTTTAGATCCACAGAGAATAAACTGGAAAAAAAAGTCTTTGTATTTCCATTTCTTTTCTAGATGAGCATCATGTACCTCTGCCAAGAACTGTACTGGCTTGAAATAACTTGAGAGTAGTTGTGTGTTTTTTTTTTTTTTTTTTTTTTTTTTTTTTTTTTAATGGTAGTTCTTACTTCTTAATGATTTAACTATGGCTTCTCAGGAAGCAAAGATGTAAATGTCTTAGCAGTCATTTATGGGTAACTCTAACTTACAGTGCTCACGCCTTTATTGCCAGATTTGTATTTGGTAAGAGCAAGGAATGCTTCTTCCCTCTCAAAGGTTGAATCTTAAATATGTGGACATAAATTCTGCTACAATCCATCTGCAGCTGTTGATGTAGATGTTGCTTCTAGTTAGCGTTAGTTTAGGTCTGCATGGCATAGTCCAGTCATGCTGCACTTGAACACTAAACTTTTTACTTGTATAGTTAAGATGCATACTATGTGGAAGAGACTTACTGTTCCAGTGTGACAAGTAATTAAAGTTCTCAGCAGCTTAAGCAAAGATTTGTGCAAATCTCTAATGGGATTGATGTCCTGAGCTCCACTGTGTTATAATGCAGTACGGTGTGACTAGATTATTTTTACTTAAATATTTGTCTTATAATTCTAAAAGTGATTGAGTTACAGGTTACTGCATGGTGAAGTCTTTTGCGTCATCAAAATGAAGTCTGTTTTTAAAACACTTGTTTATGGTTCAGGGACCCCACGTACCAAACTTCAAGCTGGGCTTCTTATCAGTGTCTTCGCATCTTGCAGCTTGCTGGGAGTGGAAAATGAAATTAAACAGGCTTTACAATAGATAGCATTTGGTGCTCTTAAGGATAGTGAACAGCAAGCAAGTGACTTCATGGGAGCTTCTTTCTGTATGTTCTCCCTGTACTTATGGAAAGCAGGGAGAAATTGATGATTCCATCATTTGGTGTACAGTAACAGTAGAACAAAGCAGCTGTTTTAAGCATCTGGCACTGAAAGGTTTTTCACTTTTTTTTCTTCTGTTTGTAATAACAATTGTGAAATTTAGAAACATAGAATATCCTGAGATGTATGAGCTGCTCAGCCAGCTAGCCAAGAATGAGGCATTGGCTGAGCTCTTTGTGGTGGAAAATAAGACTCTAAGCTTCTTTCAGCCTGATATTTAGTAACTTAATGCTGCTCTGTGATCACCTGAGAAAGAAGTGTGATCAGTATCTGATATGCTTGCTCAAATCCTTTCCCAAGTTGTTTATAGCTGGGTTCACCAGCAGAAAAAAAAACAGTAATGCTTGTGGTGTCCATGGTTTGCAGTTCACCTCAGCACTAATTTGGGATGCCCTGCTTTGGAAGATTGCATTTCTATCATGTCAGCCTGCTTCTTGGTGCAAGCAGGGAGGTGACTGCATGCCTGCTGTTCTTGAGTACTTGATTTAAATTTGCCTAACTGCTGCTAGCTGTTTCTTTCTGCAGTACCTGTGCAAGAGTCTCACTTCTCGTTGCTTAATGAAGTTTTAAATAGTAAGCCAGGTAACTTGTGTATTTATAAGCAGAGCAGGCAAACCAACCTGATTCAGGTTGTGGCATGTGCGTGCTGAGAAGCAAATAATGGCATTTCTTGTGTAACTGTCTGATAATCTAATGCACACACCAGCAGAGAAGATGACTGTCGATGGGTTTTAACTCTTGCGCATACTGGCAGAAAGTTTGTAACAGAGATACTAGTTCTGGTGGGTTGGAAAGACTCCCACCAGAACAGGAGAGTTACAGAGTGCTGCTCTTCAGAGCACTGCAGCTGTGGGAATTCCGATCGGTATTCAGTGATTCTGTGGTATCAGAGGGGGAATTGTAGGCGTGAAGCAGTAGGAATGTGACTCAAGGAATGTTGCTCTCCTCTTTGTTTGTGTCCCCCCTAGTTTACTTTAAGAATTGGAGCTGAGAGTCAGGCTGGATGAAACTGTGGACATGCACTATCAAAAGGTGCTGACTGAAGTGTTTTCTTGGGAAAAGTATTTTGTATTGCTACAAACCTGCTTTTTCAGAGAAGGATTTTTTGGGACTGTCTTTATTCTTTTTGTTAACTGAGGCTTAACAGAGTCTTATCTTAGGATGTAGTACATGTGAATTGGACACGTAAGTCACCACAGGCTTTCAGGTACAGATGCTGATACTGTAACTGTCACTGAATTGTCATTCAACAAATATTTTAAGTGCTGTGGCTAACCTGTGTATTTATGGTGGCTTTCTCTTTCTTCTTCCTCACACTCCCCATCCTTAGCGTTTCCATGGTTTGGAATGGATATTGGTGGAACGTTGGTTAAACTGGTCTACTTTGAACCTAAGGACATTACTGCAGAAGAGGAACAAGAGGAGGTGGAAAACCTGAAAAGCATTAGGAAATACCTGACCTCCAATACAGCCTATGGTAAAACTGGCATTCGTGATGTCCACCTAGAACTGAAAAATTTGACCATGTGTGGACGCAAAGGAAACCTGCACTTCATCCGCTTTCCCAGCTGTGCCATGCACAGGTTCATACAGATGGGTAGTGAAAAGAACTTCTCCAGTTTGCATACTACACTCTGTGCCACAGGAGGTGGAGCTTACAAATTTGAGGAGGACTTTAGAACGGTAAGTGAACAGTTTGTGTGGGTTCAATGGGAAGCACCTGACTGCAAAGGAAAAAAAAAAAAATAAAACCAATCATGATTCTTTTTCTCAACTAAAACTTGCAGAGAAAACACATTTTACTCATCAGAATTCTTATGATTAACAGTATCAATGCATATTTGCTAATTGCTGGAATTGCTGAGAACATGGAGAAGGCAAGAGAGGATGTGGAGGCTAATGTGTATCCTACCTGAATTATTACTGTGTTGTGTGTCTTGAGTAAACAGAAGAGTATTGCTGTGGTGATCAGATGCCTTGTAATCAACTGAGGGTGTATTACAATAGCTTTGAGACTTCATTGAGGAAGTTATGGGGGGGCCGTTGCCTATCATGCTAGTTATCCTGTACCAGAGTGTTCTTGCAAAGATTAATGTGAGTTATTTACTTAGACAGTTCTGACACTTCTGTTGCTTGCTTCCAACCTGATGTTGATGGTGAGGGGTAGCTGCTGGGGGTGACAGGTTACAGCAGCTGTTTATCTGCAACTGCTTCTGTATAGAAAGCTATCATGCCCATTTAACATCTGTTTTTGAATTACAGACTTTGACTTTGTGCTTACTTTTAATTCCAAGCATTCTGCAATACAAGCAGGTTTTTTCTTTAATACCCCACACCTATCAGGTGACTAAGAGCCTCCAGTTCCTCAAGGGAAGAGAGTTCTACAGGAGATGAGCAAGAACTCCAACTCTGTTGTGCAGTGATTTTCAGTAAGTGATGTATTTGACATGAAAGAAGCCAGTTTGCTGTAGCTGTCTGCTGCTAGTACCAGGTTTTTTGTCCTTTAGGCTGGTTGCAAGTCATGTGTTAGGCTCTACTGATGATTGAGTTCTCAAAAGGGACAGGTATTGTTTTTTTTGCCTTGTGTAGGTAATGTCAGGCACCATGGGCTGAGGTGAATCTTAGCACTAGTTAGTGTGGCCTTAATTCCAGTTGCATGTGCTCAGGGATGATTCAGATCACACTATCTAGTAACAATCAGAGGTTATTTTATGGCTTTCTGGAGAGGCTGGTTATTCCTTTTGAGTGCTAAGTATTACCAAATTTCTTTTTGGTGTCATGCAATACAAGCTGGAGTAGCTTCCTTAATAAGAAAGTGTGCGTACCTTGTTCCCTTAGCTGTGGAACTGAACTGGAAGTTACTTGGTTACTGTTGCAGCAAGACATCTCTCTGCATAGTTTTGAGCTTATCTGCTAAAAATAGGCAATTTTCAGTGAGGCACCAGTCTCACCAAGTTCAGCTGGATGCAGTGCTGGAAGTTTTAGTTGAAGTTGTGGCTAGCTGTTGTACAAAAATGAGGTCTCGTATCTGATTACTTATGGACATAAATCGTATGTTGTGTGCTACAGCGCTTATGTGCAGATAGTTTAAGGAAAAACACTATAATAAAGGCTGTCTGGAATATTTTACAGCATTGTGCAATTGGTGGAGTGCACTTACACCTGAGGTGAGTGTTTTGGACACCTTTTCTTGCAGTTACTCAGTCCACACTGTCTTTCAAAACAAACATTTCTTGGCGCAAGCTGTGATATGGAGTATTACAGAAGCAAAATACTGTCGATTACATGAGGGTTTGCTTGTTAAGTATCTTTGGGAGGGCGAAGTGGCCTGGGTACGAGCACTTAAATTGTCATGCCAGATCAGCTGCTGTTAAAATAGCTAGCCATCTCAGTGTGTTCTGAAGCTGTTGTCCAGTGTCAACTTCATCAGTAGAAGTGCACTCAAAGTCTTAAAATGCTTAATCCAAATATTTGGTCACTTTAATGTACCTACAGAAGTAGAGGACAAGTGCCAAGCCTAATATCCTGCTGCTGCAGAACTCGATATTATATAGCACCTTATAGTGAGGAGGCTTTAAATCTTACTGTTTCTGTTAGAAGAATGTGGAAAAACTGAAGCATGGTTCTAGAAGTTAATTTCATGAAGAAATCTGGTGAAGTGCAAAGAAACTCATGAAAAGGCTGGAGAGATAATGTAGTTTTGTTCTAGTTCTCCTTTTCCCCATGCACGTGCTTTTAAGTTGTTTGTCTTTCATAGTATTTCTAAATGTTTGCAACGCTTTTAGGATTGTGTAGATTTAGGATGGAAAAAATCCAAGTATTATAAAATAATGTACTCAAACCCAAAAGTTTGCTTCTAAAATTGCAGTTTCTCTTTCTCCTTAAAATAAACAAGCAAATACTTTCATACTTTTTTATTTCGGTGTCTTATTTTGGATCTCTGAGTAAGTTGAATAGCTTTTACTAGACACCTCTATTGCTTTTGTGTATTTAAAAAGTAAAAATTAAAATTTTGTTTTCCTGAAGACTGTGCATTTTGTCATAGGAAGGCAGCTAAACCTACAGAGCCAAGTAGGTTTGATCATCTGACTGACCTCCTTGTCTTGTGATGCATGCTGTTGGAAGAAACAGACCTGGAAAAGTCGTCAAAGATTGTGTGATGACTGCTAGCAATAATGATCAGTAGCCTTCAGATCACTTAATTCACTCCTAAGACCTGAATGCTTCCCTCAGAAGTAGGAAAAGTGAATGCATTCATTAAAGTAGACCAATGAAATAATTTTACCAATAATGTGGTTATACTTTAATGCTCACTGAAGAGCACCAACAAGTAATTCACTGAAAAAACTGTTTCCAGCTTATTTTTTTCTTGTGTATATGTGAGGGGGTTCTTTGTTTCTTTTTTTCCTTCCCTTTGTAACTGGTCTTTATGGCTCAATGTCACGTTTAGATAACAGTACAATTAAGCCGTAGATGAATCTGTCAGCTTATTCTGATCATTCTCCCTCCATTCTCCAACCGTTTATTGTCACTTCCCATCTTCTATAAATCACAGAATCAATAGGGGTTGGAAAGGACCTCCAGAGATCATCTAATCCAACCCCCCTGCCAAAGCAGGTTCCCTACCCCAGGTCACACAAGTAGGTGTCCAGGCAGGTCTTGAATATCTCCAGAGAAGGAGACTCCACCACCTCCCTGGGCAGCCTGTTCCAGTGCTCCGTCACCCTCACCATAAAGAAGTTCTTGCGCACATTTGTGCAGAACTTCCTATGCTCCAATTTCTGGCTGTGTCCCCTTGTCCTGTCTCTACACACTCCTGAAAAGAGTCTGGCCTTGCCACTCTGCCCCCCACACCTTAGATGTTTATGGACCTGGATCAGGTCCCCTCCCCCAGTCTTCTTTTCTCAAGGCTAAACAGACCCAGTTCACTTAGCCTTTCTTCATAGGGGAGATAAATGTTTAAGCCATATTGCCTCTTTAGGTCTGGAAAGCACATGGACTTACTCCCCCATGTACCTGTAATATAAAGCTCTTATGCTCTTTGCGTCTTCTGTGATAGCAGTCACGTTACTTTCACAGCCATTCACACTTCCACATGCCATTGTGAGAAATAAACTCTTAGGCTATCACTTAGATTTGTAAAGGAAGTCAGATCAAGGATGGCTGGGGGATGAAGGAAGAAAAGACTCTTCAGATCTCTCTCTAAGCCTGCCCTGTTGCAAAATCCCTGTTGCCTGATAACTGGGGAGCCTGACTTGGCTCCACTGAAATTTTACTGCTGGCTTCAGTGGAAGCAGGACCTGAGCCAAAAGCCAATCACTTAGTAAAGCAAGTTGGAAGGTGGAAGAGGAAGTCTGTTACCAGCACAAATTTGGATTTTGAACTTCCTTATAATCTATAAGAAAAAAAACTTGTGAGAAAAAGAACCTTTTCCTTCCTTAGCATTTGTGACATAACAGTGTCTATGGATGATTAGTAGACTGTGTTTCACAGGGTGGTTGATGTTGATAGGACCTTAGGGCCCATCTGGTCCATGCCTTGCTCAGTGACACCCAGAGCAGACAGTACACAGGACCATGTCCTGGTGGCTTTTGAAGATCTGTAAGGAGGGAGACTACTCAACATCTGTAGGCAACCCGCACAGCACAGAAGTGTTTAATGATGTACAGATGCAATCTCTTGTGCTTTAGTTTGTGCCCTTTGCCTCCTGTCCTGATGCCAGGCACCACTGACAAGAGCCTTGCTCAGTCTTCTTTGCAACCTGCCCTCCAGTATTCATCTTTATAAGTAAACTCATTGCCCTGTTTTGTAGGATATGTGAGCTATGTAACTCTAGGTTGGCATAAGACTAGCAAGGATCATGCTGCATCTCACTTGTTTCAGGAGGTTGGAAACCTCTGCTGGGGGTTATAGGTGCTGGACTGTAGTGTGGAAACTGGGCTGGAGTTAAGAGTCTGGATCTAGAGAACATGTGAAGTAGCCATGATACCTTCCATTACTGCCACTGCAGGAATCTAGGAAACTTCAAAGGGCAGTGGAGAGTGACAGTGTGCATCTTTTCTCTGTTGAAAGAGGGAATGCATCTTTTCAGCCACCTGGACAAGGAGTCTGCTGTGGAGCATGTAAAGTAAAGCTGGTGCTTTACTGCCCAAAGCTGATATAGTGTCCTGCATTCTCTTCTGCCTCAGTGGATGTTATGCTGACCTTTTAGTTGCATTAGTCTTTGTCTTTCTTGATTCTGAGTGGATGTTTTCCAGCCTCGGGGTGTGGAAGAAGCTGGGAGGAGTATTGCATCAGAGTTCAAAATGGAGCAGGTTTGGGAGCAGGGGTTTTGTTTGAGGTCAGAGCAATCAAAACATAAAGCAAAGTACATATTATAAAGTGGACAAGCGGTAATAGGAGGGAGATGAAAAGCAAAGATAGACTGAACTATTATATATAATAAAAAAAAAAAAAGGGAGCAAAGCCTGGAACAAATATAAAAAGCCAAGGTGATGCAGTGAGCAAGGGTGTTGTAACTGATAATTAAAACCTTGCAAGTTCTTGCAGTTCTAACAGTTTCTTTCAGAAGTGTTTTCTTATTCCTCATTTGAACTCCTAGACCAGATGAACTCAAAACTGCACGTAATTTTTGAAATTCCAGAGCTTGGAATTTGAATTTTCAACGAGATGAAGCCTTTCACAAGCTGAGGGGATGTATGCATACTGATTGTGCGTACTGATGTTGATTTATGAAGCTTTTCCAGTCTGCATGTAGGTCATGGCTGCCCTCAGTTCATCTGAAGATGAGCTGGGATGTTTGGTGTTCTCCTTGCCTGAGGTCGAAATATTTACATGCTCATGAAAACAAACAAACATGACCCAAGTCTTCCACTCCTGTGATTCCGCACTTGAAAGGAGCAGCAAGTTGACACTGGTGGCTTTTTTTTTGTCAGGAAGGCTTTGTCAGCTGTCCTCCTGTCATCACCACGGTGTTGATCTTACTAGGTTTGAGTTGCAATCGTACTGTCTGATATGTGAATACAGCTAAAGCTGGCTTGATTCTGAGCGTATCATAAAAAAGCCTTGAGCAGGCAGTGTTGTTTTCCAGTGCTCCTCAGATGTTTAAAACTAGAGGCAGGCTTTCATTTTCCTTAGGATTGGTCTGTGCATGGTAACAACGAACCTTTTGCACATCCTTGAAATAAGCTGTTTTAGGAGTTTGTTGCTGAGGCTCAAACTGTCAGTTGGAAGCAATCACCACTCCCTTACTGTGTTTCATCCAGATCTTGAAATAGTTAAAGTCCTGAGTCTCCTGCTTTTGGAGGTCCTGAGGAATTCTTTGAGGTCCACTATGTTCTGTTTCCTTCTTTCCCCCAGTATTTAAAAGCAGTCTGAAAGAGAAATTTCTATGGTCGAGCCATAAGGCAGAAAAATAGTTCAGTTATAAAATGTATATATGGTTTTCCTATGTTAATTTTTCCCTTCAGGACCCAGCATACTGCTCTGTTTTGCTGTTTTTCCTCTCACAGCACTTTGACACAAAACTCTTCTAGAGGAGATGCATGCTGAATACGATTGCAGGAGTGCTGAGCAGGTGAAGTAGAGCAGTATGCTGTCTGCCTTCATACCAGCGGATGTAAAGGCCTGGAAAATATCTACAAATACATTTTTGTAAGAAGTTGTAGGAAAAATATCCAATGAAAATTGGCTTAATTAAAGAGCTCCTAATTTTCTTCTGCATTTCTGCACATAAACTTCAGCTCCCTTCAGGGAGATGGTTTGTATAGCTGAAAGGTGTGGATAAAGAGAGTGGAGTGAGGTCAGGTGATGTAGCAGGAAAAAAAAAACGTAAGGCTGCTCATCCATTAGTTATGATGTTTACAGGCACATCTGTTTTGTGATGCAGTTGAGCTACTTCGGTCATTGTGAGCAAAGAATGAATGGAGAAAAAGCAGTTTTATACACAGTGAAAGGGACTTGGGAAGTGATTGTGGCCCTGGCTCCAGCAAGGCTCCTTGTATGAGGCTGGGTTACTGTGTTTCTTGAAACTGTGTCCTGATTGGTGCTGTGGGAGGAAAGAACTGGTGGTTTGTTGTTGTGCCCAGAGCCTCGGAGATGGGATGGGCGAAGAGTCTGTGGGTCTCTGAGGGCAGGCATATGTGTGGAATGCTGATGCCAGACTCCAGCCTTCCAGAAATGAGAAACAGATTGTTGTAACTGTGCAGGAAAGGTGGTTTGTTTTCTAGCAAATCATACATTAAAAAAAAAAAGCAGCATATGGCTTTTCTCCTTAAAGTATATCAGCTATTATATGTATCACAGAACCATGAAAACCAAAGTAAATTTTAATGTCTTTTGTATATGGAAGATTGGACCTAATAAAACTTAGGCTTGAAAGGAGCTTCTTGCTCTGTTGTGGGCAGAGCAGAGAGTTGGTAGAAACAAGCATTTTGTCTGTTTCTGCTCTGATGCCAGAAGTGTTTTTCTTTTAGGTTTGTATTGCTTGCTGGTACTGTGCAAGCACTCATGCTTCTGTAGTGGTGAAAGTGTAACACTTGTGGCTGTGGTTGTATGGCCCTCAGGGCAGACAGAGCTTTAGGCAGAAAGGGCCATAAATCTGTTAATGACTCTTCGTGTTGTGGGCTTCTGTTTCACAGCATCTTTGTATGTAATGCATCTCTGTTAGATCACGCTTTGTCATGCTGCATCTAGTTCATACATTTAATAGAGTAAATGAGGGAAGTGGGGCTTTTGAAGCACTTCAACCAGAGAACTACTGTAGCCAGTGTAGCTGTTGGGAGCAAGATTCTGTTTGCAACGCTTGTGGGTTTTAATAAAACAAATGCAGCCTCTAACTAGTCATGACTTTATGGACTGTATGTAACATTGTGGAAGAAGTGTGTGAATCATTTACTGTGTTAATCCCTTTTACCACAGGACTCTTAGTTGAAGGTTTTTCCTTTAATTGCAAGAATTAGCTGAAATCCAAGGTGTTTGCAAAAATAGTCCTAAGGTTTTTGTAATGTTCCTTTAATTTCCACCTCTCCATTTGTGCTTATTCCTTTTGTTTGCCTGGTGAATAGTTCAAGTCTTTTATACTGCACTTCTGCAATTGAAATTTGTGTAGCCTATGGTAACAAAGAAAACCACAGAGATATTTGAAATGTTGCAGAGGAAATGCTGATGCACAAGAAATGACCCCCATCTGTGTCTGTTGTCCTATGAATAACTGGATTTGCACTGAGGTCTTTTAATCTGCTTGGGGTTTTTTTGCTAGTTTTTGTCTTGTATTATTTCTCTTCTATGGTTTTGAGTACTGGCACACACAAAAGAAGGACAGACCTCAACAGTATAACAGCTTTCAGTCCAGACAAGTTAGAGCTGTGCATGAGTGAGAAAACCTAAGGGGAGAGATTTTAAATAGCTCAAAAGAATGTAACCTGTTGGCTGTGCCTGTTCCACAGAAATAACTTCTCTTTATGGTGACTTAATACAGCTTCCAGAATTAGAAATAGGAGGGAAGTAGCCTCATAAACCATTAGCTGTTTAAAAAAAAAAAATATGTAGTAATATGCAAATATTTGAGAAGCAGCTCCAAGCTGTACAGCTCCTTCTTGCTGCCAGTGCCCTGTTGCTTTTTCTGGTAGAAGTAGAGCAGATGAGATGCTTTGTGCAGATGTGAAGATACAGATGACCTCAGGATTTGGATGAGCAATTTTTCTATTCTGAACTCAGTGTCATCTAGAAAGGAAGCTTCCTACAGATTGTCACCATATCCTATTTCTAGAAATGAGTCTAATTTCTAATTCTGGTAAACAGAGTGCTGTGACATGTAGGACTGTCCGCTGAAGCACAGTCCTGGGTGACCTGTGGGATCTGAAAGAATCTCTGTTTTAAGCCCTTAGAATTTTTTTCTGCCCTCTGATAGCGTTTAATTTCTATAAACATTATGCGGGGGGCATGTGCTTGAGGTTGTTTTTGTTTACTTTTTAGATAGCATTCCCAACATTTGGTGGAAAACTGTATTTTTTCTTGAGGTGTTTTAAAATACTGATTGAAATTCAAAGAAACAGCTTTCATATCACTGGTGAAATGCTTTAAAATAACATTTTGTGTGCATAATCCACTGCATACCTAATTCATATTATTATAAGAATGTGTACTTCGTAAAGCTTGAATTATCTTCTTGTCTAACTGCAATTTCCTGACCTCACTCGTTCTATCAAACACTGCATTAAATTGCTGGGAAAATGTAGTTGGATGATGAGTTAAAGCACTTTGTGTCCTGAGGATTGCTTTTTTGCCCACCAGTGTCAGATGCTGTCCTGAAGCTTCAGAGGGCATCTCTCTTGGGATGGGGATAAAGGGAAAGACATTTACTGCCACAGACAGTAAATGAGAGGGAAATATTTCCTGGACTGCTTGAGAAGCACGGAATATTTTGCAGGTAAAGGAATTGAAGGGCAGTGCTGCATCGCACGTTGTTTTGAGAGGAACCTGTCGTCAGGCCGATACCATTTCCTTTTGATTTCATGCTTAGACCTTTGCACTGCTTAAATAGCGTGATGCTTTTTTATTAAAGTGATCAAAATGCTTCATCAGAGCTTTCTCTCCTTCTCAGTGTAGGATTATACTAAGAAATATTTATTAATTTCTTGTTCTGCTCCAGATTGCTGATCTGCAACTCCACAAACTGGATGAATTGGACTGTTTGATCCAGGGCCTGCTTTATGTTGATTCTGTTGGTTTCAATGGCCAACCAGAGTGCTATTATTTTGAAAATCCTACAGATCCTGAACAGTGCCAGAAGAAGCCTTACTGCCTTGATAATCCATATCCTATGCTGCTGGTTAACATGGGCTCAGGAGTCAGCATCCTAGCTGTGTATTCTAAGGACAATTACAAGAGAGTTACAGGATCCAGGTAAATATTTATTTGCTCAGTAAATTCAACAGATAGAAGCAGACAGTGGCTGTATATGCAGCTCCAAATTGTGTTCATCTTCCCATGCCTTCTAAATCTCAGTAGCAATAAGACTGGAAATAGCTCAGGTTTTTGTCAGAGCGGGGTTTGGGTCAGTGAAATAATTTATCCCCTCAGCTTCAGAGCTGCCTTAATCTCTTCTTGGTGTTCTTCTCTACTTCCTGTCTCTTGCTGTGAGTTACTGAAGTAGAGCTGTCCTGGTATATAAATGTTCTCCCTACGCTTTGATCCTCCATATTAGCCACAGCAGTAAAGTAAAAACATTTGGGCTGAGCAAAAACCTCTTGCTTAATAGTTAGAATGTGTATCCAGAGTACAGCAAAACTTTGTAGAATTGCCTCCTACCACTGGATTTTGGCAGAGGGATCTTAGTGGATCTTGCTTCCTTATTGATAGCAGTAGACTGTGGATGATGCTGGTAGGTTCACGAATGCCAGTGTATAAAGACTAGAATTTGATTATCTGTGTTCTTGAGCACTGGTGTGACTTCTGCTGGTGTCAGCTAGTGCTCTCTGGAATCATTTGTGAGATGCAGCTGAGTTGAAAGGGCCTCTGGCCTGTGTTCAGTAGAAGATTAAGATGTGGTCTCTCTGTTGAAGAGCTTGGGATACCTTCAATGGCGTAGGTGCAGAATTTTGCTCTTGAGGTCACAAAACAGCTTGAGACATGATTAAGTTGACTCACAGATGTGACCACAGTAAATGCTTAGATGTAGGAACCATTTTAGTCTGGGTGTGCATGTTTTCAACTAGTATTAAAAGCACACATGGATCCATGCACTTTTTTCCTCATTGGTATGCTTCATATTAGTAATATGAGGACTTTAAACAAAAAGTCCACTTCAAAAGCAACAACCAGAGGAGCTCTGGATTTGTTATAGCCCCTTCCAAAGCTGCTTTCTGTTCTTCAGGGCATGGTATGTATTAATAAAGTTTTTCATATGTATATTCACTGCAAATGACTGTACATGTGACTTCTGTTGCATTATTTAAAATATCTTTAACATAAATGTAGACGTGAGCCATTTTCTGTATAATACAAAATAACACAAACTTAAGAGGCTTTGATTTTCTTGCATTTCTGGTTGTTTTTCAACCATGGCCCTTTCAGTATGAGTGGATGAGCTTCTAGTCCTTTCCATTACAAAAGGGAAAACATGAGTGCAGTGGGTTGCTGACTTGTTACAGATGGTGAAATCAATACTGTCTCATGGCTGATGTCAGCTTCCCACTGTTCAGATATTGAATGTATTAGAGCACTACTGGCTGTGTTCTGAAAGACCTTCCTAATGATCTAACAGCACTGACTGAACTGTGTTCCTGTCTAACCTTCTGTGATTTTTGTGAAGTGCAAATGTGTCTTACTGGTCCTCTTGTTTACACTGGCTCCAGTCAGCATGACTGTGATCTGTGCCAATAAGTAAACTTTATCAAAGGTTAAGAAAGAGTAAGGATGTATCTAGAGGTTAGTAAGTTGAAGTTCATGTCTGTAAAGACAGCAGAGTCCACAGTAGGATTTTAATGATGAGTTAATAATCTGTTAGAACACTCCCTGCTCAAGTCTGTAAATATTGCACTTCATCCTGTGCAAGTTTTTCAAATGATATGATTCTCCTTATTCTAAGTTCTCTGGAGGCCAAGGCAGACGTTCTGGGCTGATGCTTTGCTTTGAACAGGATCCAACTAGACTGTTCCACTACCAGGGGGACAAGATCCATCTTAGCTACTAACTTCAGCAGAGATGCTTAGCTTTGTTTGCCATTTATTCTCTTATCTTGACTCAGGTGATCTGCTGGCTGCTAATTGTTATTCAAAGAAAACTTGCTAGAGTGCCACCAATAGCAGACAAATAACTGCAGAGTTGGATTGAGCCATACTGTCAACTAAGCATTTCTATTTAGATATTAGAAAGAGTGGTTCAGTTAGAACTATGAATGTCTGTCAAGCAGGAGCTCAGTAAAGGGTTCTTTCTTCATTTCTTCAAGAGCTGCAGTATTACCATTGGTAGCTGTGTAGAGCATTTTGAAAGCAAGAATCTGAAGAACTGTGTTGAAAGCTAGTTCAAGCTGCTGATCTGAAAGAAATGTGCTTTTCTAGCCTGGGAGGAGGAACATTCCTGGGCCTCTGCTGCTTGCTGACTGGCTGTGAGACGTTTGAAGAAGCGCTAGAAATGGCTGCGAAAGGAGACAGCACCAATGTGGATAAACTGGTGAAGGATATTTACGGAGGAGATTATGAGCGGTTTGGCCTTCAAGGGTCTGCTGTAGCCTCAAGGTACACTTTAAATAAGCTGTTTTCAAGGAGTTTATAGGAAACTTACTGTGTATGTTGAACTGAGTGCATAGTCCCTGAACTATGCACTGTGTCCATGTGGAACTGTCACTCTGAATGTATCATGTAGTTTGTCCTTGGATCTCTCACCTACTTCTTACCTTTTTTTTTTTTTTTTTAAACAGATACAAGCAGTACTCTGCAGTTTGTTTTCATTGAATTGCAGTTACTTAATGAAGAGGCATCTTATTTCTGTCTATTTTCAGTATGATCACTTTTCAAGTTTCATTATGTCTAAGGATAACGGATATCAAAGCCAAGCGAAACATTAAATAATGTTTCTAAGGGCTTTTAGCACTCCTAAATGCCTCATGTTAAAAGGAATGATTTTTCTCCCACAGCTTTGGCCATATGATGAGTAAAGAAAAGAGAGAATCTATCAGTAAGGAGGACTTGGCCAGAGCTACTTTGGTTACTATCACCAACAACATTGGTTCTATTGCTCGCATGTGTGCACTGAATGAGGTAAGATGGTGTATTTACTATGAACTTAAGCTATTTAGCAATAATGGAGTAATGTTATCAGAGTACAAAAATTCAAATTGCTTTATGGTAGATATGTACCTTGGAAAATAGGTATATATTTAATGATCTCTCCTAGCTCTTTGGATTTGTCACGAATGCTTTGAGGCAAAACATAAGGTACTTTGATTTTCAGAAGTAGAGAAGAGGGCAGAACAGTTGGCTTTAAAGCTCTGCTTAATCTATTGGTACTTGGAGCTGCCCAATTGTTCTCAAACTGTGATAAATATGCATGCCTTTGTAATCTAAATTAATGCTTTTATATCACCTCTTAATTAATAACAGACCTTGTTATACCATGACAGATTGTTTTACTCGGCTTGTTTCCATAGTGTGATGGATTAGAATTGTATTTTGTATTAAATTTTGTCGTAGTTATGGTATTTACTATATTGGATCGAGAGAAAATACAGTTTATTTTAACTTAAGACCCCTGTTAGTTGCTTGTTGCATTCTTTTCTTTAGACATGGTAACTAAGGATGGGCTGTTGAGTACATCTTTACAGCTTCTTATAAATATGTAGGAATTTCTTTTGATCTGTAAGTTCCATTCTTCATTATTATATGGTAACGGTTCTCTTTCTGTTTGATCTCCAGAAATTTGTCTGATTTTTTTTCACACACTACTGTTTTTAGCTCTGCAGTGTTCTCTATTAAAAAGAAAAAGTGCTTTTTTTATTTTTAAAAGAGGTAATCCAAAATCCCAAACAAATTCCCAGACCATCTGATTGCTTCATTGGGTGCTTTTTTCATTGTTGTTTTGAGAAATAGCAGGTAATTAATAATTTCTCACTTAATCACAGCCTCTCTTGAATGGTAGTGGCTGATCTAGAACTTGTCTGAGTACCAAAGTCTTTCCCCCTTCTCCATCTCATTCCATTTCCTTAATCTCAAATTTCATCTACCGTTTTTGATTCAAGCTGCTAAATCTCTTCAGCATTTCTGTACCATTGACTTCTTGGTTTGATTCTGATGATTAAATTCGTATGCCAATAAATGTTTGTTGCTGATATCCTTTCTAGAGCCACTTATATTTTGAACAGACAAACGTCTGTGTGTGCTATTATCAATTGTTACTGATGACCTTGCTTCACTGTGAAAAGTGGCTCCGTACTTTTTGGCAGTTTTTCAATCCTGATGATTCTCTTTCAAGTCTTCTCTTTGCTTTCAGCTTCTTTACAGTGTTGCCTTGTGGCATGGAGTTCAAGCAGCATTGTACAGGGCTATCAAAGCATGGAGAATTGCAGCAGGGAACCACATGCGATGCATTCAGAGGAGGAAATAGGCTACTAATGAAACTAATGCTTCTGTGTCATGGTGAAAAAGTTGCTAGCACTTACGTTTTGTGGACAGACATATAAAAACTAGATGTGATCCATAGCGTTTTATGGAGGAGAGTAAGTGATAAATTAAGTATGCTTCACATCCTAGACAACATCAAAGTAAAATTTGCCTAACGTTTGAGAAATAAATTTATTCTGTGACTTTAACAAAAGAAAACTTAATTCAGTGGCTTTATATATCCTTTGAAAATACTTCAAATGTAGTATATTGTTGCAAGGCAGCTGTTTAGATAGCGTTACTTTTTCCTCAAAGAAAGCTATTGTTCTAACAAATACTCCAGACACCTAAATTGTTTTTGTGAGATACAGCTCTAACTTGCCAGAAGTCTGGTGAATGAAACAGCCAAGTGGGAGCTGTATGCTTAGAAAACAGTTGAATTTGATATTATTTTGTGAAATGCTGTATGTATTAGATTAGGGTTTTGTTGAAGCTCACTTTGACAAAATCAATTTATGCCCTGAAGCATGGGTTTTCATAATTTTTTTTTTTCAGTGATTGCATCCTTAATGTTGTGTTGAAAATGACTTGCATGTGTGCAGGAAAAAATGAGGCTGGGGAATAAATAAAATATTCAGCCTGCAGAACTTCAAAGGAAAGTTTACTTGCACGAAGTTGGCAGGAGAGTAGAAAAATTCCATAGTCTGAAACTATTTGGCTGCACACCATTTGAAACAGTTTGTTCCAGGCACAACAGATAAACGTAAAGGAAACCAATCTTCTTGGTTTACGCTTCTCATACAAGCAGAGCATGTAGACATCTTTACAAGCCTTCTTGCAAAAATATGTGCAGGATGGATTTTCTTATTGCATCATTGATATAAATTCCAGTGTTCAATTAAATTGGCCAGTATGTAATATGTACTTTACTCAAAGGTATGCTATAGTTTTCTACTGCAAGGCTGTTGAATAGTAGAGCCAAAACCCCAGAATGGAAGAGTGCATATTTTCACCAGGATGTTATATTTGGTTAGCGTAGGCAAGCATTTCATCACTAGCCTTTATGAGTTGAAGGCTTCTTTCTTTCAACTTCAGATACTTCAGCTGTGAACAATTTGAAAGTAAGATGGCAAGACTCTCTTAAGAGATAAAGTAGCTCATTTTTCTAAGTCCTAAAAAATGCTAAAGCTGTTTTCAATTCTAGCATATAGGAAATTCCTTGATTTCACGCAGTTAAAGATTGTTAATGTTGGAAAATAGAGCTGATAGGAAACTTGCATGTTAATACACGCTGCTATTCTAGTAGACAAATATGACTATTAAAGTTTTTAATAATTCTTTGTGTTGAGTTCTTCTTGCTTGAATTTCTGATAACAGTAGCTTACTGTGTATATTCATTAGAAAAAATTTTGATGAGAATAAAATTCAGACAAGTTCCAATCAATCTGGTGGTGTTGACTTGCAGGAAAATAGTTACATGTGTATCCTTTCTTTCTATCTTTCTTGTTTGAGGATGCAGAGTATTTTTGGCCATGTTTAATAGCAGCCTTGTGAAGCTTGAGAATTTCCTAGTATGAGCAATGTAAATCCTTAGGAAAGCATACAGGTGCATGCTGATGGGACTGCAGGGTCTAAGTGGATGTATTACTATAACCCCGAGTTATGTAAATAAATGTGTAATCTTGTGTCTGATTTGAGAACTGTAATCACAATTGTGACTCCAAGTCATTGGAGATTAAATAAATGTTTGCATCTGGGTATCCCTGCTCTCCAGTAGTAGGCATTCAGGTGAAGGTGTTTGTGTAGTATGTTACTTGCTGGACACCACAGAACTGCACTTCATAGCAAAATGATTGCTGCAGAGCAAAGTGTACAAAGTGCTAGGCTTTATAGAGTTGTATGAATATAGCCCTTAGTAATTCCTATCTTGGCAGGATTTTGCTGTTAGTCTTCACTAGAGGACTCTGGAGGATATATTTCTAATGTTCCCTCGATACTCCTGTGGAAGCTTAGGTCATGGGCTTCTAAGCAAAAATTCCCCATCTGTTTTACCAGTCTCTCACTGTTTGGAATAAAACTTCTTTTCTTGCAACATTAATATGTAGTGGTCAATAACTAGAATTATTTTGAGACTTCTCTGTCTGGAGAACATACATATCTCAAAATACCCATGTAACTTTATAGTAGAGGCAGAAGTATGTGTTGAATGAGACAAATAGTGTAGCTGAATCTAATTTTTGCTGATCTGCTTTTCAATTTTACAGAACATCGACAAAGTGGTATTTGTTGGAAACTTTCTCAGAATTAATATGATTTCAATGAAGGTGCTAGCATATGCTATGGATTACTGGTCCAAGGGACAGCTGAAAGCTCTGTTTTTGGAACATGAGGTAAGGAAATATATGTTGAATTTCTGTTGGTAAGGAGAAGGTCTTATTGTTTTTGACTTTTTGAGGGAGTTGAAGGGGAGAATTTCCACGATGTTGCTTCAAAGTGCAAGCTGAGTTCTGCATAATTTCATTATGAGTTCATTGGAAAATACCCCTCATTAACTTCCTGGGTTGACCACTAATTTTGTGGTATTTGTGTTGCACTAAATGTTGCACATCTTAATCTGCTTCCTGGTCCTAGTACCAAATGTGCTCTTCTGTGGGCTGTTCCATATAAACCTCAACTAGAATGAATTTTGGCAGATGTTTTTAAGGGGATTTTCAGATGGCTGTGTTTATAAGGGAAACTACACTGCCTTCGTACAGCATCTTTATAGCTTTTCTGTAGTTATATGTTTATATATTTATATTTATTTTTTAATGGTTTTAGAGAACTGTATAAGACTTTTCTTGATATAATGCTCTCTTGGACTTAAAGAAGATCACGTTATGCTGTAGTTCAGATACAGAAAAGATTGGCACATCAAGGTTCAATCTTGTAAGAAAGGTCTTTTTAATTGCTTTACTAAGATGGGGGGCTTTACATGTTCATGCATATGTCTGATTTGGATGTTTGATTAGTTTTGTTTTTCTGGTCTTATTTAAAGGGTTATTTTGGAGCTGTTGGGGCGCTTTTAGAATTGCTTAAAATGACAGATGATCAATGATGAAGATGTCTCAAGAGATATCTACTGCAGATGCTGCTGGATAAGAGTGAAAGCCACTACAAGGATGGAAATGAAGCCATTATGATAGTTCTAACTGCTGGATTTGTAAATAATTTAAAATCCTTTTAGCTGATCTTTAACTTCTGGGTTTTGAGCTTACACTTCGGAGTTCATACTGGGAATACTGAGATTTTTTTTTCTGTACACTGTATTTTTTAGGGGGAAAATGTGCAACGTTGCCAAACATACAGAGTTTATGGAATTATTTTAACTGTATACTGTTTAATGTAGGATCTGTGATACAAGGCATCTGCTTTTCTTCTGGGGTTTACTGATCATAGTGTGGTAATTTTAACTTCATTTAGTAATCACTCTAGGAGATTTTTTTCTTATTTTCATGACGTTTCATGATTTGTTCTTGGTTTCAAATGAAACTACGAAGCTGATGCATTTTTACTGTGAAAACTAGTTGTTGATTTGTTGCCTTTTCTCTTTAGATGAGTCGCTTTTATTTAACACCTTTCCCTCATCATGTCAAAAAATAAAAATAAAAATACAGGCTTTCCTGTGACTTCGTGAGTTTCTTGGCAAGAACACAGTAGAACTTTAGGAGGGAGAGTGTGTGGTGAAAAGTTAATTCTTCAGTTGTCCTGATTTTCACAATCAGGAACAGGCTGCTAACTTGACACTAAAATGAAATCCCATTAATGTTGAAAGTGATTTGTCTGAAGAGCTCTGTAGTACAGTAGTTATTTATATGGTACGTACTTGGTGATAGGTGGGAAAGGGAGGAGATTACTTCAATTTATTTGAAGACTTTTCTGTAGTCTGTGATTTCTAAATTGCTGGTGATCAAAACCAAGCGTTAACTGCATTATCCAAAGCCCAGTTTCTAAAGTTAGAAAGATTATTGCTAATGCATTTTCTGTTTTTAAGCTAAGGCTTACTTTCCCTGCAGGACACCAAGGTTTAAGTGTTTGTTCCAGTATGTTATTTTCTACCTTGGTTTGATTGGCAAATCTCCAGATATTTGTGTTGAGGTGAGATCCTTCTGAAATCTATGTACTTAGCTGCATAGGGTGGACAAGCTTGCTTTTCCTGGGAACCTTGAAGGCTCACAAATCAGAGGCTGAAGAAGTCCACAAATTATTTTGTCTGGTAGAGCTGTATGTCATGTCACATAGCATAAAGGGCTCATCGGGAGGGTAGTGTAAAATTCAGACACATGTATTATCCAGTATATTTTTGGAAGGGGGTTTATTCACTTTTTTAATAATCATTAATTTCCATATCTCACAGATGGTGAAATGAATTCATATTAACCTAATTGTTAACATGTCTGATGGAAATAAAGACCACCACTGTTTTGACGATTTTAATGTGTCTGTGGAATTCATTCCTTGGAATCAGTAACAAGACATGCATAACTGCTTTGTGACGTATGACAAATTGTTTCCACGATAATTCTTTGGTGCTTCACTTTTCTTTGCCTTTGAATCTTTTTTGCCTGACGTTTTGGGTTTTTTTTTTTGTCATAGGTTGTAAATAACTACATCAGAATGTTAGCATGTTGCAGGTGATTTTTCATGTAATAATCAACATGAGATAGGTGGGAGTAGTTTTACTCCATGCCTTTCATTTTTCATGAACAAAATGAAACTTTTATTAAGCTGATTTACAAGTTTTACCAGTAACTTGAATTTTTTTTTTTTAAAGGAATATTCAGAGGAAATGTGTATATGGAGTTTAGGTGCAGGATCTTTGAAATATGATCTTTATCATAGAATCTTCTGACATTGATTCAGGACAAGGTAATTCCAGACATCTAACATCCAAAGAACAAAGATGATGCAGGTCATGCTCCAGCTCTAAAATAATAGTTTGTTTTGTCAAATTGGCTGTTTCTTCGAATCGGCGTTTACAAAATGCATGAATATCTTTCTGGTTCAGTTTGATTTATATATAAAGGAATAAATGAACATGCATCATTTTTTTTGCAAATTATCTTTTTGTAGTCACTCTAAAGGGGGTGACTGCACTTCCTAGATGAAACAGTAGAGGGAAGCATAACATAGATAATAGAGATTTACTTGGCTTTAAGGACGGTGCTCATGGCAGCTTCATGGTTATGGGGTGGGACTTCTTGTGTGTTGGGTTTTTTTTCCTACTTTAAAAAAAAAGGTTTGCTCTTTTTCTTCCTCTTCTTTTTTTAAGAGGATATGATTTGGAAGTATCTGTCACTCAGACATCCCTGTATTCTTAGCATTTATAGTTCAGCAGTGAAAGAATGAAATGTTACTTAAGTATGAAGTAGCACTTCTTTTAAGATGTGAATTTTCTGATCCAGAAAAAGAAACAACAACACTAGCACGTCATTCAGGCCAACACACACACAGACTATGCAATAAGCACAAATTCAAGTTGTGTGGTTGCATAAGAAAAGCATGCATTAGCTGTAGAATTCCAGGGACTGTCAGGTAAGTTAATCACAGCTGTTTTAAGAGAAGCATAAAATGAAGCAACTTCAAAATGCTGAATTGAGACTTAAAATGCATAATATGTCAGCTGTCATAGCAGATAGACTGGAAAAATGTACAGACAGTATAAATGGGTCTATTTGGTTGGTAAAAAGAATAGATATAATGATTAGGATGTTGGATTAAGATAAGTCACTAAGTAGGAGAAATTGGAAGAGCCTGGTTTAAGAAGAAAACTATGTTGTAGGTTAAATTTCAACTTTCCTAACGGAGAAGAGTTCTGCAATGCCTGCAAAGGTATTTCTTTGTTGTCTTGAAATCTGAAGTCAGCATATTTTTCTTCCCCTGCAACACTCTCCTGTGAATCTGCCGTCCAGTAATTTGCTTGTTTATCTATTAAGCTTTGCCTTTCTTCATCCCTCCTGTTTGGAGCAAGAGAAGCTCCACTGCACCACCGCAGTAGGTCTGTATCAAGAACCTAGAAGTGCTCAGAGCTTTGAATCTTTGTTTTGAGAATGGTACGGGTAAAGAAGCAGATTCCCTGGGGAAAATCAGTGAGTTTGCAGGTTAAGTTTCTCCTACAAGGACAGGTTGAGAGAGCTGAGGCTGTCCAGCCTGTAGAAGAGAAGGCTCAGAGGGGACCTGGGAGCAGCCTTTTGAGTATCTGAAGGGGTCTGTAATAAGGAAGAGGATAGGTTCTTAGCACGGTCTGTTGTGATGGGACAAAGGAAAATGGTTTCAAACTAAAAAGGGGGGAGAAATAGATTGGACGTAAAGAAGTTACAATCAAGGTGATGAGGTACTGAAACAGGTTACCAGAGATGCGGATGCCCCATCCCTGGAGACATCCAAGGTCAGGCTGGAAGGGACTCTGAGCAACATGATTGAACTGTCGGTGTCTGTTCATTGCAGGGGAGTTGGACTGGATGGCCTTTAAATGTTCCTTCCAACTCAAATGATTCCAGGTACGTATTCGAAATACTTGTCATGGTACAAAATGAGATCTGTTAGAAGCTAGGTTAACATGGCCTGGCTTGTTATTTCTGATACATGTCTAGATAACTGTTAACGTAAGTTGGAGCAGAATGAGTGGGATTCCCTGCTTTTGCTTGTGATGGCATGTGCCATGTTCCATTGCTTTCAGACTCAAGCATTTGTTCTGTTCAAACACATGCAGCTCCCGTCATTCTTTCTCAAACACACAGAGACCATGAATTTTAACAGTTCTGACAAATTCAAACTGTGTCCCACAGGAGAAGACTTACATATTTTTAAAGTGAATTTTTTTTTGACTGAATTACTGTGTAATATTGTGTAAAAGTTGCAAATTCTGGCTGAGGAGTGGGAGGTGACTAAAACGCAGTACTTAATTGCACAGTTGTGGTAGAGAAGACAAGTATGGGACGCTTGGGGACAGCCCAAGGGCCTGACTTCCTGGGCAAGTGGTGTGCCTGTGGTGCATTCCAAGCTTAGCAAAGCTGTCCTGGTGTTTCAGGGGTAGCAGTGCTGATGTTCTTGTTAGACTGTCACAAGATGCTTTCAAGTGAGTTTTGGCAGGACACAACAGAAATTTAGGAGTGGGAGAGCCATATGGGGTTGAACTGGTGTCAAAACAAACATCTGTGATTGTTTCCAGTCGAATGAGTTCTACTGGAATCTGTTTTCAAAGTACAAGGTGTCTTTGAATCTAGGGTAAAATGAAATATGGGCTGTGAAAAAGACCACAGTCTCTTGTGTCTCTCTGCCTGGGAGGTAGAGGACATGAATGTCCTGGGCAGTAAGTATTCAAACCATGTTCAAACCTAAAAAATGAACCCAATTTCTGATTCTCTGGTGCTGACTGGAACTTGATCGTAGATTATCATTAATGTGGTGCAGAGAGATGGAAAGACTGTGACCCTGAATACAGTAAATGTTCTTCAAACTTCTGTGACTCTCCCTCCAAGAAGCCTCAACGAGAAGAAGCAAAATAAGAACTGAATCTTGTTGCCAAAGTTTGGATGCAGATACACTCTCTCGAGAAAGCAATGGCCTGGTCTTGAACATTCATTGCTCGTGTCAGTACTCGAGTGATGCAGCACAAGGGTGTGCTGGCCTCCACATGGATTTTGCATCAGATCCAGTGATGTTGCTGGCAGGATGGGGCTCTGCTGGCTGGAGCGATGGCTGTGCTGTGTGAGGGGTGGCAGACCCCAGGTACTGAGCGGCCTGCAGCCAGCACCATGCTGGTGTTCCTGAACACTAAAAGGCAGCTATGGAGCACCATGTTCCAGAGATGGCTGAGGGCAAAGGATTGCCACTGCCAGAGGTGGCACTGTGTCACACTGAGAGCAGCAGTGTGCCTCCTCTGTCCTGAAGGAGTTCTGCTTACTTGACTGTGAGGGATCAGAGCTTCTTTCCATGTTGTAAGGATCTGTGAAAGGATGAGGAAGTCATCCAGAGCCAGCAGGACAGATGTGCTAGCATTGCTCTCTCCTGCAAGCTATTAAAACAGCCTTGCCAGCTGGGAGGTTGCAATCAAAGTATCTTTGTATAAATCCTACATTGTTACCACCTGGCAGACATAATGAACTGAAAAGTTCATTTTTGAAGATAGCTACATGAATCACTAAATGCTGAATGAATTTAAAAGGAATATTCATTCCTTTTAAGTAGATTTGCTTTGTTTTGAGCAATCTCACCCCTGGTGTTATTTGAATAAATAAACAACTGCATGCTGTTCTCAGGATGCAGGCATGGAGCGCACTGTTAGCAGCTAGCGCCCTGCGTATTGCACTTGGCTACAGAATGCTGTGCAAAAAAAAAATTGCGTGATATTTGCAAGATAAGCCAAAAACATTGTCCTAAATTCCGTGGGGTTTGTCCTCTCTAGGCTAAAGCCTAGGAATAAATTTTTCTCTGTCTTCTTAGATCCTGGCAGCTTGAAGTCCCTGTGGCTGTGCAGCACAGTTTTGCCTCCTTGAAGAAGGAAGAGCAGTGTGAGAGAACCGGAGCTGCCAACCCAGTGCCCTGCAGCTGCTCTTTCTCTTCACAGGTAGGACAGAAAACACCCAGGATCAGATCCTCTGGAGGAGAGGGATTTTTCTCCCTCTCCTCCTTTTCTGTCATCAGGCAAGAAACCACCGAAGCCCCATATGTTTTGAAGTCCCTTGTCTTTGCTGCAAGATGTGCAACGTCTGTGAAGCCCTACTGCAGGAGAAGCAGGTGCAAACGCAGGTTTGTGCCGACAGCTCCTGGTCTTGAAGTGATGTCTTCCACCTCCCCCCGAGGGCCCGGCAGCCCTGCCGGAGCCCAGCCGTCTTGCCGCGTCTCCCACTAGGTGGCACCGCCGCCCGGCTCCCTTGCTACACACAGTGCGGCTCTGCCTTAAGTCTCTGTCCACGCATGCTCAAGTTAAAGAGAAAAAGCAAACAGGGGGAAAGAAGCCCAACAGCTCGCTTGCACACGCACGGAATAAAATAAATAGCTGAAGGTTGCGTGTTGCATAAGCAGCCTCGGAGCCCCCTGGTGCACCTCCAAGTCAAACAGCACTTTGGTGCTTGCAACTTTCTCTCTGGATAGGATGACAATGTTTTCCCACTTTGTTAGCTCTGCAAGTGTTTGCTCTAGATATTATCAATGGGCATATTTTATTTAAAGGAGGATATTAACATTTAAAACAATAAACCTCTTCCCCAGGCTGTAAACAAACACAACAGTCTGGCAGTAAAACACAGGCGGAAATCAGGGCTAGCAGTTCACTTGTGCATTTTACAGCAGAAGCGGAGTGGAGAATGCCCTGGGGCTGCACCGTGCCATGGGGGAGGGAGAGAGTGCACAGGGTGCAGCCTGGGTTCCGTCTCTGTACATTGTGGAGTGGGAGATGGCTCACCATCGCCTGTCATCTGGTGCTGCTGTGCTGCTGTGGGGTTAGGTAAGGACCTGTGCAGCCTAGATCAGTCTTTGTGTGAGATCTTTGCAGGGGCAAAGCCCCTTCTGCTTTGGCCCAGAAGTTGCTGTAGGTTGGGGGCTTGGGTGCTGAGCTGCTGATACCTCTGCAGAAGAACACAGCAAAGCACACCTGTTGTCCATCAGAGAAAGGAGAAACGTAATGCCAATGAATGTTTGTACAGCCATGGAAATGGTGTGCTTTCCTCATCTGCTGTACTTAGTGTACATAAAAAAAAAGAGACTGTGTCTAGCAAAAATTCTCACAGATGAGACATGTTTAGTCAGAATAGGTTGTAGGATATAGGTGCATCTTGTCCTGGGTGCCATTAGAAGTTGGGCTTCTTTTCAAATGATTCTTTTGCTCTATTACTGTAAAATGGCCTTATGTTGCAGGAACCATCAGTGTGAAAAGTGAGGGGGCTATGCAATACAACTACGTCCTCCTCTTTTCTTACTCTGGATTCCACACATGAATTATACAACTATGTTCTTTGAGGATCTCGCAGTCTCCTGACCTTCTGCTGGAGCCCTGTGCACACCTAAGCAACACAGCTCAGTCTTGTGCCTGGGAAGAGCAGTCTGTGCTGGTGACTGGTGGTGAGAGCCTCACCTCCTGGCTGGGAATCTGCCAGGCTGGGGCTGTGGGGGTTTGGTTTGCCCATGTCCATCCTGGAGTGTTGTTGTCTTAATACTGGGGATGTCAGGGAAGCTATGTCCTCTTGACCGTGTGGTGCCAAAGGTGGCTGTTCCAAATGTTAGTGACCACAGAAACGGAATATCCTGAGTTGGAAGGGACCCCCAATAGTCATTGAGTCTAACCCCTGACTCCACAAGGGACCATCGGAAATGCAAGCCCTGTGTCTGAGAGCATTGTCCAAATGCCATTCATCAGCTGCACCACAGCACACAGCCATCCTCCAAGCTACAGAAGCATGTATCTCAACTGCTAAGTTCTAGCATTATTGTTTCTGATTTTTACTTTTTTTCCCCTTTGGAAAGCTTATGAAAGAGTGTAAAGATATTATTTGTGTTTGCGCAGGACCCGAAGGAGTCCTTTCCCAGACATGGTGTCCTCACCCAGGCATCTCTGTGCAGGGCTGTGCTTCTGTGGCACCTTAGTGGGTGGGCTGAGAGAGCACAGTCCTGGCCCTCAGGGGGACTGAGGGCAGTGCAGTGAGTTACACCATGCCATTAATGCACAGCAGAGCACAGAAGGGGACACAGCTGCGCCCCAGGGAGACAGGGAGCTGAGTGCAGCCCTATAGCCCTGCACAGAGACATCCCTTAGACCCTTCCTTGGCCTGTGGCCCCACCAAGTAGCAGAGGGGTTTGGGATCTCCTGGAGTTCCCAGCTGCCCACTTCTGGCACTGTGGGGCAACAGGGAGGGGGAAAGGCAGTGCAGTGTCTTGATTGGTCATGGGATGGTGTCCCAGGGTGATGGTGTCCTTCTGAGCAGAGCCCTGCTGTTCTCCAGCCCCCGGCAGACAGCCCCTGGCATGTCCAGCAGCCGGTGTGGTTTATCTCCTTGGATAAACAAAGGGTTGCTGGAATTTGAAACTTGTTCCCAGTTGAGGGTCCAAAGCCCGCTGCAGTCCCTGCACAGCTGCCCTGACCTGTGCCTTTGTGTTGAATTTGGATGTCTAAAATGCAGTGAGCAGCAGTGCAGCTCCTAATGGTGTAAGGCAGTGCCAGGGCTGTGTGGGTGCAGGAGTTGGTGTACACCTAGCTCTGATGCACCTACTGGCAAACTAGCTGTGAGCCTCACCGTTCAATGGGGAAGCTGGGTTTGCACGCATAAGTGCAATGGATATTGTAACGCCAGGTGGGCAGCTAGATAAAACATCAATAGTGCTTCGGTTTCTTTGCACTAGAGAACTTAATTCTGTTTGTTCGCTTTTCCCTATTTAATAAGAAGAAAATGAGAGCTGCTGGGAAAAGCTGCACTCGGCTCCCCGCACTGCCCGCATACACGGGGCCCGGGGCGCTGCCCACCGCTGCGGGAGGAGCGGGGCGTTGCTGGGCGGTCCCGTCCCGAGCGGCGCTGCGGGCGGGAGGTGCGGCGGTGCGCGCCCCGCACACTGCCGGGTGCCCGCAGGGCAGCGCTAGGCACACGCGCACCGCAGCCCTCGGCTTGGGGAAGGGGGGCGTTCGTGCTGGCGGTCGGACTGAGGGCAGGGGATCGCTCAGCGAGAAGGAATACCAAAGGGCACGGTGAGTATTATCCCTAATTCTGTTTCTGTGCTGGATCGACCCTTATTTAATATAGGCGTTCTGCCGAATGCGCGTTGTTAACGAGGTGTTTCACTTTCCTACCTTTTCGGCGGCTCTACGTTCATCGAAGGTTCTTAGCGAACCCCTTCGGGCTCCCACGTCAGCGGCTGGAAGTGCCCCGGGAGCGCCGCCGCTGCGGGACCCCCGCCCCCGGTCCACCTGCGGGCACTGCGCCGTGCGGGCTCGCGTTCCGGGCCGGCGCCCCACGGCTCGGGCGCGGGCAGGGGGCGGATTTTTCAGATGTTTGGGAGCAAACACCATTTGCTTCCTTGGGGAGAAGTTTGGCCGTCGGTCCTTGGGACGTACGGTTGCGTAAGAGGCCGTCCGAGAGACCCGCGCGGCTGTCGGGGAGCGGCCGGAGAGTGAGGACAGGTGAGGAGGCGCGGGGCCGCTGTTGGAGCCCCGGCTCGAGCAGCTGCGTGCGGTGTCAGTGCGTGCGGTCTGCTCTGCCGCACCACGAGCGGTTGGTTCTGCGCTCTGCTGCTGCGCTGAGCCGTCAGCCAGTGGGTCTACTTTAGCCGTGTGTGGTTCTGGCTGCGCGTAACTTCAGCACGCCGTGTCTTTGCTGCTCCTTTTTGCAAACTAAGCCTTTATTTTCTAGACGACAGACTCAGGTGTCATAGAGGTTTTGTGAATGCCATTATGTTGTGCTGGACAGATGGGCAGACAGACCTCCAATTCTGCAAAGGGAGCCCTGTGGTTGCCTCTCATCCCACCTGCGTGTAACTGATTCTCTTCTACGTGTTCCCACGGTGCTGAATGTGTGGGACAGACCTGTAGCCACACTCTGTGGCAAAAGGGGTTATGCAAACAGCACCGCTGTAACTGGCACCGTGAGACCCTGCAGCCAGCAGGCTGTAAACTTCCCATAATCTCTATGACTTACTCCAGTCTGGAAAGGACTGCTGCTTTTGCAGGCAGCTCTGGGACTCGTTCTCATTTCTGTAATGTTTCTCTGCTGTGATTCAGCTGCAGCTGGTAAGAAAGCTCAGAGGGTACCGCTGCTCCTGTGTGGGGTGTGTGTGCTTGGAGGTGACAGCATGCTTTGGCATTCATGGAGCTTGGGGGAGCAATGATGTGCTATGGTAGCCTGTGCTTAACAGGGGAAATCACTCGTCCCTAACCTGAAACAAACTGAGTTAAGAAAAATGTGATTTTTACTATTTTTCTTATGGCTGCAGTTTGGGCTGTCTCATAGTCTGGTAGCTTTAAAAAGCAGATTAAAAACAAACAAAGACAATCCTTCATTTTATGCATTCTTTCTAAGAGGAAAAGGGTTTTGTTTCTTTCCCAAGGAGAGCTGGCCACATCCCCCAGGCGCTCTGTGGTTGAGGGTGCCTTGCAGGTGGTGCTGGGAGCAATGGGACTGCTGTGCTGCAGTATTTCCGCACGCAGTGGCTCCCAGCTGTGACCCGGAGCACTCTGAAAGGTGTGACCCTTTAAAACCAAAGCCTGCAACACCCAGGCTGCTCACTCTTTTTATTCATCAGAATCAGAGATGTTTGCTGTGGTGGCTCAGTGAACCACAGAGAGAGCTGTGCTTTCTTCTCGGGAGCTGCCTGCACTTGCTGTGCACTGTAGCAGGAGGTGAGCCACTGCCAGCATGTGCCAGCAGTCAGGCAGCCCTGGGAGAAGACACCCATGTGGCCTCTGTTCTCCTCTTGCTTAAGCCTGCACGGTGTGTACATGAGGGTGAGTTACACTCTCCTGTGTTTGTCTTTCTAATAAGATAGGGCTCCAGTTGGGACCTCGGGTGGGTTCTGCAGCCCATGCACAGCCTTCCCTGCGGTGGGAGTCTCTGTGGGCTGAATGGCTGCAGCCAGCCCCGCTTTGTGCCTTGAGGTGCTGTAGCGCTGCCTCGGCTGTGCTGACAAGTGGGTTTGCAGCTCTGGCATTGGGAAGGTAGGCACGGCTGTGGGCAGCTTCAGCATTTGCTCATCTCTACTGCACTAAGATGAGCCAGCAGTTTGTAACAGGCTTCTTCCCAAAGCCTGAGGGCTGTGGTACTGCCCAGGGAGCCAGGCAATGTATTTCATTAGGGAGCTAATATGAGTTCCCTCTTCATTAGTAAATGTGATCGAGTACCTTGCATGCAGTGCAGAAGCCATTGGGAAACCACTGCTTGGCTGTAGTTTGGTGCTGGTGATTTGCAGGCCGTCACAGAGCACCGTCTGCTGGCTGCCTTGCCTTGGCACTTATCGCAAAAGAAGCAGCACTTTTATGCTTGTTCATCATATTTGTTAGTTTCTGCTCATTTCATTTGTTGAAGTAATGAACTGAGAAGGCAGTATGTGAAGTGATCATCAACATTTGCTTTCAGTCAGCATTACAACGTTTTTTCCAAAGGATTAATGGGCCTTTTCTCTCCTTTTTTGGTGTTTTTGTTGTAAGATGATTATATTGACCCTGGTATGAATTTCAGGATATGGTGTAAATAACAGAGGTGTGATCAGCTGTGTGTAACCGTGGTCTCTCTACACGTGTTGTGTGCCCAGTGTGCGCAGCAGCAAGCAGGGCTGGGAGCTGGTGCAAAGGTACGTCGGGGAAGTCTCTGTATAGAGTTAAAATGAATGTGGAAGTAATGCCTCTGAGATACACTGGACTCCTAGAAAATGCTTTTTAACTGTTAAATATTGTTTTCATTACCCATAGTGGTTATCACAAGAACCTGTGGGATTTCTTGGGAGCACAGAGGAAATGGTTCTTCTGGTCTTGATGCTTGGTGATACCATCAGAGCAATGTCCATGGATTGCCCAGAGATGTGACTGCACTTCTGGGTTTCCTCAGATATCTGTTTGTTGCTCTGCTTGGGGGCTTGCCCACACACCTGCTTACAGTCCACTTCTTATGGAGTAGCACCATACATAATGTTTAAAAACCTCTCTTGAATTCATTCTGAGCATTAGGTAAGAATGCAGATGAGAATACAGTAAAATACACTTCAGTTCTTGATTAAAAAGTTGGAAGCGAAGTTCCAGATAGGTAGGAGAACAAAACATTGTCTAGGACCATTAAAAAAAAATAAAAGGTGTTTCTCAGCTGTTGCATAGAACCCTGTGGGTGAGTTTGGAGTACAAAAGTGTGGACATGTTTCAGTTCACCACTGCTTTGCTCCTGCATCCCCTTTTCTGCACAGGACCTGAAGTAGCTTTGAAGTTGGGAATGTAACTCCCCACGCACAGCCCTCAGCAGGACAGCGCTGACCTTTCTCTCTCCCTTTGTTGAATGTGGAAACAGTCCCCCGCTCTTCCACCCCCCTCCCCCAATTCAGAGCTTCCTTCCTTCCTGCAGTTTCTGGATTTGTACCAATGTGGATGTGATGACTCAAATTTCCCAGATGCAAAATGCAAATCTGCAAAGTGGGATCTTTCCTCTGCCTCTATGGGGGTTTCTTGGAGTCCGTGCTGCTGTTGAGCTTCTTAAATAGCGCGTCCAGCGTGAGCCAGATGGTTTTCCTGCTGGCCGCAGCATTCTGGGAGCTTATTTAACAGCCCATGTATCTCTGGGACAATGTTTAATAAGTTCTGTCTTTAAGTGTTCGTTGTATGCACATCTTAAACTTCTTTGGCTTTGAGAACTTCTCGAGGACCACTGAAACATACTGATTTAGTCTGTTAATGCAGGCAGATACCTTTTCATCGTGTCTCTTTTTGGGCTCACATCCTTGAGCTGGTGTTTGACAACATCAGTCCCCACTGACAGAGGTGCTTCGAGCCCGTTCAGGCAGCACAGTGGCTGTTGGTGCTGAGTTAGGAGCTGCTGGGATAGGGCCGAACTCTGTTTGGCTGCAGCCATCTGTGCCCATCTCTTTTTCACCATGATCGCATGCCATGCCCAGTGCTGCAGCATGTTACTGTACTGGGGGATTCTCTCCCTATTAGCTGTATCTGTTGGGCACTCCGCTTTCACGCGACTCTGCCCTTAAATTACACTTTCTTCCAACCAAACAAATAAAAGCTTTGAAGTCATGCTATCTGATCTGTTTCACCTAACAAACTGACAGTGTTTTCTCTAGATAAAGGCAATAGGCATTTGAGAAATGTATTTATTAACAGTCCTCTGTTGATTCTGTTTTTCTCTGATAACTGAAGTTCTGAAACAGCATTTAATTAGCTTGAATGTTCCTTGGTATGGCTATGGCATGATGTCAGAAGTAGCAAATCTGATGAGCAAAATTGCATCTCATTTGCTTGAGGGATTGGAAAAAGTGTTCCTGTGGGCAACAGAATGTTGGCACGGAAATGGGCTGGGCAGAAAGAGTTGAAAACGGCAGCTCTTCCCCTTGTGATGGAACTGGGAACACAACAGTCAGGTAATTTCTCTGCTTGAGAGGTGGTAGTGCTGTGCTCCAGTAAGATCCAGGGCATTTTGTATAAGAGCTGGTTTTGTTATGGAGTGTGGAATTGGTATGTTCTTCTTCCTCATCTAAAGCAATTCATTATATACTGAAGGACCTGATGCCTACCCTAAATCTGTGAAAATCTCAGCAGTTGGAACGGGGTTGAATTGATCAAACTTGTTTTTCATTTTTTGCACACTGATGTGCGACTGTGAAGTAAATAAGCAGCACAGTGAGGTCCTCTGGAAGCACAGCACAGGGCCTGAGCTTTGGGCAGCTCCCATTTGGGTTTGCTGAGGCACCTGGAGGAGCTGTGTTTAGGACAGCACAGCAAGGCAGTGCAAGGGAGAATGTGTAACTTAGGGCGTGCTGTAAGTTCTTCCATACCTGGTACATCATGTGCTGCTGTTCATGACATCAGCATTTCACCTTGATCTCATTTGTGGTTCTTTCTGTTAGTGCCCATTCATCTAGCCTGATGAAAAGCAAGTTTAAGGGAATAAATAAAACAGTTTCATTCAGCTTGTTTATTCTTAATTATTTTTGTATCCTAATTAATTGTGGAAAGAGTAATCTTATGGGAATAGAAATCTACATGGTGCAATGGTGCTTGTCAGGCACACTGCACAGACGAAGCCCCTGTGTGATGTGTCTGAGCTTCCAGGCACTGCTGGTGTGCCAGAAGGGTGAGAGAGTGAAGTGCTTCACATCAGATCTGTTGTGTGGGCATCTCAGGTGTTTCTGCACAGAGCTCTTACTGGGCAACTTTGCTGTCTTGTATAACTAGATGAGGAAGCAGTTTTTTGGGAGACACGTATGAAAAGCTCATACTCTGTGAATATCGGGTGATGTTGGCTTTATTGCTCCTAGGGAATATAATAAGAAAGTGAATGGTGTTGGCAATATATCACTGCCTCCTGGCAGTAAACTAACAAATGTATGGGGAAAGAATGAAAGGAAGAGCCTGTGAAAGCGGTGACAGCAAAAACCGATGTCTGAAAGCAAGCAGAGTGTTTTATGGAGGTAAGTGAATTCAGCTAGCTTGTGGACTGATTTGAAAAAAAAAAAAAAAAAAAAAAAGTTGTTTTTTTCTTTAGGTGAACTTGAAAGCTGATAGTCGCTTAGAGTTTATCGAATATAGCCTGACCTAACTGAATTGCCTGCACAAGGGGAGCATGATGTAACAGTGCAGGATTTGAAGGATGCAGGCTGAACAGAGCTTCCTTCAGAAAGCAGGTTTGTAGGCAGAAATTGCTGGCAACATATTTCCATGTACTGGTGTTACTTTACTGATAAAGGAAGTTTAGCTCAGCTGAGATATTTCTCAGCAAATTTAAAATATTAATCATTTTCCCTTAAATTTAGTTTACTGTTTTTGACATGAATTCAAGGTTATCTTTTATTATTGCGGTGTCAATGAACTTAGGGGTAAACCAACAGTTCCCTGTAACAACGGTTCTTTGAAATACTGCAGGCCACTCTTTCAGCTGTTTCAGAAACTGCAATTTAAGTAATCTGAGGATCTCATAATTGTTGATTCCTTAGATGGGGTGAATTTCCATTGTAAATAGCTCTCAAAAAAACCCAAAAAACAAAAAACAACAGTATACTCTGTTCTTTCTCTTTTCCCTTAATTCCATCTGGAAAATATTTTAAGGAATGTCACTCTCTCGGTATCAAGGATTTTAAAAAAATGATGAAGGTAATTCTTACTGTCTGATCATTCTTATTTTTATTTTGACATTACTTGTGATAAGCTGTTTAAAGTGAAACCAATGTCTCTGAAAGGATTATTGATAATGGGATCTAGTGGAGGGTCAATTATGAGGTTGGTTAGGATAACAGGATAAGAGGATAATTATAGGGTCCTTCTTTGAAATCTCTTGTCTCTTGGTTCCTAAGCTGTCACACATGGTGACCAATGGTGCGTGTGTGACTATTCCATCTGAGCAGCTAGCACGTACATTTCTTCATGATGGCTCCTTGACCAGTAACGTCAGGAAGGAAACTGAGATAGAAGATCCAGGACTGTTGGTTAGTTGGTTTTGGGTTTTTTTTGGTTCTTCACAACTGCTGTAGAAGTACAGTACCAGCTTGGGGGGCCTACCCTTATTTCTGCAGTTTTCTTGCGTTTCTTAGCCAGGTGTTTGGTCTTGTACACTTCCTAATGTAGTGGTTTCTGAGTAACAGTTCAGAATGTTGTGATAAATTGCCCATAGTTGGTCTGTGGGGTCACGCTGAGTGGCAGAGCCTGCACAGTCTGCTTCTGAAGTGTTTCCATTTGTGAGTCTGCTGATAGGAGTGTTTGTGTGTTTTACAGGACGTTGGGCAGGCTGAGTTGGTCCTGTGCTTGTAAATGCTCTGCTGCTCTAATGGGGAGGACTGAGTTTAATGGGAAGAAATAAAGCCTTTTTATCAATTCTTTAGTGACTGGTTCTTAGAGACATTTCTAGTTTTTTGTTTTGTAGATAGCATCAGTCTCTTTCTTTTCCCCCCTTTTTAGGTCCTTTAAAGTTTTGCCATTTATGGTCTCTCTTATCATTGCTGTCTAAATGCAAGATAACTCTCTAATGTGTGTCTTGCTGCTCCATAGGCACTCTTTACCTCTTACAGAGCCATCTGTGCCTTTTCAGTGTAGTCACTGAAGAAAAAAGAAAAGCATGATACAATCTGGTGAAACTGGTTTCCTGTTTTCCTACTGTCTCATTCTTCCTCATGCAGCTCAGTGTTCACTTCTGTAGTACTTCAGCCCTCCCTGCTTTCAGGTCAGATTTTCTGCCAGAGGCCCCCTGGTTTTTTTGCAGAGGCCCTGCTTGTCTTTGGTCTCTTTAAGAGTTAAGCCAATCCCTTACCTCTTCTGGTTGGCTATTTTTTCAAGCATTCTATCCAGTTACATCTCCATGAGTTCCTTAATGTGAACATGGAAGTGTTTGTGAGAAAAATTGCTCTGATATTCTGCTTGCTGACAGTTCAGTGTGTGTACGGAGTTGAGGAGCTGTACAGGAACATCAGAGAAGTAATAGAAAGGAATTTTTAAATGGCTGGAAATCTAGAAAGCAAAAATAAAACATTTCTAACAGGGCAGGTTGGTTTCCTGTGTTTCACTTACCAAAAAACTCAGTTTTCTCTGTGAAGAAAGAGGTATTCTTTAACATAAAATTTGGAAGCTGTAGATCTGGGCTGTAGTAATTAGAAGTACACCCTTAAGGAGCATGGAAAGTTCTTGCTGGTCTTTCCTGCAAATGATGTAATCGAGCAGCTGCACCAATATGCACTCGTCAGAGGCACTTTTCTTGAAGCTTTAAAGACTTCCTAAGAGCTAAAAGAAGTTTCTGGATCTAGTTGAAATGCAGCTTGGTGAGGCTGAATGGAAGACTGAGCATGAAGAATGTGCTGATCTGCTCAAGACGTGTCAGTTGTTTGTTAACTTTCAGAGGATTTGATTTCACTAAGACAATCTGTTACTGGTGAGTAGATGCGTTTTTTCACAGTGTGTGTGCAGTCAGTCATGTTCTTCCTGGTCAGAGAGATATTTACTTTTTATAGCTAACAAAGTGTCATTTTTTTTCTTGACCTCCATCTGTTCCCTTGTCTTTCACTGTAGCATTTGATGTTTCCTTCTCAACTTGGCAGCTTCTGTGTTGTCATTTTCAGAAGCTTCTCGCTCTTTCTTAGAATGTGTGGAGTGCAGGAAAGGCACGTGCTGTGATTTTATCCTTGTGGCAGGTAAGGTCCTGGCTTCCCTTGCGCTGGCTAGAAAGTTTAGGGTTTCCTGATAATCTTATCAAAATAATATATGATTGCTCTCAGCTGAAATAATTCACATATGAATCATTTTGTCCGCTGTTAAAATGCAGAAGGCCTCAGTAGTAAATATGTCTGCCTTTATTGTATTGGATGCTGATATTACATATGACCAAAGGAGGAAAATTCTTGTATTGCAGAGACATTTTTAGGCAGCAGTAAGGTTGGCCAAGGTGTGGCAGCTAACGTAAAGTAAATGGGAATGGCAACTCCTTTCAAAATCTAAATTCTAGCATTTAAGGAGATGTTTGGGTTTGTTAATTTGAATCACAGAATCATAGAATTAGTTGGAAAAGACCATGAACAAGGACCTTTTGCTATAGGTTGCCCCAGTTGTGAAGCTGAACAGAAAGATGTTTCTGTGAGGCTGAGGCTTGGCATAGGCTTGTCTTCTGTGCTTCCAAAAGCCCTCAGTTCAGTGTGTTCAACACTTAGAATAAAACTGGGTGTGTGGTGCTTGGCTATCTATCTTGCAATGTGTGTATTTGACTCATTCACATACAGTTTGTATTGTGCATGATACTGCTCTCCAAACAGAAAACAAAACAAAAAAAAAACAATAGTGACTTTGAGATTAAAATAAAGCTATCATAATTTTACAGGGCTCATGGTTTCAGCCGTAAGCCTTCCAAGAAAAATAATGATCCTGGTGGCAGTTTGCTGTCATACGGTGTGTGTTGTCCAGTAGAAGAGCACATATGGCATTAAGTATCCTAATAGGTTTCTTCTGAAAGGTAAGCTTGTGTGAGTGAAGGGAAATAGCCTGCCTTGCCTTTCCATGCCCGATTAGTTTCTACAAACAAATCCCGCATATTGAAGGAAAATAAAATGAATTGCTGCTAACAGCAGCCCTGGAACATCTGGTAAATAGAGGCAATCTTCTGGATAACTTATTCTGTAGGTGCAGATTTTGTTTTCTAAAATGGTCATCATCCTGCAGAGGGATCTAGATAAGCTGGATCGCTGGGCTGAGGTGAATGGGATGAGGTTTAACAAGGCCAAGTGTCGGGTTCTGCACTCTTGTATAAAAAGGACATTTCTCAGCTCCTGCCCCTTGTTTGCATTGCCCCACTCAGCTATGCACTTCTTCAGTACCTCCCTCCTCGACTTGCTTTTTTTAGCATCCCTTTACTTTCCTTACTGCTTTCCAGGCCCCACATCTATGCTCCAGTCAGTCTGTCATCTTCAACAGTTACCTCTTTTCTCGACAGGCCCAGCCAGCACGGGTTCATGAAAGGCAGGTCGTGTTTGACCAACCTCATCTCCTTCTACGACTGGGTGACCAAACTGGTAGATGAGGGAAAGGCAGTTGATGTAGTCTACCTAGACTTCAGCAAAGCCTTTGACATGGTCTCACACAGTATCCTTGTGCGGAAACTGGCTGCCCATGGCTTGGACAGTTTTACCCTCCGTTGGATAAGGAACTGGCTGGAGGGCCGTGCTCAATGGGTGGTGGTCAAGGGAGTGAAGTCCAGCTGGAGACCTGTTACAAGTGGTGTCCCCCAGGGGTCGGTACTGGGGCCCATCCTGTTTAATGTCTTCATTGATGACTTAGATGAAGGGATTGAGTGTACCCTGAGTAAATTTGCAGATGACACCAAGTTGGGAGGTTGTGTCGATCTGCCTGAGGGCAGGGAGGCCCTGCAGAGGGATCTAGATAAGCTGGATCGCTGGGCTGAGGTGAACGGGATGAGGTTTAACAAGGCCAAGTGTCGGGTTCTGCACTTTGGCCACAACAACCCCATGCAGCGTTACAGGCTTGGGGATGAGTGGTTGGATGATTGTGAAGAGGAAAGGGACCTGGGGGTGTTGGTTGATGCTCGGCTGAACATGAGCCGACAGTGTGCCCAGGTGGCCAAGAGGGCCAACGGCATCCTGGCCTGCATTAGAAATAGTGTGGCCAGCAGGAGCAGGGAGGTGATCATCCCCCTGTACTCAGCACTGGTGAGGCCGCACCTCGAGTATTGTGTTCAGTTTTGGGCCCCTCACTACAAGAAAGACATTGAGGCCCTGGAGCGTGTCCAGAGAAGGGCAACGAAACTGGTGAGGGGTCTGGAGCACAAGTCTTATGAGGAGCAGCTGAGGGAGCTGGGATTGTTCAGTCTGGAGAAGAGGAGGCTCAGGGGAGACCTCATTGCACTCTACAACTTCCTGAAGGGAGGTTGTGGTGCAAAAGGTTCTGGCCTCTTCTCCCAGGCAAGTAGTAGGACCCGAGGAAATGGCAAGAAGTTGTACCAGAGGAGGTTTAGGTTGGATATTAGGAGAAACTTTTTCTCTCAAAGTGTGGTCAGGCACTGGAATGGCTGCCCAGGGAGGTGGTGGAGTCGCCGTCCCTGGCAGTGTTCAAGAGGCGCCTGGATGAGGAGCTATGAGAGATGGTTTAGTAGCTTGTGGCACTGATAGGAACGGGAGGGTGGTTGGACTGGATGATCTTGCAGGTCGTTTCCAACCTTGTGATTCTGTGATTCTGTGACAGGCGCAAACTCAAGCAAATGAACAATGTCTGCTGCTCAGTGTCCTGATGGATGGCAGTCCGTAAACTGTACTCTCACATTTTGTCTTCTCTATCCTGAGACATCTTGGATAGCAAGCTTTATTAAATGTTGGTGATGCCTGGCACTGTGACCCCCACTTCCTGATTAGAAGTCCCGAAGCACTATCAGAATACAAATAGGCTATTAATCTTGCTCTTATCTGGTGTCACAGGGAAACCCTTCCATAAGAAGCATAAAGGGTTACACATGTGCAAAGTATCCAGATTGATTCAGATACGCTGCACATCAAAAACTGGACAAAGAGTGAAACACACAGGACAATCTGCTATGGTAAGGTTCTTGTCTTAATGCTGTGACAGCAATTAGAAATAGGGTTTGTTTATTTATTTGTATGTTTACTTTTTTTCTAGTACAATTCCCTAAGTGAACTTTCAGGTGGATGATAACCATTTACTGAACTGCTGGAGAGGCACTGAGTTTGTGGAGATGTACTGAGAAGGTGACTGTGTACTCTGCTTACATACGTACCCCATAATCCTCAAGATTTCTGGAGGATTTCAGTGGAGCAGTCTGCTGGTGTTAGGAAAGCATAAAGTTTTGTCACCTTTAATACCCTGTCACCTTTATCTTATAATACTGTACTGTAATACTTTTGTCACCTTTTTACCCTGCAGCCTTGAGATGCTCAATAAGGTATTTTTCTTTAGGAGCAGAGAATTGGAAGGAACTGCTGGGGTCATGTTGAAACAGGAAGTCATAATCCTGCAATTTTTGATAAATAGTCTCAGCAGATGTCAAAACAAACTGTTCTTTTTCAGTTAAATAGCTGATCCTGGGAGTAGAATGGGACAGATTTGCTTTGGGAAAAATATACCTGATCGAAAAATATGCCTGATAGAAATACAACCTATGAATGCCAAAAGCTGCACAGAATAAGAGAGCATTTACTTCCCTTATGTGTAAGAAGACCTTGGAATTTAGCTAGCTGCCAGACCGCTGACTGAGGTGCCTACCATGGTGTGCAACTGTGAGGGGCTAAAAAGGCAAAAGGAGGTTGTAAAAGTGCTGTTTAACAGGCCACCCAGCTGACAGGCACTTGTACGTCTATCACTATCTCCTGTGTCCTATTTGAATGTGCTCTGCTGTATTTGGTGTCATGTAGGAGATGGGTTAAGGGGCTAGCATGCCTGTGGTGTTTGTTGGGGAAGGGAGGTCTGACCCTGTGTGGTGAGACATCTGGGACTATATGGTGGCATAGAGAGGGCTATTTCCCTTTTTTTGTCTTTCCTTTCATCTGCTGCTGGGGTAAAGTCATTTCTCTACAGCAGATCTACACAGTTACAGATGAAGCTATCCATGACCATGCGAGGCATGTTGAAGAAATGAACTCTTTCAAAGCACGGGATATACTAAACCTTAAGTGTCTCATTGTCCACTGTCACTGAATGTGAACGGTGTTTCTTTCTATTCTCTAGCATTGTAGTGTTCTCTCCCACCCTTTACTGCTCATTCTGTGCCATGTTTGTTTTTCTTAAGTCGTAGTTGTGTTTTTTATTAAAGATGCAGCTGTTGAGGCAAGGGAAAAAGAAAACAAGAGTAAGAAGTTAGCATGAATAAATGTAGCAAAGACCTGCAACTAATTAATGCTTAATACGATCTTAAGGACAAGTAAGAAATGCAGTAAATCTATCCTAGGGAGCTATGCAAATAAGGCATGTGGAGGAAAATACCAGAAGCAGCCTTGGAGCTAGGTGAACAGGGTAACTGTAGCAAATAGACCCTTATCTTTCACTCTAAGTGTTAATGGATTTTCTCCAGCTGAGCTTAGGCTGTTTTGTACTTCATAAAATTTGCCTGCACAAATGTTCTCAGAGTGCCTTTGAGAGCTGTGTATGTTGCTGTTCACCAGAAAAACGGAGTTCAAATTCCTCTGAGCAAGTGAACCTGCTGTGGGAGTGCGGCCAGGTGCTCAGACATAGGCTGACATGAGTTTCTCAGGCTCAGTTCTGCTGTCGTTGCTGTGAAAGCAGTGTAAAGCATGTACAGTGTGTGTGTATGTATGTAGTTCAATTCTGCACTGATTCAGAGAGTTCTTGTCCCGTGCACATTTCTGTATTGCCAAACAGGTATCCATGGGTGTGTGAGATCCTGTGCTTATTTATCTGTTGTATAGATTGAGGCCAACCCCTGTGGGGGGGAGGGGGGTGATTAACTACACAACATACATAGCAAGGGTCTCTCATACCACAAAGTTAAGAAAAGACAGAACATGAGAACCAGCCAAGGTAGGATCAGGAGGAGATAAGTGACTACACGAAGAGCAAGCTTTCTGTCTCTGTCCTCATTTGTAGAGGCTGCAATTTGTATCACTCATGGAATGGATAATTAAAAAATAGCATCGGGGTGTAAGCCAGTGAAGTTTTCTAACTTCAGCTTATATTTGCTAGGGTGTCATACTGAGTATTTGTTAGACTCATGCAGCAAGAAGAAAGGTAATTGTTTAACTAAGTTCAGTGGCTGTAAGTCAAGGGGGTGGTTTGCACAGGTTCTGCTATGGGCTTTCTGTTGTTGTGTGTGCCAGATATCTCTAATGTAGTTGTTTTCAATTGCTTGTGGCCTCATTTAATGTTTGCTGTTGGTGTGTGTGTTGGTAGGAAGGGCTCTGTGGAAATCGACAAGTGATCATGTAACCAAGTACCTAATCTGTGTTTGCTTAGCCTGATATGTCATCAAATGCTTCACACAGTGTGCTTATAAACAACTAAAACACAAACTGGGGTCTCACACCCTAATTTTGTCTGGGAGGTTGGGCCAGGGACCCAGGCTGAGCTCCTGGCACTCAGCTATTGCTGTGTATGTAAAAATGAATTTAGGCTCTTTATTTGGAGACAGTCGACTCCTCTGAAAGATAGTATGTATATTTTTACTTTACTATAACATACATAATAAATCAGAGTTATTGTTATCTCTTCTGGCATTTCCAGAACTTCCTGTTCTACTCTTAATAACCAGAATTTGAAATGCAGTTTCCATCCCTCCAGGAGGGATGGTGAAGTGCATTGCTTCAATCCAAAATAAGAAGCTCTGCAGTACCAAGATGCTAAAGGGTGCTGCAAAGGTATGTCTGGACTGCATTGAATCCCTCTGGGATGTATCATGTGCCTATATACACTCCACCAAACTGTGTTACTCCTGATTGCCAGTAAAATGTCAATGGCATTTTATCAGTACGTTGTTAATTCAGGCGACTGGCATGGATTTTCAGGGGTTATTCAATCACTCCAGCATTTTGAACCTAACACATTAAACTTGCAGTAAATCCATCTTTGAGATCTCTAGTGTTGGCTATGAAATGTGGTTGCTGCTTGGTGATTGCTCTCTTGTTCAAATGAATTTGGTAGGATAATGTTGTAATGCGAGGCTTCATTGCCAAACAGGGGTGTAACCAATCTGTGACACCCTGGCTTTATGCTTGGTTGGCTACCAGCTTTTTGTGTCTAGATTAGAAGTGGATACCCACAAAAATGTTGCATTTTGGTTTTCATCTGCATAGGCAGGAATGTGGCTGTTGCCATCAAATCGTGCATTTTGCTCTTATCATTCACTGATCCAGGCTGAAGAATCATGTAAGGACACAGCCTTCACCATCAGATAGCTTGTCAATCTAACAGCTGCACACATTTAATCAGCAGTTGTTGCTTGGAGCTATACAGAAAGGGGTGGATAATTGACAATACTGGTTTAAAAAAAAAGAAAAAAAACATCAAGAATGAATCATTAGTGCATGTCAGCTCACTCCGAAAGTAATGTAAGCCTTTGTGCTGTATGGATCGATTCAGCACATGAGAAGTATGGTCAGCTCACAGATTTGCAGCACATGCTGGAAGACAAATAAAGAATGTGAGTAGCAAGTAGCAAATCCATGGATGTGACCTCTGTGTCATGAACCTGGAGCCCCTGTAACTTCTGACTACCTGCTTTTTCAGCTTCCATAATGGTCTATTAGTGTAGAATTTGTGAGCAATGCTATAGTACTCTGCCTGTACAAATGCTTTCTTTTCTTACTGCATTAGGCAGTCTATTGTACCTTTTCTCCTCAGTTTGTTCATATGGTTCCTCAAGAGAGCATGTTTTGTTTTTGTCAGAGTTTGTTTCCAAACATAGTGAGATAGGAGGGTGTAGGTATACACTGGTCCATGTAGTGCTGCATGTTTGTCTTGCAGTAAATAGGTCAAAAACTGGACTTTACATTTCAAGGAAGAAGTCACAAGGCTTGTGAAGAGGCCAGTAGTGTCCTTTGATCGTGTGTGCATCTAACAGGCTGCTTAGAAAGCTCTGTCAGCTGCCTAGGCAAATTTAGCTTCGTACTGGAAAGTTGTGTCAGAAAAGGAAAACTGCCCTGGTCACCGCTCTGGAACTTCATTGATCTTTTACTTGCTTGAGTCTTAGCAATTGAATACCTCAAAGACAAAGTTTGAAATGTTTAACTCACTTGGATCTTGTTTACTTTGTGTGCTTTTTCTTATCAGCTGTGGGAATGAACTTGTAAAGACTGCATCCATCTGGGACCCTTTACCCTCACTTGGAAGTGTGCATGAGATACCAGATTTGGGGCTGCTTTCAAAAGCCCTGATAACCCAGCTGCGTGTTTGTTTGATCTTTGTGAGCTGCTGTGACCACTGCTGTGTGATCCAAAACACAGCTATGTCAGATGTTCCATTTGAGATGTGGCCTACTCTTGAACTGTGGAGCACTTAGATGATGATGCGGAGTGGAACAATGCATATATGTATATCTCTCCAGAGCTTTGTGGAAGTGACAAGTGAAACAGGTCACTAGGCCTTCTTTTTACCTTATATGAGCTCTCCTGTAATTGATTAATGCATGTTATATTGGGCTGGTACTTCAGGCTACAGTGAAGATCACTCATGCTAGAATCCACATAAGCACAGAGGATAACATAGACTTTGCAGAGACTTCAAAACACTATTTAACTTATGATGAAATGGATGTTTGGCACAATAGAAGAAGAGAGAGTAATAAAGAGTGCACTAGTGCATGTTTTGATGCTTATAGTTGGCTTGGATTTGGGCTTGGAATCACTGAAAGCTTTATACAGATATTTACTTACAAATAAATACTAGTAAAGCCTATCATACAAAGAGAGAAAACAGAACAATCATTTTTTCTTTCCAAATACACTCACAGAGTATGGGATGTTTGGCCTCAAGTAAAATAAGTGAGAGTTCACTGTCTGAGGAGCAACAGGCATGAACATATGATACATGAAGAATACACAGAGTGGGATATTTCTTGGTAGCCTTCTCAGCTTAAGTAGTTGGATGGCAATTTCATAGAGTTTTGGCATCTTTTTATGGGCATTTTCATCCACTGATAGGGAAACTGTTTCAGACGTGACTGCTTTAAATCACTGCTTGAAAGTGTTGACAAGCACACACTGGGTGAGGTGACAAAGGATCAGGAGCCTCATACTACAGCACAGGCATTGGCTTTTGGACTCAACTCCTGCCTTTGCAAGCTACACAAAGGCTAAAATCGTATTCCCTGAAATGTGAATTTTGCACCGAACAGTGTACCAGAAGTAGAGCTGCCTCAATCAGAGGCTGCAGTTTGAAATGAAGTCCAGAGATTGGTGTGTGGTGCTGGAGTCCCGCTGAGGTGAGCTGCAGCTCTGGGCAGCAGCAGGGTGAGTTACAGCTGTGGGGAAAGGCCTGCTGTGTAGTAGGGTGCAGCTGCTGGGGGGTTCACCCTGGTGTAAGATACCAGACGTGAGGACTACTTCTGATGACTCAGCCTTGCTTCCAACAGATTTTAATACCACGTGTTTAGAAGGAAAACTCACTTTTACATTTCACAGCTCTGTATCCTGACTGCTCTCTGCCTGTTTCTTTGCAGATGGCGAGCAGCCTCTGGGCCCCCCTTCTCTGGTGTGTGTTGGTGGGAACCAACCAGCATTGCTGAGAGGAGGAAGAGGAGCATCGCCCCGTCACAACATGGCCCCACGTGCCGGCCCACCTGATGGTGGCTGGGGCTGGATGATTGTGGCCGGCTGCTTCCTGGTCACTATCTGCACCAGGGCTGTGACGAGGTAAAGGGGCTGCTGCTTGGCTCTGGCCTGCTGTAGTGCTACCTCTTTTCCACTTTCATCTCAACAGTGTTTCTCAAAAGCAGAAAGAACAGGAAGAGACTGCGGCTTTGCACACATGTGATGTGTATATTTGGGGTGAGATGGCTTCCACAGCTGCTGCTGGGTCGCTTTGTTGTTGGCTGGTGGCAGGAGCCCGCTCTCTGTGAGTGTGGACATTGAGCTGTGTTAAGCACAGGCGGGCACTCTGGTGAGGGAAAGAGACTCAGGCAGCAACTTCTTGGCCAGGCAGTGTGACACAAACGCAGCATTTCCTACTTCACATTCATATCATGTTTAGAATAAAATTGCCAGGTGTAGGAATATGAGGAGCTTGGGATAAACGTCACAGAAGGGACATGTGAATGCTGACATGATGGTACTTTCTGCATGCAAACATATCTGTTCCGTAATGCAGATTTCCTAGTGGATTTCTTTCCTTTTTCACATATGAAACGTGAAAGAGCCCAATAAATAATCTGACAAGTGTTAAACATCTGGAGAACATACGAAAGTGAAATATATGCAAGAAAAATACATGAAGAAAGTGCCTGTCCATGTTTTAGAGTAGAAAGAGGGAAAAAGAGATCTCCACTGCTGCTAGTGGCTGGAAAAGAGCCATGCACCCATTCGTCTGTTCCCTGCAGAGGCAGGTGAAACACTAGTGCTTGTGCAGTGAGGTGGAGTAACCACTCCTGGAGATGTTTTAAAGGAGTGCTGGAAGAGCTGTTGGCTCCTGTGGTATTTTTATCCTCTGGAAGTTGTTGCTTTGCACTTGCTACCATTTTTGTACTTGTGCATGTAAGAACATGTAGCTATAGGTGGTGCTGGTTCTGTAGGCGTTATACCACGCCTGCTCTGCTTGCACAGGCGTGAGCACCATTTCAGTGAGCAAGCATGTCAGTCAGGAGCAGGAGCTGAGCTTTGTGTACTAGGGTAACAACATCATGATGTGGCTAAAAATTGCTGGTGATAGTTACAACTTCAGTTTCATTTCGGTTGAAAAATCATATGAGTTACAAAAATCTAGCAGCAAATACCACAATAAGAAATGCAGTGTTTAATATTGATAATCCCTCTGGATTAGTCTGACCTGTCTGAAATATGTTCTAAATCAGCCTAATCCCCCTGTTGGGATCATAGCTGGATGCCATTTTGTGATTCAGTTGTTGCCAATGCAAAGCAAGGATTCTTCCATGCTTGAATCACACTAACATAAGTACTTCATGTAGAGTTCTGTTGAGGTTACTAAACTTGCATGCACCGTTTCATGTCTCGTGTCTCATACATTAATTATCTTCATTTCCAGTACTCCCTTGCAACTCTCTAAAAATATCTCCTTTCAGTTGGGATCCAGGCAAATCACAGATTTGATTGTTGATGGAGGCTGGGGAAGGACTTTCCAACAAGTTCTCTTTATCTCTGAAGAATGAGGTTGCTGCTTTCTGGGAGGCAATCTTCAACAATTTGGTGTTTGTATTTTCTTCTTTAGGTGTATCTCCATCTTCTTTGTGGAGTTCCAGGCCTATTTTGGGCAGGATTATGCCAGAACAGCTTGGATCCACTCCATTGTCGACTGTGCCACGATGCTCTGTGGTGTGTATTGCGTTTTTACAAGTAGTATGATTGCCTTTTCTTCAGCTCCATCTGTTTTGGGAGCACCCATCAGCCAGTGCAGTAGGCTGGGGAGAATGGATGCTGTGGCCTCTCAGAGATCTGGTGTATCTGAGCCGTTTCCCCTAGTGTAGTTGAGCAGGAAGAGACTGACTTCACACTAAAGAAAAGAAACAGAATTTTGTTTTGTTAAATGATCTAAGTTTGCAGAAATGTATGAGGTCTAATGGGACAAGTTTTTTGAGAGCTGTTAGCTGAGCACATTTCTTTTGCCTATTGATTGGAATCATATTTGAGAATTAGCACAGACTGTACTTTTTGCCTTTGGAACAAGTCACATCCTCCTCACTTTTAGCCACTAGTGTTTACAAATATTATTTCCCTTTAAAAGAAAATTTTGTGCTACCACAAATTATGTGCATCAGTTCAACAGTTGTTCTGAATTTCTTAGGGTTTTACTTCAAAACTGTGCAATTAGGTGAAAATCCAGGCCCTGATCCTGCTGTAGAGGGGTTAATCCACAGGCACTGCTTTGAAGGCACAGGGACACAGCTGAAATGAGACATAGAAATAGGGAGGGAGAGAGCTGGTGATGACATTCCCTGGTAGAGGCAGGGTGACCTGGGAACTGTCATTGTTGGAGAAGGGCAGGACAGATCTGGTGGCTCTGGGGGTGGTCAAATGGTGTGAGATATTCTCTATGTCTTACACAGTGCCCTCAGAAATGGCACTTGGAGTTACTCAGAGCTGAAGTATGGATTGCAAGTTGAGGAAAGTCTCTGCAGTTGTAAGCATGGATTAAAGAACAGCGTGGGCACTTGTAGTTGTTGCTATGGCCTCCCCTGACCCCCGAATATGCAGAGTAATTGTGCTCCACAGTGATTTTGATCTGCTGAAAGAGCTACTGTAAACTTCAGTTTTATCCTGACTTTCAGGAAAATAATTCTAGGTTTTTGATGCTCACCCCATTCTAGTAAGGGAGACTGTTGAAAGGCTATCCTGATCACCATTTTGTCTGACTTCCCTTGATGATTGTTGCAATGAACTGTGTCTGAAGACCTGCTATTAACTGCCAGCTTTGTTTCTTTAAAGCACCGCTTGGGAGTTTAATCAGTAATCATGTATCCTGCCAAGTTGGTATCATGCTAGGAGGGCTGCTCTCATCTACTGGACTAATTCTGAGTTCCTTTGCCACCAGCCTGGAACATCTCTATTTATCATTAGGAGTCCTTACAGGTAGGTGACACTCACCTTCTTGGTCCAGTTGGGAAAGCAGCACAGGAATGTCAAAAATGATGGTGCTCCGTTTAAAGAGGGGTGATCTCCCCATGTCATAGTACCACACAGCAACTTGTTCACCTCATTGCGGAAAAGAGGGTTTGGCTGCAGTCAGTGGGTCTCATGCAGCCCAGATACGGCATGCTGCAAAGCATCTATCTCTTTACCATTGCTCCACTGAGGGCTATGGATAAAGCTCCAAAGTTTTGGGATGTTGGGAAGGATTTTTGCAGTAGGTGATACCCAAAAAGATTTCCTCTTTTGACTGTGATTTGGGAGGAGGTTGTTATGATGTTATTTGCAACTTAAAAATAAAATGTAAATCGAAACAAAATGACTAAGTAGATGAATACCTAGAACCTCAGCTGCGCACCTTATTTTTATCTGCATTATATTCCTCTTAAAAATCAAACATATCTCTGGCTAATGGTAATTCTGTAGCAGATCCTCCATTTGCATTCAGGTATGGTGACAGCAGATATCTTTGCTCTGTCCTATTTTCCTGTGTTTGTGCATTGTCATGCACAGAGGAATATGAGAGGTGCCCATGGTCACACTGACATTCCTTCCTCATTAATACTGACCTGGTAGCCACGTAATATAAGCCCTTGTATTTGGTCCCCTGCTGTTTAGTAATGAGGTGGTGGAATTACTGCAGTTCACATGCTGCCAGCAGCTTATTCAATAAGGATTTCTTCTTGTTTTGTTTTGTTTTGTTAATAGTGCATGTAGTTCCTGCATTACAATGTTAATCTTTTGACAAATGTGTTCCTAACAAATAAAAAAGCTCCTTGTAGCTCAAAAGGACTGTGCCACATACCACCCTAATGCTACTGAGGCTTCCTTAGTGAGAACCACAGTGAATACTGGGTGAAAACCCAATTGCACTTTGTAGATGGGATTGTAAGTTGTCCATTCTGTAAACAATTAATTTCTAGTCTGTAGAGACTGATTAATACAGAGATAACTGTTGGTAAAGGCTGGAGGTGATGCTCCAACATAAAGGAGGTCAGAAAGTAACTAAAAAAAAAGTCCATAAAAGCAGCAGAACTTGAAACTGTGAAGAGTGAAACGGATGAGATGGGGGACTGACTGGTGAGAAACAGCAGAGCTTGTTCTAAGAGGTATAAAAATATTTTCAGTCCCAAACTTTGCATTTCCACTTTTCACTCATTGGCTCGTGGGAACCTATTTTCCCTGCCACCTCATTCAAAACTGAATACACTTGTCATAGCTCCTCTGCCATCTCCTTTCCTCATCCCCTCTAATCCACTCAGCTCAGCGCCTGCCCAACACAGAGAGGCCTTTGAGGAGAACCTTGCAAGCTGTTTATGGCACAGGTGATTACCTTCCCAGCTGACACATTCTGCTGGGGACCATTAGGGCACTTTTAACCCAAATGTGGACATGCTCCAGAACTCCATTCCGGAGCTCATTTTGTTGTCTCATTTGGAAATAAATGTTTTAGCATCGTAACAAACGTTTAATAGTTACAATCTCTCTGGTTTCTGCAGCGAAAGTCGTGATCTTTTCCAAGAGGTGGATCTTACATGTTTACTGGCTTGGACATGGCTTTGTGTTCTGAGGCATTTTTCCTCTCTTTGTTTGTGCACAAGGATTTACAAATGCTCAGGACTCCAGCCAGCTGTTCTGTGGAGTTAGTTGAGCTGACTAAAAAAATTTTAGTGCAGGATATTAGTGACAGAGGTAGACTCCTTGTACTGCATTTGTGATCTGAAAATTAACAGCTGGATTTGCACTAGATTGAAACACAAAGCATTGCCTCATGAACGTGCCCCACAAAGTCTCTGCACAGGGTTAAGACCTTATCTGATATCCAGGAGATGACATGCCATTTTTCTGGTGTTTGATAGCCCTGTTCTTGTGATTAAGTAAACACCACTGCTCCTTTCTGAGCCTTGTTATTGTGGGTTAATACTGATGTGCTAGGTTAAATCAATGGCCCTGATAGTGGAAGGAAGGAGTTGTCCTGGTTTCTTCCCACACTGGACTTCATGATGCAGAATCAGGAAGAATTTACTATTCATTGAAGTGGTAATTGAAGTAAACTATGTGGCTAATTTAATTGTTTTTTATATGTTATGCTCAGAATTAAACCATCTGCACTGTGTTTTCTCTCCTAGGACTTGGATTTGCTCTCTGTTATTCTCCAGCTATTGCAATGGTGGGCAAATACTTCAACAAAAGGAAGGCCCTGGCTTATGGAATAGCTATGTCTGGAAGTGGAATCGGTACCTTCATCCTGGCTCCTGTGGTTCAACTTTTAATCGAGCAGTTTTCCTGGCGTGGAGCATTACTTATCCTAGGAGGTTTTGTCCTGAACCTCTGTGTCTGTGGTGCCTTGATGCGACCTATTGCCCTTGAGGAGGACCGTAAAACTGTTCCGGGACTTCTTGAAAAAGATTATGTCCCTGAAGCACAGAAACAAGACTTGAAGAGAATGTCTCTCTGTTCACCTTTAATCAAAACATGGTCACATGAGTGTTTATGTTACTGTTCATGGAAGGAGTATGACTTTTTACTCATGCCAGGCTTCATGGTGCTAGCAGTGTCTGTTTTATTTATGGCATACGGCTGCAGCCCTCTGTTTGTCTACTTAGTGCCTTATGCTTTGAGCGTTGGAGTGAGCCATCACCAGGCTGCCTTCCTCATGTCCATACTTGGCGTCATTGATATCATTGGTAATATCACCTTTGGATGGCTAACAGACAGAAGGTAATGGCTTATAGCTAAGGAAATGCAAGCTTTAGCCAGTAGGAGGCTGCATGCAAGTAGGGTGCAATGCATATAAGAATTAACATTATGGACATTTTCTGTAGCACATGTAACTTCTCCAGAAAACCAACACACAATCTAACTTTCAGAAATGTTTTGTCTCTTCATTGGCTTTTGCTGGGTGGTTTTTTTTTGTTTGGTTTTTTTTTTTTTTTTTTTTTTTTTTTTTGTGTGTGTGTGTGTGTGTGTGTGTGGTTGTTTTTTCTCCCCTGAAGAAACAAAGTGTTTGTGCAAAGCTCTTGCATTTGACCTTGGAAATGTAACCTCTTGCCCGAGATATGTCAAGCATGATCCTCTGTATGTAATCGCAACAGGACAATTTGTGCCTTTTCATCTCTTCTGTGCTGCTGGGGAGGTACAGAAGTAATGGAGAAAAAGCAAAGGTCTGGCTTACCGTTGTCAGGCATATACTCATAAGGACTGATGTAAAATTGTTGTAAGTTTCTTAGTATACTGAGAGCTGAACATCTGACTAAACTAAGAGGTGTTTTGATTCTAAAAGACACATTATTTTTGTGTTTGTTCAGTTTCTAGGAAAAGTCAATCATTGGTTTTGTGAGACAGGGAGAGGGGGAATTGCCATTTTGCTTAGCTCTCACTAATTCCATCGTTGGAGGGCTGATGTGAAAGATGACAGCTGAGAAAGGTGTGCAATAGCTTGTTATGCATAGTACTGGGAGTGCCTTGCTGAGCTGGAAAGCCCATGAAATACTGCTTTGAGCACTGAAACTTCAGAGGGCTGCGTAATCTTGGCAGGTGAGGAGCTGCCCTCACTACAGTCAGTCCTAAAAGCAGTTTGGGCTGCTGTTCTCCAGGGGTTTCTGCAGCTGTAGGTTGGCATCTATCCTCATTGCCGGTTGAGATTTTCATCTAGAAGCCTGGGTAATAAGATGGATTTAAATTTGAGCAAAATGTAAGCGAGAGAGACTGAATGCTACATAGCAACTGAGGTGCTGTGTCCAGTGATATTCTTTCCTGTTTTGAAATTTGCAGGTGTCTGAAAAAATATCGGTACTTCTGCTACCTCTTTGCTGTAGGAATGGATGGCCTCTGCTGCCTTTTCCTACCAGTTCTCCAAAACTTCCCCTTGCTTGTGCCTTTCTCATTTACCTTTGGATACTTTGATGGTGCCTATGTAACGCTGATCCCTGTTGTGACGGCAGATGTAGTGGGAACTTCTTCTTTATCATCAGCACTGGGTGTTGTGTACTTCCTGCATGCCATACCATATCTAGTGAGCCCACCCGTTGCAGGTCAGTTCACAAATGACTTTTCTGTAATTTTATTACTTTCACCTCTTGACCAAAAGCAGAATAACCTAAGCTTCTAAGGGCTGTGACATTACCACTTCACATCGTGCAGAAATGAAAGATTTCTCTGGAGTTATGCAGTTTTGAAAATGCTAGCTGAAGAAATTCATTCCAAGTTTTGTGGTTTTTTTGTGTTTTTTTTTTTTTTCCATCATGAGGACTTAATCTTTTCATCTCTGAGCTGCTTTGGACAGATGGTTGAGTCAGTTTCACTACTGTTTGTCCCAAGCTCACCCATCATTTTCCCTAACAGTTAAATTGCAAAAGAGTGATGATGGGAACTTTACTCTTGTTATTCTTTGGAAAGCTCTTGACATAGTTTTGAATATTATGGAAAGTTAGAGATCATAGAATCATAGAATCATAGAATCATAGAATCATAGAATCACCAAGGTTGGAAAAGACCTAAAAGATCACCCAGTCCAACCGTTCACCTATTCCCAATAGCTCCTACTAAACCATGTCCCTCAACACAACATCCAGTCTTTCCTTGAACACCCCCAGGGTCGGTGATTCCACCACCTCCCTGGGCAGTCCGTTCCAGTGCCTGACCACCCTTTCTGAAAAGTAATACTTCCTAATGTCCAGCCTGAATCTCCCCTGCTGTAGCTTGAAGCCATTCCCCCTGGTCCTATCACTAATGACACGAGAGAAGAGGCCGACCCCCAGCTCACTACAACCTCCCTTCAGGAAGTTATAGAGAGCAATGAGGTCTCCCCTGAGCCTCCTCTTCTCCAGGCTGAACATTCCCAGCTCCTTCAGCCTCTCCTCATATGGCCTGTGTTCCAGACCCCTCACCAGCTTTGTTGCCCTCCTTTGAACACGTTCCAGGGCCTCAATATCTTTCTTGCAGTGAGGGGCCCAAAACTGGACACAGTACTCGAGGTGCGGCCTCACCAGTGCTGAATACAAGGGAACAATCACCTCTCTGCTCCTGCTTGCAACACTGTTTCTGATGCAAGCCAGGATGCCATTGGCCTTCTTGGCCACCTGGGCACACTGTCGGCTCATATTCAGCCGAGCATCAATCAATACCCCCAGGTCCATTTCCTCTATGCAGTCCTCCAGCCACACCGCCCCAAGCCTGTAGCGTCGCCTGGGGTTGTTGTGGCCGAAGTGCAGGACCCGGCATTTGGCCTTGTTGAAACTCATCCCATTGGCTTCAGCCCAGCTCTCCAGCCTGTCCAGATCCCTCCAGATCTTTTCCAGAGAGCCATGTATAGGTATGTCTTGCATATCTTGTCTGCTGTTCACAGCAATTTCCAATTAATCTCTGTTTCTGAAGTTTTTAATTTAATTTTCAATAGCAAAAGATATTGCAAAAGGAAATGCTTTAACTGATGCATGAGCCCAGGGCGCAGCTCACTAGCAATTTTGGTATGAGGATCTCATGCACACAGTAGTTAAGTTGTTAAGCATGTCTAAAGACTGATGGTGTGAAGATGTTTATGTAGTACTGTGGGGATGACTGCTGTGTTTTTCTTGTGGGTTTGACATCTAAACAAAACCCATAAAAATCTTATATTCCTGCTGATGCTATGGACCAATTTTCTCCCACCCCAAGAGGTAAAAGAATAGTGACAGTGATGTGAGCCTCTCTGGTTTTATGGTATTCATATGTGATAAAATCCCCAAAGTGCAGCTGATCACAGGATTTGTAAATAAAAAAATGTAATTTGTCTTCCTACAGGTTGGCTTGTGGATACAACTGGCAGTTACACGGCATCATTCCTCCTGTGTGGATTTTCTATGATATTTAGTTCAGTGTTATTATGTTTTGCCAGAGTGGCAAAGAAAATGAAGAGGACGCGTTTGAAGTCACTCTCCAACGATGCTCACAGCAAACAGCACATCTGGACAAATGGAGCAATAGCTTATTCTGTCACAGGAGAATTAGACCACAAGGATGCTGAGTTTTTGCCTGTGGACACGAACAGCTACAGCAACAGATGACAATCACTGTCAAGATTCAGTACTGTGCAACTACGATGAGACAGAGGAGACTGCATCATGTTGCAGTGCTGAAAATGATAGTCCTGTGACACAAGGCCAGTTAGATATTTCTATCATGTTTTGATAGGCTAGGATCTGCAAACAGCATAGGAAGTTGAAGCAGTAGTAGATCAAAACTATACTGAGAATAGAGTTGGTAGATAAAAGTTTCAACAGATTTAGTTCTAAAGCAGTATGTTGACTCCACAGGTAACCTGAAAAAATATAATTGGCTATGATCAAAAGAAAACAATAAAGTAATCAGTCACCAAAGATGAAAAATAATGTTTAAATTATTTTAAAAATATTATTAATGAAATAGACATTTCAGTGTTCCTGTCTGTTAGTTTTCAATGGAGTAATCACAGGTGCCCCTCCATTTTTCAGGCTGCATCTCTTTGCCAATGACTGTTTTGAATGCCAAAGTCATTTTTTAGAAAATCTGACAGAAAGCTGTGATTTATGCTGAAAGTATATCTGAAGCAGCTTTAATTTCTATAGTGTGCCTGAATCTTGTTCATACGTTGCAAGTTCATTTCAAGGGTGGCTTGAGAGCTGCTTTCCCAGTCCCCCTGCAGCAAAATGTTCAGGTGGTTTGGTTGCTGGTGGTTTTTGGTTGGTTGTTTTTTTCTCTGGAAACCTCTAGAGGCTGAATTTCTGAATGTTGACATTCCAGGTATGATCCTCCAGCTGGTGTTTTCTGAGTGGGTGTAAGAGGGATCATGGCTGCTCTGCCATCTGAACATCACTAGCTTTTAGGAAAAATTAGATCTGCGCAGATTGGATCTGAAGCAGATTATGGAGAAGTAATAGCTCACCACACCAGCTATTATTAAAGAGAATGTTGGCTGACAAATTGCTCCTGTGTACTGCAATGGCCAGAGTGCCCCTTTTTTGCATCCAGGAGCTGTATCTTTAGATGATTCTACTTACTCACTTGTACTGACTGATCAGGTCACTTGTTCTGGACAGAAAGCAACAGCTGTGATTTGCCAATGATTTCCTGCTACTTGTGCTAGGGATATTTACTACAACTGGCTACTTTGTGAGACCTGGAGACTGAATGTAGCTCATAACGCAAATTACTGATGGTCAGTTCGTTAAAAATGGGATGCTTCTACATTTCCTTGGTGAATCCATTAAGAGATGGAGAAACTTCACATTCTGAGATGAAGATTTTTTCTGTTTGATGATGTATGAAGCTGTAGTCTATTCATTAGCAAATTGATTGGAGTCCAGATAAGTTTCATTAATGCTGTAATGTTGTTGATTGCCTGCAGTACGCTTGGTGTTTGCTGTTGGTGTCCAATTCCATTCTGTGCCTCAAGAGGGAGACCAACGCGGGCTGCAGTTCACGACTTTGACTTAGATAAGAGAACAGTCACAGGGTCATAATGTATTTTATATCTATCAATACTGTGTGTATCAATTACTTTTATTTTTCATGCATATTTCAAATACAATGCATTAAAACTGTTTGACTTCAGCTGTCTGTGCTCAAAGCATTTACCAATCCTGCTATGCCCCACTATGGTCAGAGCAAGTAGTGTGAATTCCTGCACAGACCGCAAATTAAGAGGTGAGAGTGCCAAAGCTGTTTAAAACTATCAGCACAACCTTTCTTCAGTTCTGTGTGGCAAATGAGTTTGAGGTCCTATGTTTCATTTTAACGTACGTTGATAAAAAGACAAAAAAAAAAAAAACAACAAACCATTCAGTATTTTGTGAGTTGGACACAATATGCACACTTGGAAGAAAGATGTTATGTGTATTAGTAGTGATGAAAATATTGTTTTAGATTCCACTACAAATGTTTTGTATTAAAAAAATAGGGAGTAGTGTGGTCTATAAGAGATTATTTCAGCAATTTATAAGTGATCAAACACTCGTTTTACAAAAATTTAGTTGTTTGGTTTTCTTTACCACATCATGATATGTCAACAGTTGTTGGTGCCATGACTGCATGTTATAAAAGCCTGTTGGAATAGTGCTATCACATTTTGATATGGGTAAATAATACAAATTTGGTAACAAATTATTAGCATACGGGGATTGTCTTAAACAATTTCAAGATATTTTTTCATAGGGTTTCCTGTTTATAAACATGAACACTCATTTATAATCAAGGCAGTATTTATTGTTTTAAATATCAATTCAGCAGAAAACATCCCATTTGTTTTATACGCAGACATTTTTTGTAGAAAATGGTAGAATCATTTCAGGGTTTCTAGCGCTGTTTCTGCTTTGACCTAAAGGCATAGGTACCAGAATGATGCTTTCTGTGCATAAAACTAAGTATAAAATATCAGCCCTGTGGTGAAATTCTCCATCTAAGAAACTCAGAAGGGATGAGGCAAAGAAATGGAAGTGGAATAACTAAGAATACAACCCAAGATTGCAAATCCTCACGACAAGCTTCTACTCTTTGCTCTGCAGAAACAGAAATGAACTTCTCCATTCTGACATGTGAAATGGATTATAATACTTTTAAAAATCAGTAATATATCTGCAACATTTTTTTCTTTCTTTTTCTTTTTTTTCTTTTTTTTTTTTTTCTTTTTTTTTTCAGAAATGATGCTATTCATGCTGTTCTCATACAGGGTACAATGGCAGGGCACAATGCGGCAATAGGCAGATATTGGGCAAGTTGTGAACAGAATAACACTGCATTCCCACCAGCACTATTGAGCACCAGTGGAGGATATAACCTTGGATGGGGCACTGCATTGCTGAACCTCTCTGGCTGCCCGGAGCTTGGCTGGGGCAACATCTGCCCAAGACAGAAACAGATGGATCCTACTGCAAATGAATCCTGCCTGCAGTAATGCTGCATTTTGTGCAGCATAGCAGAACTCAGTGCAAGTAAGTGCAGAATATGATTTCTAATTGGTTTTATAGCTGATAATTTTTAGCACTGCCAGCAGTGCATAAAGAACTTTGAGACACTCAGATGCTAACAGCCTTTATGGCCCTGTGGCATCTCCATCTGCTCCACAACCAGTGCTGTTTGCAGCCAATGCCCTGGGCAGCCCCCCGTCCTGACGTATGGGCAGCCCTCTTCCAGAAGCACCATATCATCTTTGAGCCCATTCTGCCCCAGCTGCAATGGGAGCTGTAGGAGAGCTATGTATGAGGCCAGGTGGTGGAAGTCAGTTGTAGCAGAGAGCCTAATAATCTCCACTCTCAGCCTGTATGGAGTGGATGAGGAGGCCCTTACCCAGGTGCTGGAGCCCAACCTAGAGCACCATGCATGACTCGTGTGTGCCATCATTGTTCAGTTCCGCACTGAAGAGGCCCCTAGGCTGCTGGCCTGACAGGATGCTGCACTGTTATGAAGCAGGAGGACAGCCCCATGGTTGGAGAGGGACCTTCAGCAGCCCTTCAGACTGCATCTTGATGAACTTCCAAGTACATTGGACACCATTCTTTGTGGAGGCCCCAGACATGCCATTTGTGCTGCCATCCCTGCAGCACAGCAGGAGCCCCCTGAGGAGCCTGGGAAGGGGAGGCAGCAAGTTCCTCTACTCCTGGCCAGGGCAGGGACTGCTTGCTCAGAGCTGTGTTGTCCTCCAAAGATGAGGGCCAGCAGCTTCAACAACCCTGCAGGAGGCCACCCTTCGAATGGCACTTAGCAGGGCTACAGCTAAAGACAAAAACAAAAAACAAATAAACAAAAAAGCCAAAGACTACAGCACAAAGTATTGCTCTTAGTCATTGCACAGCTGACGTTGTTTAGCACAGAGGCTGCTTTTCCCATGTTGCTGATGCCTTCCCCTGCCCTGTCTCAGTGAGACAGCCTGATAGGGAGCACAGCCAAGGGCTCCAGGACCTGAAGTTGTCTCAGTGATGTTTGCTCCCAGCAAAAAGCCTGCTGAAGATCTGAGGGCTTGCTGAGGATGCCTGACAGCCTGGGAAGGATCACAGCTAGGACAGCTGATGCAATCTGACCTAAGGGATGCATCCATACTGTGTAACATTGTGCTCAGCAATAAAAACTGGAAAGGGTGAATTGAGGATGGACTTTGCCAGGGTTGCTGTTGTTCAGGGCCTAGCTGGACATCAGTCAGCTGGTGGTAAGCAAGCGCTTTTTGCATCACTTGTTTTTCTTGGTTTTCTTTTACTTTTCCCACATTTTATGTATTAAAGTGCCTTAATATAAACCCATGTTTCCCAGTGAACCAAACGGACAAACAGTGGTTGTTTTTATTGTTAAACAACATACAAGGTAACAAACTAAACAAGTCAACACAGTTTTTTTTCCTAAATGACACCTAAATGACACTAAATGACACTATTTGAAAAAACAACAGAAATGACCATGTTAGTATCAGCATGCCTTTCAAGCGGATAGGTTAAATGTTATAATATTATGGTTCTCTTTCCTCAATAGAAGGTGAGAACTGTTTTCCAGCTTAGGAGCTTTATGTCCTGCAGGTACTCATAGACAACTTTCATATCAGTATTAGCATGGCAGCCTAAGGTAGCATGCTTTTTGGCAATGAACAGGCAAGCAAATGCACAATCATCTTCTGGTCATCATCTGCAGATTCTGCATTATCATAGAGGAGTGATGCCACCGGATTTTTCAACTGGTTATAACCCTAGCCTTAAAAAGTGAACAAATGCATTTATATTTTCTCTTTAAATGTGCTTTTGTTGTTGTTGAAAGGGATTTGGGAGTGCTTCAACTTGAGAGGGAAAGTCGTAGCTCACATAATGCACTCAGATATTCTTCATTGTCAGGATTGTATTCATTGGCTTTCTCATAACATTCAATTGCTTCAAGCTTCTCACCATCTAGTTTATGAATATGTCCAAGTGTACTGAAATCCTCTTCACTTCCTAACCCTCCTTGAATTCTCCTTTCCAACAGTCTCTTCAAGTATTGTTTGATCTTTTTTGCAAAACAATGATTACCATTTTTTAACCCTTCTTTGTAATATTTAATTGCTTCAGATTCTGATTTCTTTTTATATTGCAGAAAATTTCCATAATAGTAGCATATTTCTTGTTTATCAGAGCAAGTCAGAATATTTATCTTCAGTGCTCTCTGAAATGTCTCTTCTGCTTCTCGATACATCTTTGCCTCTGCATACATCCTTGCCAAATCAATTAAGGCACTAAAAAATTTTGGCTTTTGTTCAGCCACCACTTTGAAATGAGAAATGCAAATTTGAATGAGTTCTTCTATTTGATCTTGAGGTGGATATCTTGTACTGTTTTTCAACTCATACAGCTTTGCTCTGTAGCAGAGTCCTAGCTGATGAAGCAAAAAGGTGGATTTTGGTGATATTTCCAGGGCTCTCTCCAAAACTTCCTGTGCCTTGTCCAGTTCTTTTTTCCTTCTGTAAAATTTAGCAGCATACCTCAGGAAATAGGGAAGATCAGGAGTTTTCTGCATTCCTTCTTCAATGCATCTCTCTGCTTCATCAACTTGATCTGAGTCCTGAAGTTTCAAAGCAAGTAATGCCAAAAGGTATGTGTCCATTGGATTCAGTTCCAGTGCACGCTTCAGAGGCTCCAGAGATGAGTTCACTTCTTCACATCTTCTGTTAGAAAATTCTTCCAAACGATACATTGCTATCGCATAGCCGGCATTAAATTCTGGGTTGTTGGGTTCCTCCCTCAGAGCATTTTCAAAGCACTCTTTTGCTCTGTTATAGTACTTTCCTCCAAATTTTAATAGTGCAAATCCTTGCTCAGCATAGATCTCTGGAAGCTGAATCTTCAGCTGAGCAGTATTTGAAAGTTTTTTGCAACTGTTTTCAACTTTATTTATATATTTTTGAGCTTCCTCATATCTACCCATGTGGTAGTAGATCCAAGCGTAGTTTCCCCAGGTAATGAGACTTCTCCTGTCAATTTCATCTGGATAATATTTTTTAACTTCTTCTTCAGCTTTTTGGAGATATTCTAGAGCTGCTTTATCTGAAAGCTGTAGGTGGTATATGTAAGATAGTAGATTGTAGTTTGAAACATTGGGTTTTATGAAAAACTCAATCTGATCATATATTGATTCTTCCAGGCTGGCAAGATCTATATCCTCCTTCAGCAAAGTCCACGTAAAATAACATTCTATCTGCAGAAGGGAGTTCTTCAAGGAATTCTTAGAAATAGTGCTAGAATAAATTAAAGAAGATTGATTAACTTCCTGCTGCTTGTGTTTTTAACCCAAGCATGATGTACTATAAAAGCAGGCAGTACCTTGGCTGGTGCCACTAGTCAACAATAGCTCATGTAAGTCACAACTGTGGGAAGCTGTAAGTCTAGAGTAATTCTTCTAGTAATTCTCCTTGCCAGTAGAACTGAAAGCACCACTCACATAGAGAAAGGAGTGGTGGTCTGGATGCTGTTAGAGAACAGCTGCTCTACTCTAACACCAGCACTCCTCCAGGCCTCAGGAATGTATTACCCCTCCATAAACATGGAGACCCTGCTGCCTTTCTGCCTCTGGATTCCTCCATGCATGTGGACTTCACCAAAGGAAGGTCATGCCCTTCACCAAAGGAAGGTCATGCCTCACTAATCTTGTGGCCTTCTATGATGGAGTGACGGCATTGGTGGACGAAGGGAAGGCGACCGATGTCATTTACCTGGACCTGAGCAAGGCCTTTGACATGGTCCCCCACCACATCCTCATCTCCAAATTGGAGGGAAGTGGATTTGATGGGTGGACGACCCGATGGATAAGCAATTGGTTGAAAGGCCGCAGACAGAGGGTGGTGGTCAATGGCTCTATGTCCAGGTGGAGGCCGGTAACAAGTGGTGTCCCCCAAGGGTCTGTCTTGGGACCGGTGCTCTTTAACATCTTTATCAATGACATCGATGAGGGAATTGAGTGCACCCTCAGCAAGTTTGCTGACGACACCAAGCTGAGTGGTGCGGTTGATACGGTGGAAGGAAGGGATGCCATTCAGAGGGACCTCGACAGGCTGGAGGGCTGGGCTCGGGTGAACCTAATGAGGTTCAACACGGCAAAGTGCAAGGTTTTGCATTTGGGCCGGAAGAACCCCAGGCACCCGTACAGGCTGGGAGGAGTGGTCCTTGAGAGCAGCTCGGCAGAGAAGGACCTGGGGGTCCTGATGGACGAGAGACTGAACATGAGCCAGCAGTGCGCTCTGGCAGCTCGAAAGGCAAATGGGATCCTGGGCTCCATCAGGAGAGGGGTGGTCAGCAGGGACAGGGAGGTGATCGTCCCTCTCTACTCGGCTCTTGTGAGGCCCCATCTGGAGTACTGTGTCCAGGTGTGGAGCCCTCAGTACAAGAAAGACATTGAGATTTTGGAAAGGGTCCAGAGGAGGGCAACTAAGATGATCAGGGGGCTGGAGCACCTCCCCTATGAGGGCAGGCTGAGGGAGTTGGGCTTGTTCAGCCTGGAGAAGAGAAGGCTGCGGGGTGACCTCATTGCAGCCTATCAATACCTGAAGGGAACCTACACCCACGAGGGGAGTAAACTCTTCAAAAGGGCTGACAACAGCAGGACTAGGGGAAATGGATCGAAGTTGAAGGAGGGAAGATTTAGGTTGGATGTTAGGGGGAAGTTCTATACAAGGAGAGTGGTTAGGCCCTGGAACGGGCTGCCCAGGGAGGTTGTGGATGCCCCGTCCTTGGATGTGTTTAAGGCCAGGTTGGACGGGGTCCTGGGCAACCTGATCTGAATGTGTGTGTTTGGTGGCCCTGCTAGGCAGGGGGGTTGGAACTACATGATCCTTGAGGTCCCTTCCAACCCGGGTGATTCTGTGATTCTGTGATTCTGTGATGGGCCTGGCAGCAGCTGGGGCAGCAAGTTGCGTCAGTTCCCCCTCTTACCACTGACTTCTTGGTTGAATAGTCCATCGTCAGAAAGACTGCTCTGCTTTTTCCTTGTAAAATCAGGAGTATCTACCTGCCTATCTATGTATCTACCCTATCTATGGCGCCATGTATTCCCAATTAGAAAGCTATGTAGGAATTTGTATTTTTTCTGGGATGAAGGGTAAGTGAGAGCAAGTTCCTGATAAGACCAGTACCTCATTAGAAATCTTTTTCCCCAGGGGAATACCATGGAAGAATGAACCCTGGCTGCCAAACCAGCTTTTAAATTGCTGCATTTTAAATTGTCCCCCTCAAACCAAAATTATTTTTTTTTGTCCGAATTGTCACATTAAGGGGCAATCTAATCCCATCTGGTGGCACGACTCAAGCTCAGATAGATGGACATATTTGAAGACCTTGAAGATCCTTTCCAACCTGCAGGATTCTGTGTTTCTGTGCAAGTGAACTAAGTGATTCTGCACTTCCTGTTGGTTTTAGTGCCTCAGCTGAGTACCCAGAAAACTTCCATGAATTAAAACAACAGTAGAGAGTAATTTCATGAGTATTTTCACGTTTGTGAACATGTGTGGGATTTAAGTGACGTTTCTTTTTAGCTCAGACTGACTACACCATACAGAACTGTAATTTGTTGAATTCTCCCTCTCTTTCTGACTGGTTAATAGACAGCCTCGCAGCTAACTGGTGACTAGTGAAACAGAACTTGTAACAACATCCCCAAAACAGATTTGTGATGCAGATAAAATGCAGTTCAGTTTTTGTGCATAATCTGCCAGTGCAATTTTCCAAGTTGTCATAAACATCCTAGATTCGCCCTATTTGAATGTGTTTGCAGGACAGTCCTCAGCAAATGCTATCCCTTTTCTTCTGCTCCAGGCTGCAGACCAGAATGATTTTCTGGTCCTCACAGTAGTAGAGAGCAGAAAGTAAATTCTCAGCTGTATCAGTGCCAGCCATTCCCTTGGCTGGTCAGCAGCTGCAACTGCAGCCTGCATTTCATCCAGAAATTGCATGCACACAGTTTCTGACAATCAATTCTGTAAAAGCAATAATGTTACAGCATCCAATTGCATCCTTCTCTTACTTCGATTCTTCCAGTGAATATTATGTAAACTATTCTCCGATGCTTAAGTCCCTGCATACCTTACTGCTTCCAGTTATGCAAATTACCAAACTTACATTCCCATAGCATGAGAGTACAGAAAAAACAGCATTTGTAGACCAAGCTGCTCTCTTACCTCATGATTTGCCTTCCTTCTTTCTTTTCCTTTCTCTGCCTGTTTGCTGGTAGCTTTGAAGCCCAACAGCTTCTTCCTGCAGTTGTGAGTTGCCTTTTATGTGCTCTGGCGTGCACGTGATTGATGTGTATGATATCGGGAATCAGAAAGTGAAAGCAAGCTTCATGAGTCTGGGAGGAGCTTGAAGGCAGCCGGCTGGGGAATAGAAACTTATGAGTCACTCTGCTTTTTCCATTTTGGCTTTATGCCACACATTGACTTGTGCTGTGGAGCCCATGGTAACAGCTGCTAGCAGCTCTGTGTCTGAACTTAACTCCAAATGGCTAGCACTGAGAGCTGCCCAGCCAGTGCAGCCCGTGGCTGACTGGCTGCTCTGTCAGCGGCAGCTGTGTGTTTGCTGGTGCCTGGGACCGGTAAGGCATGGATTGTCTCAAATAAGTGTGAGAGGATTTAAATACTTTGTGGACAGTTTTACATTCAAAAGTGTTTCTTTGGAGCTGTTTACCTTCGAATGGGAGGGTCCAAGAGTGTTTTCTGTCTGGGGACTCAGCCTGGAAACAAATGTTTCCAGCTTGATACACGAGACTGGGAGATGATACCATTGTATCCAGTGAAGGTCCCCAAAGCCAGAAAGTCATTCCAAAAGAACAGACTCAACTACTGGGGATGAAAGGCAGAGGATGGACGTTTGTCATTTGTTCACAACTTACCACAACAAATGGTCAGCCCATCACTACCAAAGATCAGCACCACCAAGACATGGCTGGACTGAGGAGTGGTGAACTGCTTTGCTTTGCTGTATTTGTATATCTGTATGCCTGCTTGTCTCTCTCTTTCCCTATCATTTATCTTTTACTCTTTCACTTTTAGTAGTAACCATTGCCTAATATTGTCCCACCTGTAGTGCTTATTAATCGTTATTAGCAATTTAACCAATTTTACATCCAAGTAGAGTATTAGTTATTTAGTTAGTTAGTAGAAAGATCTCAATAAATTGATTAGTATTATTCTGCTGACTCTTCGATGACTGTTGCAATAGAGATCCCTGCTGATGTGAGGAGGTGTGACTGAGGATAAAGAAACCCACTCTTTTGAAACTCACTGAGTGGGACAAGACAGCTGGACAGAAGCTGGATGCTGCCAGGGCTTCCTAAAGAGCAGTCAGATACAGTGAATTGGGAAAGCTGAAATTTCATTTGCTTCTGTTCCAGGAGCTTTGATATGGGAAAATCATCATTCTTTTGAAATTGGTTATACTTAAGAGAGAATACTTCATCAAATCAGTTTTGGAGAGGAAGGGAGACATTTAGTAAACTGTACCTTGAATAATGGTGTGACAGTGGTGTTGGAAAAGTAAAGTACTCTCTGTTAAAAAATAACCCCCTTCTGAGAAAAAATATATATATTCCTACCAGCTTGGATACTTGTGAAAAACAAAAGTGTCTTTGCTATTATATGGTGAATACATTCTATATATATTATGACAATTGCATGTATGGGAGTCCAAACATCTTGAACTCCAGCAGCTTGGGGCCATGTCCAGTGCCATGGGGAGCCTGTTCCATGCTCAATGCCTTCTAGAGAAGAGCCTTTTCCCAACACACACCTGACCATCCCCTGGCACAGCTCCATGCCATTCCCTCAGATCCTGTCACTGTCACCAGAGAGCAGAGCTCAGTGCTGCCCCTCTGCTCCTCTTGAGATGAGCTGTAGGCTGAAGGCTCCCTTCTGCCTCTTCTGCTCTGGACTCAACAAGCCAAGAGATCTTGGATACTCCTTATTCACTTTACTCTCCAGATCTTTTACCATTTCTATAGCCCTCCTTCTAGCATTGTCTGAAAATTTTATGTCTTATTTTCTATGATCTGTCCACTGAAATGAACCCCACAAGTGGCTGGCCACCAGCCTGATGTAACCCCAATTACTAAGACATTTTGAACTCAATCCATCAGCCAATTCTTCACCCATCACTTCATGTTTTTGTCTAGCTGTATGCTGGATGTTCTGACCAGAATGAGAGAAACTGTATTGAAAGCTTAGCTGAGATTTCTGAAATACCACATAACTGGCTTCCCTTCATCAGGTATGTGGCTAACCTAGTGTAAAAAGAGATTATGTTTGTTAAGCAGAACTTTCCCCCCATGAGCCTGTGTTTGCCGTGACCCACAACAGTACTGTCTTTCAGGTGTTTTTCAGTAAGTCCAATAATAACTCCTTAATTTTGTGAAGCATTGAGTGAGACTGGTGGCCTGTAATTACAAGGGTCTTATTTCTTGAAAACTGGGACAACATTTACTGGTTTCCATTCAACTGGAACCAATCCATATTCACAAGACTGCTGAAAAATAATAGAGTTCTCATGATAACATCAGTCAGCTTTTTGAGTTCCATGGGATGAATCCCATCAGGCCCCATAGATGTATATGCGTGCATCTGAAGCAGCAAGTTCAATACACAATTGTTTTTGGCTGATAGTTTATCATTCACACAATCATGGTCTTCCAGCTCAGGGTTCTGTTGGTCCCAGGCCCCATCAGTGTCCAAGACAAAGGCATAGAAGGCATTAAACATTGCAGCTTTGCCTGCAACCCTGTTTCTGAGGCGACTGTCTTCATCAAGTGATGAAACATAATCTCTGGTCCTGTTTGCTGCAAATGTATCTGAAGAAGCCCTTTTGTTGTTCCTCTACAGCTTTAATTTTGACTGAAATTTGACAACAATCATTTTATCCTTGCTGTGGCAAACAGAATCTCTGTAATCTTCCCCTTTTGCCTGAGCTCATGTCCAGTGGCCATACATTTTCCTTTTTCTCTCTAAGCTCTACAAGAAGATCCCTGGACTTTCTGCCCTGCCTGCTTGTCTTCTGACATTTTAGAATTGACCAAGTTGTCTCCATTAGTGCCTTGTCCAGCAGCATTCCTCCTCATCCACCAGACGTAGGTTGAGCACTGCAAATCCATGCTTGCACAAACATTCCCCTGGCTGGTAACAGACCAGTGCAATCCTCCAGAGCACACAGAAGAGAGAACACAAGACACTGATTTCTTGCATCGCTGTGCCTCACTATGATGAAGATGGAGTCTGACTCAGCAAAATTTCAAGCTTACCTTTTTCTTACTGTTTCTCCTTGTTTCTGCAGGAAAAGAGAGGCAGGAAAGAGGCAAAGGGCTCAGGTGACAGAGCATGGTGGGGACCAGGGATGTGCAAGTAGGGCCTCAGGAACCTTCATGAGCTGGGCGCTGAGTACTTCTCTGCCACCTTCAGGAGGATCTGGAGGGAAACAATACCAATACAAGAAACTCAGGATTGTGAATGGTAGTGGGGTCACCTAATGTGCCATTTTTCCACCACAGCCAAGATCAACACTGTAGGTTACCACTGGTTTCTGGCTTCAACTTTATTGTTGCTTCTATGAGCAGTGGTTCCTCATCCTTCTGTTCTTCTACCTCCTTCCCTTTTCCCTAGGTAGGGCCAGCTTTGTAAGAGGAAAAGCTGGCAGCTAGAAAACTAGGACAAATTTACCTACATTTGATCAACAGACATTGGTTAACCACAGGCATGACTGAGCACACTGTTAGGTTCCTGATCACTTTGGCCTGTATTTTGAAAGAGCCTTTGAGTGAGATCTGAGAGGTGTGAGGTGCACTCTCCTTGGAACAAGTGTGCTGGCTACCTGGGCACTGGCAGTTCAATCATCTTGTTGCTGTACGAATGACTGATGCTGTTACACCTTATGATGCTTGTTGTAGACCAAAACGTGTACCTTAATAACAGTGTTCATGTTTCCTAAGATCCACCATCTATTATACCAAGCTACAATGCTGTAGAACTAAGCTGGCATGTCAATGAGTGATACCACTAGTTGGATCTGTGAAGGCAATCCCTTCCTTCATCTATTCTCCTTTCAGCCCTTTTCTTCCTTTCTTATGTGCTCTGTGTTCACCCACCCCTTTTCCCCCCTGTACCTTGCACTCGAGTTTCCCAGAGCTTTAGCTGTGCTCTGCCCTCCATTTCTGGTTCAGTGCTTTGTTTGTGTTTGTTTTCTGTTTCCCCAGCTCTCACGTGATTGTGAGAGAAAGAGGAAGTGAAAGCAAGCTTTCTCTCTGAATCTGCAAGGAGCAGCAAAGGCTGCCAGATGGAGAATAGAAACTCATGAATCACTCTGCTCTGTTTTCATCTTGGCTTTGTGCCATGTACTAAATTGTGTTGTGGAGCCCATGGCAACAGCTGCTAACAGCTCAAAGCATTGACTTTGCTCAAATGTAAAGCCATCTATGATAAGGAGAGTATTTCAAGTTAGTATAGCTTGACCTGGTTATCGTACATAAGCGGGATCTTGGGGTCATTCCCCCTCTTGCCTTTGCTGATGAATATATGCATGGTTTTGCCCCGTGCCTTAAGCTTCTATTATGGCAGTGTTGTTTATACACATAACATTCACGTAACTTGGTCCTTTGCTTGCCCTCCTCTAAGCTACATCCTCTGCCTCCACGTCCTGAGGGCTCTGCTATCCAACCAGCCCTGTGTTGCTCCATGCTGCCATTGTATTAGTTTGTCCGCAATGGCTTATGCTACCTGGAGCAGCTGCTTGCTGCTCTCCCTGACAAATTACAGTTTTACACCACAAAGATAAACAAATGTTGAGCAAATCAAATACTGACACTTGACGTATTGAAGCAATTGCTGTCACAGTTGTACCAAGCCAAACAAGATTTGAGCAGGTGGAGATGAGCTCTAGCAGAGCAGGGGTGACACACCCCAGTCCTGAGGCCATGCAAACATAGTGCAAAGCTGCTTCTGTGAGGGCAGTACTGTTATAGGGGTGTGTGGACAGCAAGAGATGGGACTCAGTACTGGTGCATAGAGCCCTATGGATATAAAACACCCATTTGTAATTAGGCTAAAAAAAAAAGAGATAACTTCATAATTAGTGTTTGTGGAATTTGAGCGCCCCTGTTTTGTCAGAATAAGGTAATAAATGTGCTCCCAAGGATGCCTCATGAGACATCTCATGGTGTCTGGTACACATCAGCTGATTTCATGCTCATGGCTTGGCTGGGATGCGGCTGTGCCTGACTAGCTACAGGGAGCATGAGGGAGCATGGAGCACCCAGCAGCCTGCAGGAATGGTAGCTCTTGACTGGATCTGATGGGACAGCAGCGGGGTGAAGCCACAGACAAGACACAGTAGGTGATGGAGCTGCACTGGAGTTTGTCCATTCACTAGCAGCCTGCCCCAGGTGCAGGTTTTGCCCAAGGACTGGGCTGTGCTGCAGGTCTGGTGGAAAGCTGACACCTTTTTATTGGAATAAAAACAAGCAGTGCTTCTCTTTTCACAGCAGTGGCTCTTCATAAGCAGGAGCCTTGGTGCGCTTGTCCCGGAGATGCATTTTCTTGCAGCAGCTGTTGGTCACGGTATCTTTGGCATTAAGCAGGGAAATGGGAAAGAGCCTGAGCATGGAGGCTTATCTAGAGTTTGAGGAGGTGCAAATAAGATGGTGATAAAGCAGAAGAAAACATAGATAAACCAAGTTAGAGAGGAAGACTGAGATCTAGTTAGCAATTATATAATCTTAATTTGGGAAACTATCCTTGCTGAAGCTTTCTTGTTTGATTTTAACAGTACCTTTGGAAAATCTAGTCCATGTGTCAGTGCTGGCATGTAAATGTAATACGGTCATAGTAGCAAATGCAAGAGATTCATGAAAAGTACATGAAGAAATTGACAGAAATAACTGCCTTCGTATTTAATACAAAAGCTTTACTTACTTGAGTATTCTGTACATATAGAAGAAAAGGGAATGACTTCAAAAATATCTATGCATTTTAGAGAGAAAACTCATGCCTGTACAGTTTCTTGGAGCTGATATTTGCTGACAAGGAATTCCCTCCTAGTGACATTAGTTCAGACAAATAGTCTGAAATGCAGTTTTCTTCAATAAAATAATGTAAAGAAGCTATACTATTGTAATAATTAGATCATTTAAATATCTAGTTTCCATTAAACCTAGTTAGCATCTAATTACTATGCTTGAGAACAGCACTGCAGGCATTTTATAATTTGTATTTTCCTCTGAGGAGAAAAGTACCCTGTAATTAATCTTCTTGAAAACCCACGCAAATAGTTCAGCATTACTTTTGTTACCCAACTTCTGAAAATAAAATGTAATCCTGTGAAATTCAATTCAAGAATAGAAAGGGCATCACTTTCACTGAGTGTCCAGGACATCTCTGTGTGTCAAAACTAGTGGATGCAATGGTGCTGAAGTGCCCAAGATACCTCTTTTCTTCTGATATATTTCTCCAAAGGCAGCTCGTGTGTGGTCTTAGCACATTCATTGCTGAGAAAGATGAAAGAAAGGGTTATAGACTTTTTAAAAGAGCTCTTGAGAGTCCACCTTAGTACTATTTTGTGGTAGTCTGCTTCTGAATGTGCATTTTACCCCTTACTATTCACAGCATATTTCATCTGATGGTTTAGCATTTAAACTGACTGCATCCTAAAACACTTCTGTCAGGTGGGAAAGTCACACACAAGGAGGATGCCTACAGGTGCAGTGGAGGTAGAGCAATCAGATAACGCTGTGAACTTCCAATTCCTGTGGTGCCCCTCTTGGGGTAGACGAGGCAAAATGACAGTGAGTTAGCTCTGGGTTTAGTTTGTCCTGTGCCAGGCCCACATCACAACCGTGTGCTGTGTGGGGCCCTGTAGTACTTCTGAAAGCGAAAACTCCAATGAAAATCTTCACGCCCTCTAAATAGACAGAAACACATGCTTTCTTGACACATTACTGCTCTGCTACTATGTATTTTATTTCAGGTTTCAGTATTATCCCAAGGATATTACTATGTGCAAGTGATGTGAATGTTTGTACTTCAGGCCTGCATGCGGTTCAAGTTTTGCAAGCATGGCCACACGCCGCCTGACCACAGGCTCTGGAACACGACAGATGTTACATGTGCTGCCAGCTCATTGCCTCAGAGCACTGGGACGGACCAGATTGGCAGCAAGCTGCAGGAGCTGTGCACCTGCATGTAATTCAAGCCTGCTTGTATCAGATTTGATATATTTAGATTGTGCTCAACGATGATGGATAGATGATCTGTTCTTTGTGAGAGGATAACGGTGCTGGATGCAAAGCTTCGAAACCCTCAGGAACGGAGTGCCCGTGGGTGGGGACGGGACTGCGGGCAGGCTGAGGGGTCATCGGGGCAGAAACCTGCGCAATTACGGGGCGAGGGGGGGCATTCGTGAAATTTCAGTCTACAGAGTTTTTTAAAAGTGAGTTCAGGGGACGGGGGGGTGTGAAAAATTCCCATGCAGCTGCTGAGAAGCGCTGAATCACGCCTCCCAAGGTCGCACAGCCGGCGAGGGGCGGCGTGCAGGGAGGGCGCAGAGCTGCGGCTCGCGGCCCCTCAGCGCAGCGCCGCGGAGCAGCGCGGCCGCCGCCCCCGGGCGGGCTCCCGCCCCTCGGGCCGCGATAGGCCGCGCCGCGTGGCCTGAGCGCCGCCGCCGGCCCCGCTCCCTCCTCCCGCCGCGGGTCGGTGCGCGGACGGTTTCGTGGCCGGGGGGAGGCGTGAGGGCCGCGGGACACACCCGGCCCGGCCGCGCGCTTTCAGCCGCTCAGGGCTGCGCAGCCCCGTCCTCGCCCCGTCAGCGGGAGTCCGCCCCCGCCCTGTCACGCGGTCCCGTGCCAGCCGCGGGGCTCGGCGGAGGAGGAACATAAGCCCGCGGCGGGGCCGCTTTCTTATACGGCGAGCCGTCCTCCCTCAGCCCGGCAGGATGCGGGGCCTGCTGCCTGCAGCCGTGCTGCTGTACGGCGTCGTCGTTCCGGGCGTGTTCGCCGTCGGGAGAAGGAACGTGGACCCCGAGACGAACATGAACATCGTGAGTTGTGTCGCGGGGCGGGGGAACGCCGCTGGAGCCGGGCGGGTTGTAGTGCGGTGGAGAAGCCGCTGCTGAGGCTGCAGCCTCTGAACGGCGGCTGTGCCAGCTCGGAGGTGCGTTGTGCCGTGTGGTTCCGGGACGGCGGCTTCGGCTACTGCCGGCCCCGAGCCCCGCACCTCTCTTTCGAGTCCTCCTTCGGCCCCTGATGCCTGCAGTCGATCTCTCTTCTGTGACTTCTGAGCTCGCTGTGTGTGTTTCGCTAGAAAAGAGCGTGCTTATAGAATGTACGTAATGCTGGTGCCGTCCTCCCGTAGTTGCAGCGACAGCTGCTTGCCTTTCTATTCTGTCCTTCCCTTCCGAAGAGAGATGAACTCTTTGTAGAATGCCCCGGGTTGGGAGCGTCCCGCGAGCAGCGCGCTGCTCCTGGCTCCACGCAACACCTCTCAGAATCAAAGCCGGTGTCCAAGCATTGCGTGAACTCCAGGCTCTGTGCTGTGACGCTGCCCTGCGGCACCTGTGCCAGTGCCCACGCAGGCTTCTTCCTTCCTTCTCATCCTCTGCATGCCGCTGTGGTACCAGGCGTTGAAGTGCTTGTTTGTTTTTGGAAGATACTATTTTTCTTGAGAGAAAATAATAGAATCAGGGGATGACCATGTCACTTTTTGCCTGCCATTTCTGTCTCAGAGCTTTGCCCTGTTACAAAAACTCCCTTTTCAATGCTGCAATCTTTTGCACTATAACAAAGGTGTGACAGTGTGTGGGGACAGTGTAAGTCCTCCCAGGTCCCTGGGTTAATGCTTGTACTCCAGCAGGCTCTTACCTCGCGTAGGTCTCAGAAGAAACCTGTCTGTGGTGTGTGGAGAGATGGCTATGGTACACTCCTGCCGTGTCCTGTAATTTCACCTTGCTGTTGGGAAGGAGCCCGGGGTACTGTGAGCGTGTTAATGAATGAAGCAGGCTGGGAGCTCCAAGCTTCTTTCTTCTCTTTTTTCAGAGTCAGATTATCACGTTCAGGGGATACCCCAGTGAGGAGTATGAAGTGACAACAGAAGATGGGTACATTCTTTCTGTTAACAGAATTCCTTATGGAAGAAAAGATCTAGGACAGAGCAAAGGTAAGATTTATTTCTGCTTGGAAAAAACAGTAAGGCGTGGAAAAGTTCTACACTTTATAAAAAAGGGGAGAAAAAAAAAAAAAAAGTGTGACAGAACTTCTGCTCCTACAATCATTCATAAGAAGATTACAGACTGTAACCTATGGAGTTACAATCTATGACTAGTGAATGTCATGGCCAGAATGGCTCAGGTGCATTTAGAGTGACTTCAGTGAGGGAGGGGTGAAAGAATTAGAAAGCTGCCTTTTCCTGGCATTTCCATTTTGTGACATTAACACAGTCCCTTTGTTGTTTGGTTTTTGATGGCCTGAGAGGCCCAGATCTTCTGGCAGGGAGAAAATAGGACTAAGACATTTTTAAATATTGATTTAGTGTCCTGAAAAGAGTTTGACTGTACCATTGTAGCACTGTTTCAAACCACATTGAAAAAAATCTTATAAAAAAGAATTTTGTTCAAAGTGCCTGAATATTTTTGGAAGTAGGCACAACTTGTATTCCTCTTCTTGTGAAATACAACTGAACTATAAGAGTTCCCATTGGGAGCTTCACTAAATAATTACTTCCTGATTTCTGGGGCATAGGGGGAAGAATCATTTTGCTCATTGTAACCACTGAATCTGCCTTTGCAGCAAGTTACAAGCTAGAACAAGTCCTGCTGTTATGGTGTCATTTTGTATATGTAGCTGCTTAAGTTGGAAGATATTGTAATGAGAGAAAATAACTTCAGAGCATCTTGAGTAGAATACATTTAAAATACAGTGCAAATTAACATATGTAGCATATTATTGGCAGCAGTGAGCTCAGACCAGCTTGTTTTGTGGATGTGATTTGATGGGGAACAGGGAGGGTGGTTGGCATAAACCACCAGACTACTCTTTCACAGTAATCTTTACAGTTTATAAGATTGCTTAAAGCCATGGAAGGAGTGCAGGGGGTGCTCAGGTGATAGAAATGGAGTATAAGCTGAGACTTATGGGAGCAGTATGAGCAAAGGTTTTTGTAGAGACTCAATGATGGAATGCTCTAAAAATGAGAGAAATGTGTGTGGAGGAAGAGAAATAGATGGCCTTTGGATTGTTTCTTGCTTTGTGTGCGGAAATAAGTGTGTCTGAATAGCAGTCACTGAATTTGGTACTGGTTATACCACCACCCCTTAGAAAAGGTCATACTGACAACTGCACGTGTACAAAAGCAGCTAGTTTGCATACAGACTGCATCTATCCTAAAGACTACCTGAGAACCTTTGGGACAAAAAAACTTGCAATGAGAGGTGAAGAATAAAAAAGTGGTGTTTAAATAATAATTGATTGCCCTTTTGCTGTGGGTGCAAACAAGACTATGGGAAATGCCTCTCTTCTTCTAAAGGCCAGGCAGCAGTCTTGCCTGCTGGTTCTGCAGGTGTTGGAGTGTTTGCACCACGCACTGTCTTTCACAAGGTTGGTGCATGCATGAAGCCAGTCAAACCTGGCAGATGTCTTTGTCCTGAAGTTTCAGAAAAACCACAGGAAAAATCTGCCTGGAACATGTTGATTTTGTTAAATCTTTCATCTATGACATAAGCAAACAGAAGTTTCCTGACTTGTGGGAATTCTCCACATTCCCCTTGCCACACCCTCTATCCCAAGTTCATGTTTTGCAAAGTACCTTAATTTTAAAAACAAAGATTACTGAGCACATTTGGGGAAGTATGATCTCTTAGAAGAATGGAGATCTCAAAGTTCATGTTGATCTTAAGTTTTTACAGACTTGGTATCTTTTCCCAGAAAGATACCAATGATGTGTTACTGCTGACTTAGCGTATATATGCCATAATTCTTTTGCAATACCTGCTTAATGTGAATAGGATTCCTTGGAGTTATGGATCACCTGATGTTTTGGAACAAACCTACAGTTCCTCTGCTTAAAAAAAAGAAAGGGGCTCAGTAATCTTTGTTTTTAAAATTAAGGTACTTTGCAAAACATGA